>NC_057925.1:26690020-26995645 GCF_018873765.1 Telopea speciosissima | reverse complement strand
ACCTCTCCCTTGTCTCTAAGAGATTGGGGCACTCCAAGCTTCAAGCTAGAGCAAAAGCCCTCTGAAATCTCGGAAGAGACTATCGGCGGACGAACGACCGGATCCACCAATCGTGGTACCATCCGTCAGTCCACCCAGTATAATCCCTGTGTCTTGGCCTGAGCGGACGAAGGCATGGATTCACTTTGTTTACCTCCGCCCGAGGTCTGTTGCTCTCGGGTCTATTCAGGGATCGGACGGATGCAGGGGAGGACCCAAGAAGCACATCCGCCCGTTGATCCGCTCCCTTTTTGGTGTGTCTTAGGTGTCGAATGGATGCACGACCGGATTCAATTGAAATGTTCCATCTGTGGGTCCGCTCGCTCTATTTTTACCTTTTGGCCTGAATGGAGTCAAGGACGGACTCACCTCTGCTGAAACCATCCGTGAGTCCGCTCATGCTATCTTGTTTAAAATCTGATTTTAACCTTGAGGGCCCAGCATGGGACCCTTCTATGCATGCTTTAATGATTGTTTTTGTATTTCTAGGCTACCCAACTCGATGGATAACGGGGAGCCCAAGTGAGATTCATGTCAACCACACACGGCGTCGCCCGTGTTAGGTGAGTGGGTTTTGGGTGACTTTGTTGGGTTTGAATATTATATAATTGGCAATATCAAGCATGCTATCGTATATTGATAAGCATTATGCGCATTGCATTATTATTCAACTGTGAACTGTTATGAATGTGATGCTATGCTCACCATTGTATCGGGCTACAGTGCCAGGTGTGCCAGTACCGAAACCCCAATTTATTTAATTATGAAAACCATTTTATGCATCTTGATCTATATGTGCCGTGTCGTGCTGGTACCCGGGTACTAGATGGAATGGGACATTGATGCATCCGAAATACCTCTCGGGACAATAGGACTTGCATATAGTATATCTACGGCTAGGATGCTTGTTCCCTTATGCTACGACCCTTGCCAACAGGGATTTAAGTGTTGGACAACCTGAGCACCTGTGGTCTGTGGAGGTGGGAGAGGCCAGGACTGGGGTAGTGATGGCTATCGGGGTCTGCCACTGGGTGGTCATGATGGCTTCTACCGGTGTAGGTCCCCTTGTGATAATTGAGATTTCACTGGGGTGATAGGATAAGTGACCCTCAGTGTCTCCCGAGTTATCACAATAGCATACACTTGACCGATAGAATTGTGTCCTAGGTGGAAAATGAATCTAACATTAGCATGCATCATTCTGCTTGATATTATTTGTGTGATGTATGCGCATTCCCCTTTGCTCCCTCACTAGCTAGTATAGCTAACCCCGTTGCGCAACCCCTTTTTAGTTGTTATGCAGGAGGTACTACTTAGATGAGCATCGTTGGATGCGAATCAAGTGGAGCCGGTAACTGTGACTTGGATGTAGATGTACACCCAAGATTGGTGCCCTTGTGGCAATTATTATCATTTGACTTTCTATCTTCATGTCCACATTCATGTATAAACTATGTGTTTAATTATAGGAGAGATTGAATGGTTATATTTATGAACAGTGTAATATGTGTTATCATTAGAGAACTAATGCTTTATAATTTCACATGATTTAAGTTAAATTTGCTTCCGCTAACTATGTAATTGGAACAACTTATTCCATTTTGGTACGTTCCCTTCTGTTATCAATACATGATAACAGGGTGAACTGTGGCTCGGGACACTGTATCTATGATCCTAGTTGGTAGTGGGATGACAAGGGTTATCCCAATCACCCCCTATGTGGGCGGCAGGGGGGGGGGGGGGGGGGGGGGGGGGGGGGGGGGGGGGGGGGGGGGGGGGGGGGGGGGGGGGGGGGGGGGGGGGGGGGGGGGGGGGGGGGGGGGGGGGGGGGGGGGGGGGGGGGGGGGGGGGGGGGGGGGGTGGGGGTTTGTGTGGGTTGTTTTGGTTTTTTTTTTTTTTTTTTTTTTTTTTTTTTTTTTTTTTTTTTTTTTTTTTTTTTTTTTTTTTTTTTTTTTTTTTTTTATTTTTTTAATATTTTTTTGTAAATATATGCTATAATTCATAAACGATAATGAATTAAACATAACCAACCCACAATAATCCACAATGATCTAAACAAGGGAGAATTAAGTAAGTATATATATATATATATAAGACTAATTATAATTTTCATATTGTTCCAACCCTTCCTTGAAGCTAGTCAAGCCTTTCCCAACTTCAAACCTGTGACTTCATTCATTCCAACCTGAACATGTAATTTTATCCTGCCAAATCAAGCATATAAATTCTACCATCAATTTGTTCCAAATTCTCTATTTGGACACAACAGTGCCCATTTCAACCTCAAGCACAAGGTTTCAAAGATCAAACCTAAAACATCTAATTGTTCCACCCAAACCAAGGGTACATTCATCCATTACAACTAAAATGTTCTAAATGTTCACCAAACCAACTGACTAAAAGAAAGAAAAGAAAATGAAAGGAAAAAAGCCAAAAGAAAATAGTTCCAACATCCCAATCCATCAAAAGGCAAGAAATTAAAAGAATTGGTTCAAAATAACTTCAGAGAACTGCTGGGGAAGAACTGAGCTAGGCATCTACACCATCGCCACCACCTCGACCTAGGAAGGCATAAGATCAGCCACTCCTCGCTCTATGCCCTCTAGACGCTGAGCCTGATCGGAGAACTGCTTCTTGACATCGTTGAAGCCATCTGCCATCCTCAAATTCAGTCGTCGAATAGCCATCAAGATGTCACTACCTCCCCCAGGTGCACTCGAAGTACCTGTTGCTGACGGTCCAGAACCCATAAACTCCAAGTCATCATCACTATCATCCTCATCCTCCTCCCTGGCCCCTCTGCCATCCCCGTACTGCACCTGCTCCCCTACACTATCGTAATCATAGTATAGGTTCATCTTCTGTAGTGCATTGAACCCAATAGGTCCCTCAGTGCATGTTCCCTTTGGTTCATGGTCAAGATCAATCCCAAGGAATAAGAAAACCCTAGTGAGTAGCCGACCATAGGGTAGAGTGTTGTTTCGAGCAGAATTCATCACCGCACGGGCCATGTACTGCATGACCATGTGAGGCAGGCAAATGGGCTGGCCAGTGTACAGAGAATGGGCCAAAACCATAGGCATCAAAGGAGGAAGGGTGTTGTGCCCCTTAGAAGGAGCCAGATTGGTCTTGGCTATAAAGATCAGAACACGCTGAGAAGGAGGGAACTTGAAAAGATCTTCGTTCTCCTCGAACCTGTCATTGGAGAGAACCTTAAACAGTTTTCGCTGCCCGTCTGGAGGGAGGCACTTGTCCAAATGACTGCCTGGAGCATAGTATACCCTCTCACCTTCTGAAGATACACTGAGAAGAACCCCCAGCTCCACGGCATTGAAGCTAATGACCACTCCCTTTACATAGGAAGTAAACCTGGAGCCGTCGTCATCCTCCTGGACCATTACCAGATTTGCATAGAATTCTCTGACCAGTGTGGGGTAGTAGAAGTCTGGCTGAATGAGCATATCGGTCCAGTTCAGTCTACCAAACCTGGCCCCCACCTTGTAGGCCAAAAGCTCTTCCACTAAGACATCTCTCTCTACAAGAATCTTCCTATTAAGAGATGCTCCCTGTAGATTCCTTCGGTCTTTTCTGAGGTAAACCGGTTTACATTGTAGGTAGTGGGGATAGCTCGCACAAGGGATAGATCCCTCTTCCTTTTTGGACCCATGATCAAATTTCCTACACAAGGCACAAATCAAAGAAGAACGATAAATGTAAGCCAAATTGAAATGATGACATACGATTGGCAAATAAATAATGAGAGTAAGATGCTTAAAGGATATGGGAAGGACTTGAAGGGAAGGATATACATGATGAGGAAAATCAAAATATGCAAATGTAAATGATGACAATATGAAATATGGATACCATTGGAGACATGTTGAGAAGAAAAGAAGCAAGGTTAATTCACACATGAACCCTACATGAGATCCCTAGTGTCGAAATATGAGGTCAACACAAACAATGTATATGCTCTTGAATATTATATATTTCAACCAATGTCAAATAAGCAAGATATTGAATGAAATACCCCACAACAAGAGACAAGGACTATTTAGTTGAGAAAAAGGGGATAAGCACCAAGGATTTTGCAAATAATCCCATAAATAAGAAATGCCTTGGGGATACATCAAGTGAATGAATTATTTGGAGGATAGAGGATAGATTTCAAGGGTTTTGTCAACAACCTTACAAACAAGAGAAGATGTTTGAAGATAAAACAATGAGATAAATCCCTATGAGATTCTAGGGCACATAAAGAATTAAACACAAACTTGAAAGTTTCCCCAAAGCATGGGAAGATTGAGGTTTTATCCCAATTTAAACCTAGAATTATCCAAATAAATCCGACTACACTTGACAACCATAGCAATCAATCTCTAAAATGCTTTCAAGGGCTTTAAAATTTATAAGATATACAATAAACAAACAAGGAATCCAACCATGTAGTGTCATTGATCGATTAGGGCTTGATTCTAACCCAAGAACCCTAGCCTAAATAGATTTTGGTATGGATTTGGTGTGCATAACCATGAAAATGCAAACAAAATCAAATCCCATCACACCCTAGGATTATCCATCTCAAATCCAAGAAGAAAAAGGAAGAGAATATGAAGAGACACAAGCAAAATCTTACAATGGAAGAAAGAAGAAAATGGAGAAGAGGAATGGGAAGGAAATCTTACCTTGAACAAGTTAGAGATGAACTTTGAAGCTTGAGATTGCAAGAAAACCCCCAAGAGAGTGCTAGGAAGCCCAAACGAAAGTCCCTATAGAGCCTTTCTCTCCTATGGTTGCATTTCCCTTCTTTGGAGCCCAAAGTGATTTTTAAAACTCGCGGTTCTGTTTTGTTAAAATTCTGCAAATGGACGAATGAACGGATCCACCTATCGTGACTCCACTCGCAAATCCGCCCCGCTTAAAACTTAAAATTTTGGGTTGTTAGCCTGAGCGGATCAATAAGCGGATCCACATTCATGAGTCCGCTCATAGACTCGTTCGATTCATTTCCTCTCGGCCATTGACCCTTCTGAGAATGGACGAACGAACGGATTCACGTTCCGCATCCGCCCGGTCAGCCCACTCTCTCTATTTTTCGGTGGAACCACGAACGGACCCGGAGTACTGATTCCTTCCGTGAATCAGCTCAATTTTTTTTAGGATTTTGAGCTCAAATTTTAGAGGCCTTTTGACCAAACCCATGTATGATGATTTTGTGCCTATACCCTAGATTGAACACCCTGGTTGTGTAACCCATTTGTGGGGACCACCTAAGCCTCGTCTAATGCCTCAGAATCGAAAAGGATTAGGACTTATACCCGACTGGGCTAGCCAATATAAGATGGCAGGCATCAGTGTACGTTGTGACTCCCCTCCTATGCCAGAGAAGGAGAGTTACCTTTGTGGATGAAAATCCTTAGATCCCGTTAGTGAGTGAACTGGAACCTATGGATAGAGAAACCTAAACCTATGTGATGTAGAAATCCTTATGGGGGTACATAGGATCCAACTCTTAGCCAGGCCTGAAGAAAAGAAACACTAGGCTAGTTTGGATAGATTTAGTTGAACAAGCCATAAGGGCCACGTGTACTTGAAAATCATTCATGGCACCTCAAACTAGTGAAAACTCTATTTGTACCTTACTTAGTTCATCCAAACCTTGTATAGGCTCATAGAGGGAGTCCTACACCGTGACTTGGTTTCCAAAGAGACCTAGTATACCGTACTTGAAGACTGCCTGTTCCTATGGATTGACCTAGGGTACAGATATGTCCATAAGGATATGAATGTAATTATTAAATTATACCTATGATTGGTATGAAAATAATAATATAATTATATTTCTTAAACTCTTGTGTGTGGCTTGATCTATTCTTTTGAGCCACAAGCGTGACTTTGGATTGACCTTATGGTAGTAGCTAGTTTAAACCCCAACCCTGGTCAACCAAACCTTAATTCAATAGGAAATTAATTTAATAATGACTGGGTAGGTTAATAATGGAACCTGTTGTTTTAGTTAAAATAATACCGCAAGCGTACAGGTCAATTGTAGCTACAGGTCGAACACGAGGAGATATACACCACCCTATTTTACTCACTTTAAAGTAATACAAAGTGAACCAAATTAAAGTGTTAAATTATACTAATTAAACTAATAAACTAACGGATCCTAACTCACAAGCATCTAACGAATTAAATTGGCATGAATTAAATTGGTGTCCTAACACATATCCATCTAACCTATCAAACTAACGCGAATTGGAAGGGATAAATTACAGCCAAATACCACAACCACATAAAAAAAAAACTAAAAGAAGAAGAAGGAGAATGAGATAGAAGAAGAGAGAATGAGATAGAAGAGAGGGAGAATGAGTTTAAGAGTTTAGAGAGTAAAAACCTGGATACTTGAACAAACCTTGCATGGCTTCCTCTTCTAAATCTCCGAGTCTTGTCATCAACTTAGAAACTTAGACTAGAAAGCTTGAAACTAATCTAGAATTATTACAACCATATTGAAGACATAAAATTAAAGCATGAATCAAAAACATTACAACCATGAAATTGAAAGCACGAAATCAAACTAGAACTTAGAAAGCCAAAAACTAGAAGAAGAGAAGAAGAAATTTCACTAATTAATTGTACTAAAAACTGAATTAAAACTGACTAAAGTTGAACTAAAATTGAACTAGAACTCACTTGTTACAACCCAAAGGGCAAGGGGTATTTATAGGGGGAAGGGAGAAGAGAGAAGAGGGAAGTGGTAGGAGAAATATTCCCTAAGAAAAGAGAATATTCTCTTCTCCTTCCTCCTTTACAATGCCTTAAATCCCAAGAAAAAAAAAAAATAGAAAGACGGAGAGAAAAGAATCCTAGATACATAAACCTTCTATTTATTAAAAAGTAACTTTCTAATTCTAACTTGTGCTTCCTTTTCTTTGTAGGTGTTTTCTCCAAGCAATGAGATCAAGGCATCTTTGATTTTTCAACCTTCCACAGATGAGAGAATATCTTTCAAAATAAATCTATCCCAAGTAGAATTTCAAAAGTGTCCATGAAAAGTTGGAGGAGAGAGAGAGCAAGGGTGATGACTAGGATTCCACTCACAATTAATGAAATGTCAAATCTGTCATTCAAAAAATGTGGAGCATGGGATGCTTATATAGGCCTCACTGTTGTATTCTTTACGAAAAATCACCCAAAATAGATCCAAATTTCGTCCAATTTGGAGTTCGGGAGCCCAAGATATCTCAAGTTGAATTTGGACTGCTCCAGAGCCTTCCAAATGGAATAATTCGGCTGACAGAAAGATAACTTCTGATAATTATGCTACGGCCCCTAGAATCCGAACTTCTGCTTTATTTTGTCTCCGGTCGACTGTCAATAATTACAAATAAACCCCTATCCACGAAAACGGCCGTAACTTCTTCGTTTCAACTCGGAATCAAGTGCCGTTTGAACCGTTGCGAAGCTGATTCATCGGGCTACGCATCCATACTATTAACACTTCAAAATTATGCTAAGGGACACTCTGTACTCACGTTCAAATTTGACTGATTGGCGTGATTCTTTCGGTGCTCAATTCAAACTTGATTTTCTCGACTCTTGGGCGCTTCTGGCTATTCTTAGCATCTTTTGCTCCATTTTCACAAGAATTCACTTAAAACTTGAAAAGCACAAGAAAGCACCGAAGTAACTCTGTCCAATGTGGTAAAATGTATGCTTTATACCCTAAGATTTCACACATAAATGTGCTCATCAGATTCCCCCACACTTGAACGTTACTTATCCTCAAGTAAAGAAAAACTAATCTAGATTGCAAAAAATCCTAACTCACTTTCGTAGGAAGTCTTTGAACCCCTAGGTTACCCCTAGTGGATGAGTTGTGTCTCGTGAGTGTTTGCAGTGAATATACACCCAAAATTCAATTATAAATGAATGCTACAAATTTTAATCATGGCATAAGTAGGACAGTGCACATAATCCCAAAAAGTGATCACCTAAAGATCAAGAAGCCAAAGGTTCCCCCACACTTGAATTTTATCACTCCACATCAATTCAAGCAATAAGCATGTATCAAGATTAAGGGATCTCCTCATATCTTCTGAACACTACTCACCTTCAAGTAAACCACTCATAGCATCGATGGAACCAAAGACTTAGGCTTTGAGTATTTTTTACCATACTTTCTTGTCAGGCATTAAGACAAAAGCTTTATATTTCTCAACAACAAACTCTATTTCTACTCCATTACTGTTCTCTGAATGACATGGTGGAGCATACACCAGACACCCAAATACTTGGTAGCTTCGCTTTTTGCATATATCCATAAGACATTGAGACATTGATGTAAGAGTTTTTTTTTTTTTGAGTTTTCTTCCAAGGAATTTTGATCAAGTCACCCTGTTTCATGAGGCACAGTGCCCTGTCTAGTCCCAAGGAATTCCACTTTCTTTTCTGTTCCTTGTTTTTTTTCTTTTTCTTTTTTTCTTTTCTTTTTTTTTTTTTTCATTCACTTCCACTTTCATGCCTTGCCTTGCCACAAACAAATTGGTCTCAACTACTAGCCAAAAGATCAAAGGGTCCATAAAACACATAGAGGAATCTAGCCATCAAATGAAATAGTACTCATATTTTCTAATTCTGTCCCTCTCATCGGATGCATACCAACTACCGTCCTTGAAAAGGAATTTTTTATTATTTTGCATGCTAGGGCACCTAATTCTCTCTTTCTCTCGCTTCGCAATCAAAGGAACGAATGCACAACACCAAAACTACCGCGACAATCAAAATTTACCAAATAAGTAAGCTCACACACACCCCCACACTTAAGTCATGCAATGTCCTCAATGCATACATAAAAGAAAGAATAATGACAAGGGAGGAGATGAGGGGGCTTACTAGATATAATCAAAAAGAGGATCATGAAGAGTTATGAGCTCTACAACAAGTACTTGGGGCATCAAAAGAAATCTCAATCTATATCCGGCAAATGTAGAAAGGGCTTCAGAACTAGAAAACACTCGACCATGAATTTTAGTAAAGCGAAAAATAATATAGAAATTAAGCACAACTGAGAAATATCCAATAGAAAAATCTGTCCTCATGTGACAATGGAAAATGAAGGCATTAAAACTCATGCCATAAATCCTCCCCTTCTCTCCCTTTTGCAATGTAGAACACATGTCATGTTTAGAAAAACCAACCAAAAATGAATCGTAGTAAGCATCAAAAAGATCATGAATGTCAGTAACCTCATCAAAATAATCATAAAAGTTGGGAGGTTTACTCAAATCAATCCTAGCAATACAACTATCCGCCCTTTGCATAACTTAGTTTTCCAAATAAGGATCGCGATAAAATGCTTGAAGAGCATCAGGACTAACATTGTCCTCCTCAATAAAATCATTAAACCTAGGAGGTTTAGACAAATCAACATGTGGGACAATGGAATCCTCAAAATGATAATTATCTGGGTTTTCCAAAGAGAGAGAGGGAGATCGAATTTTCAGGGTTTCTATGCTATCATAAAAATTTGATTCTAAATCAGTGGAAACGCTAGGCTCACTACGATCAGAAATTTCAGGCAAAAGTTGGACGTCCCTAGGTAGCTCATCAAACTCTGCTTCACTAACATATTTAGGAGACTCAATCTCAACAAATAAATCATCATGTTGGGGTTGACTCTTGTTAACCTCAAACTCGGGTGGTGGACTTTCAACATCAATAGGCGGGGGATGGGGTGGTTCATTCGGAATTGAAATCTGGTAACATAGATTAGGTTCAGGCTGACTAGGTAATTTATCTGTTTCCTCCTCTTGCAAGATTGTGACAATCTGGGTGAGTTTCTTCTCTATAAGGGCAAGCCTATTCTCCATCTCACTCATGCTTGTGGAATTAATTGGAGGGTTGGGCATTGGAGGACCAAACTGATCATGACATTGGAAATTGGGTGGTCCAGCTTGGTTATTCCATTGATCCCATGAGAAATTGGGGTGATCACTCCACCCCTGATTGTGAGTGCCAAAAGAATTGTACTGAAATAGAGGACTCATATTCTCATCACTATAGCTACCCCCATAAAGATCAGGGCATCCTTCCATAACATGGATAGTCTGGGGATGTGACCAGTCAAATTTTTCCGAAAGCCCATAGTTGGGTTGGGGAGAAAAATTGTACTAGGGTGGTGCAAAATTGTTCTCTATCTCACAACTTCTGGCTTCCCTAGCCTATTTAAACATTTTCCCCAAAGTCATGGTTGCCTTAGCATAGTTCCATCTTTCCCCCCAAGTCATAGGTGGAAGTGTATCTCCCATTATTCTAAACTAACCACCTATCCCAAATTGAGGTCTCCCTTAGAAAAATTAAAGAAAAATATAAGACTAGAAAAAAATTCACTAAAAACATGAGGGAATAAATAGACAATTGGTGCATTGCCCTCAAAAATTGAAACAATGATTCCAAAGCTGTAAGGTTATCATATAGGTTGAC
Source organism: Telopea speciosissima (assembly GCF_018873765.1). Lineage (NCBI taxonomy): Eukaryota > Viridiplantae > Streptophyta > Magnoliopsida > Proteales > Proteaceae > Telopea > Telopea speciosissima. The sequence continues at coordinate 26,985,118 of NC_057925.1, read as the reverse complement.
AGCAAGGGAACCCGTATAGTCTTCAAGAGCCACCAACGGGCGATTCCAATTGGATTCTAATGTAGAGTGGAGGACTACTATACGTTCCTGTTTCCAAGGCACTCACTATGTCGCTTTCCTGTTTTCAAAGTTGGTCACCTCCAAAGATAAGTCATATGCCATTCCACCCAACCAAGTCAAGATGCAGCATCATAGGTAACTTAATCCTATGAGGGACACCAAAAGAGGTTGGGTTTGAGCATAAAAAGGACTTTAGATTAGGCGCACAGTCTTTGAAACAGAAGAGAAACAAGATGAGGTTTTCAAAAACTGATTTTTTTTTTTTTTTTTTAGAAGAAAAGGTAAAATAAAATAAAGCACTTCGAATTACTTAAAAATCAGAAAAATAAAGTGGACAATAATCTCCTCGGCAACAGCGCCAAAAACTTTATTGAGTTAAAATAATACCGCAAGCGTACGGGTCAATCGTAACTATGGGTCGAACACGAGGAGATATACGCCACCCTATTTTACTCACTTTAAAGTAATGCAAAGTGAACCAAATTAAAGTGTTAAATTAAACTAATTAAACTAATAAACTAACGGATCCTAACTCACAAATATCTAATGAATTAAATTGGCGTCCTAACACATATCCATCTAATCTATCAAACTAACGCGGATTGGAAGGGATAAATTGCAGCCAAATACCACAACCACATAAAAAAAAAAAAACTAAAAGAAGAAGAAGGAGAATGAGATAGAAGAAGAGAGAATGAGATAGAAGAGAGGGAGAATGAGTTTAAGAGTTTAGAGAGTAAAAACCTGGATACTTGAACAAACCTTGCATGGCTTCCTCTTCTAAATCTCCAAGTCTTGTCATCAACTTAGGAACTTAGACTAGAAAGCTTGAAACTAAACTAGAATTATTACAACCATATTGAAGACATAAAATTAAAGCATGAATCAAAAGCATTACAACCATAAAATTGAAAGCATGAAATCAAACTAGAACTTAGAAAGCCAAAAAGTAAAAGAAGAGAAGAAGAAATTTCACTGATTAATTGAACTAAAAATTGAATTAAAACTAACTAAAGTTGAACTAAAATTGAACGTCGGCAGACGAACGACCAGATCCACCAATCGTGGTACCGTCCATCAGTCCACCCAGTATAATCCCTGTATCTTGGCCTGAGTGGACGAAGGCACGGATTCACTCTGTTTGCCTCCGCCCGAGGCCTGTTGCTCTCGGGTCTGTCTCAGAGATCGGACGGATGCAGGGGCGGACCAAAGAAGCACATCTGCCTGTTGATCCGCTTCCTTTTTGGTGTGTCTCAGGTGTCAAACGGATGCACGACCGGATTCAAGTGAAATGTTCCGTCCGTGGGTCCGCTCGCTCTATTTTTACCCTTTGGCCTGAACGGAGTCAGGGACGGACTCACCTCTGCTGAAATCGTCCGTGAGTCCGCTCGTGCTGTCTTGGTTGAAATCTGAATTTAACCTTGAGGGCCTAGCATGGGACCCTTCTATGCATGCTTTAATGATTTTTTTTGTATTCCTAGGGTACCCAACTCGATGGATAGCGGGGAGCCCAGGTGAGATTCATGTCAACCACACACGGCGACACCCGTGTTAGGCGAGTGGGTTCTGGGTGACTTTGTTGGGTTTGAATATTATATAATTGGCAATATCAAGCATGCTATCGTATATTTATAAGTATTGTGCGCATTGCATTATTATTCAACTGTGAACTGTTATGAATGTGATGCTATGCTCACCATTGTATCGGGCTATGGTGCCGGGTGTGCCGGTACCGGAACCCCAATTTATTTAATTATGAAAACTATTTTATGCATCCTGATCTGTATGTGTCGTGCCGTACTGGTATCCAAGTACTAGATGGAATGGGACGTTGATGCACCCGTAATACCTATCGGGATAATAGGACTTGCATATAGTATATCTGCGGCTAGGATGCTTGTTCCCTTATGCTACGACCCTTGCCAACAGGGATTTATGTGTTGGATAGCCTGAGCACCTATGGTCTGTGGAGGTGGGAGAGGCCAGGACAAGGTTAGTGATGGTTATCGGGGTCTGCCACTGGGTGGTCATGATGGCTTCTACCGGCATAGGTCCCCTTGTGATAATTGAGGTTTCACTGGGGCGATAGGATAAGTGACCATCAGTGTCTCCCGAGTTATCATAGTAGCATACACTTGACCGATAGAATTGTGTGCAAGGTGGAAAATGAATCTAACATTAGCATGCATCATTCTGCTTGATATTGTTTGTGTGATGTATGCGCATTCCCCTTTGCTCCCTCAATAGCTAGTGTTGCTAACCCCTTTGCGCAATCCCTTTTTAGTTGTTATGCAGGAGGTACTACTTAGATGAGCACCGTTGGATGCGAATCAAGTGGAGCCGGTGCCTGTGACTTGGATGTAGATGTACACCCAAGATTGGTGCCCTTGTGGCAATTATTATCATTTAACTTTCTGTCTTCATGTCCACGTTCATGTATAAACTATGTGTTTAATTATAGGAGAGATTGAATGGTTATATTTATGAACAGTGTAATATGTGTTATCATTAAAGAACCGATGCTCTATAATTTCACATGATTTAAGTTAATTTCGCTCCCGCTAACTCTGTAATTGGAACGACTTATTCCATTTTGGTACGTTCCCTTCTGTTATCAATACGTGATGACAGGGTGGACTGTGGCTCGGGACACTGTATCTGTGATCCTGGTAGGTAGTGGGATGACAAGGGTTGTCCCAGTCACCCCCTATGTGGCAGTATATATATTACATCGGGATGGGGACATAACACTATGTGACACTAGCAGGGACTTAATACTTGATTCAAAGTCATTTTATGTGATGATAGTTATAATACTGTTAAACAGTTTGATGTATCACTTTAACATTTCTAACTGTTATTTAAGTTGTTTAGCTATTAATTAAATGTTTTCTTGCTTTCTATTACTAAATTATGTGTAGAGTAGGGTATTTTAGTACGTCATCGCCTACCAACCTATGGTCCGATTGAAATTCAGATTTGGACTTTGTTTTGCAAAATCTGAGAGTGCTATTGTGTTTAAATGACCTAAAATACGCTGAATACCAAGTTTAAGACCCAAACTAGGTCTAAAACCCACCGAGTTGAGGCTTCGAGTCGAGAAAAAAAAATGCACCAACTCGGAGAGATCTCGACTCAACTCGATTTTTCCAAGGGCCGAGTTGGTACCAAGACCCGAGTTTTAGTACCTTGCTTCGCATAATTCATGTGATTCAAATATTCAACGATAAGCATTAAGTGTAATATCAAACCTGCATCAAGTATAACAAACAATTAAATAAGAAATTACAAAAAAAAAAAAAATGATTCAAATCTTCATTAACAAGTGCAATTTTTCACTTAGAATTCCTATTACAAGTTCTGATGATGTATGGAGGTGCACCCTCACTAAAACTGGTAGATTCTCCACCAAGAAGGCTGATGTTTTTCTAACATCAGTTTCCACTAGAACTAATGCTAGCAAATGGTGGAATTCTTTTTGGAAATTGAAAATTCATCCTAGATTTAAAATCTTTTTTTGGCGTCTTTTACATGCATGGCTCCCCACTCGTGGCATTTTGTTGAATTGGATGGCTATCGAGACTCAATGTCTTCTATGTGGCTCTTGTGCTGAGTCCATCTGGCACCTATTCCTTTCGTGTAACTGGACTAAGCACGTATGGGCTTCTGGTCCTCTAGGACTAAGAACTAAGCATCTGTCTGCTCACTCTCTCCTTCATCTAATGATCTCTTTGTGGCGCCGTTTCTCCCAAGTTAGGGCCACTCTAGTTTGGTTTTTTCGGTTTTTATTATCACTTGTTATTTTCTTTGGTCTGTAAGAAACAAGGTTCTTATGAGCAATACTCTTGCTGACCCTCATGTGGTCTTAAACAATATTTCACTTTGGCTGAGGGAATTGGGAATTTCCCCACCCGGTTTACATGCTAGTAATTCTCCCTCTTCTTCACTTGCTAGTTACTCCTTCACACCCCATATTAATGCAAATACATCTGACTTGCTGATCGCAGGACTTTATGAACCAGATCTTAAATTAGGCCGGTGGGAATATTATGTTTTGGTGCATGGTCAACATATTCTAACGGATGCAAGTAGCTGTCAAACACTGGATATGCAAGAGGTAGAACTGAAGGCTTTTTCGGAGGGGTGGTCCGCAACATGTCGGACAGGAGTGGCGGTTACTGAGATATGGTTAACCAATAGAACAGTTTTTAATATGCTAACTTATAAGTCCTCTATCTCGTGGGACCTTTAACCTATCTTTCTTCACCTCGCTGAGGTTACAAACAATTTCTCTGGCTTGACTTTCCGCTTGTACAGTAGGTATAGGATCTCTAACGAACCAAACTCGATGTAGGTTTGCTTGGTATGTTGTTTGTTTTATCATCCAAAAAAAAAAAAAAAAATACAATTTTTCACTTCTTTAAGCATTCCTTTTGAAGATGAAACTCTTCTATGTTTGTATCAACTCGGTAACGTATCAATATAGGTATCATGCCAATACATGACACCATGGTGAACAATTACGGATGCAAATGGTGAAAGTCGAGCACAAAATTGAGAACCTTTGCAAAAACCCATAGCAAATTTACAGCCTACAAAGATCCATCTGCTTATTACACTCCCGAACTCTCCTTGCTTTCATCCAAAACGTTATATACAAGAAACAAAAGAAAAGCGTGTAGGTGGAAGGAAAAGAGCAACAAAAACATACCTACCACCACACAAGTCCGAGAGTATTAAAAACAGCTAAAATCTGACAAAGCAAAATGGTTGGACGCCGAACTACATTAATATTCCTATGCAATAACACTGTAATAGATTCAGTCAGTCTACTTGCCCTTGTGGTAATAGAGTCGCAGTTTCTTCCTCTTTCTGTAGTAATAGAGTCACAATGTCTCCCTTTTTCTTGCCAGAGAAACCTTTCAGCCCTCTTTCCTTGGCAAAAGCCCTCAACTCACACAATTTCAATTTCATCATCTCGTTAGGGTCCTTAGGCAGTAGACCTGTAACTTTATCATGAGATTCAGAAATGCCACCAGACTTGGGTAACTGTAGGTCTTTCTCAACTCTCTTCCTTTTCTTTCCACTTGGCTTTGACTGCAGAAGCAATTCACTATGATTATGGTCAGAAGCAACACTGGATTCTTGGCCAACAGAAGATTTGCAGAATTCCAGACCTTTCCCACTTTTCATCTCAATTGTATCCCCTTGCAATGTTGAATTCTCCAGAGCAACACTAGGTAATTGAATTTTACTCTTTGATCTCTTTGCCTGTGGCTTTGAAGACGGACATAAGCTGTCATAACTATTGCCATCAACAACACTGGGCTCTTGGGCCATACAAGAATTGGGGAGCTGTAGGTCTTCCTTGCTTGTACTCTTAACTGTATCCCCTTGCAATGTCTCACTATTTTCATTGACCTTAGCTACGTCTGAAGGTTTTGTACTCTTCTTTTGCGTGACTTGTGGCTTTGAAGGTGGAAATAAGTCACCATGGCTATTGTCATCTACAAAACCAGGATCTTGGGCCCCACAAGAATTCTGTAGGTCTTCTTTGCTTGTACTCTCAATTTTAACTCCTTGTAATGTCGCAAACTCTGTAGGACTTTCACTAGGTTCTTCAACCTTAGCAATGTCTGAAGGTTTTGTAATCTTCCTTCTCTTGACTAGTGGCTTTGAAGGTGGAAGTAAGCTGGTTTCATTATCATTAGATTCAACACCGGATTCCTGGACCCCGCAAGAGATTGGCTGAACTGTTTTCATAGTTCTCTTCTGGTTGTTGGCATTAGCATTCATACACGTTGAACCAGGTTTTTGCCTGTCTCTTCCCCTTGAATTGGAAGATGTATTTGAAATGACATCTGCAATTGAAGTAACACATGGTTCGTGGCCATCCACAGGGTGCAACTGCATTTCATTCTTTGTTGTCTGCCCTTGCAACTTCAAATGCGAATTTTCATTTACAGTGCTATCAGTTGCAGGGATTTTGGGTTCTTGGACTGCCATTGTGTCTGACATACTTATATCTTTTGCTACATGACCTAGTAAATCTGAAGGTGATTCTGCAATAGCATTATCAGTATAAAAAATACCAACTTCCCGGGCTGCAACTGTGACTGGATGATTCATTGACTTTTCATCTGGCTTCATAGATGAATTTAAGCTGATGTTGATACAAGAAACATTGGATTCTTTGACTTCCTCTGTGGTAATAATTTTCAAACTTAAGGAACTCAAGCTTTTCTCATCATCAGATTTGCCAGTTTCGTGGCTGAAAGCATCTGATCTGAAATCTTTGACAATGATGGTTGAGTCTAAACTGATGTCTGCATGAGTGACACTGGGTTCTAAAATTTCATCTGTTATGCTACTTCCTGAATCAAAGTTGCTTAAACTTTCCCTGTCACTGGATTCGCCAGTTCCATCCCTGAAAGTATCTTTCATGGCAATATCTTCAGGCTGTTCATTACAAAAGGCAAAAGGAAAATGAGAACTCTTCCATTAATTGAGATCCCTGTGTCTACAATTTTGTACCATCATATATTCTAACTTGCTGATGTTAACAAAAGCACAGAGAAAGAAGGTTTACGCAAGTCTACTTGATAAAAAGCAAATTAGGAGTGAACAATAAAAGTTAAACATGTGACTATTTTCTGCCTAACTAAAGTTATGAGGCATCTCTATCCACTTACATGTTGATAAACCTTTTTGGACCACTTATGTTTTCATTCACTACCAACACAGGCTTCCATAGAGCAGGAATCTTCAAAGTAAAGAAAATCCCATCATAGGGTTCTTCAGACTGTATAGATGTCCAGAGAATTTTTTGTCAAGACACAAAATCAGCACATGGAGTTTGGTGGAAAACAGGGAGTTGGTTCTTGGTAATCTAAATATCAGGCAAAAGCATCCATATGGAGTGCTTCATGAGTTCACAGAAACTAGTTAAGCCACAGATGACTCGCAATGGAAGAGCATGGGAATGATGGGACTGAACCTAATCCAAGAAGTTGACTGATTGACATACCCCATAATCTCCATGTGCCATCCTCCAATCTGATTTCAAAGGGAAGCACAGAATGTATATTGTTCCATCATCAACCACAACTTACATAAGTCCAAAACTGACAGAGAAAAAGGTTTCTACAAGTCCCTACCGGATAAACAGAAATTAACAGAAAAGAAAAGTGAAAGGTTCTATTTACTTTTGCACTTCAATATTTGCACCTAGATCACTCAACCTTTTCATTCCTAGAGAGTACGGAAGCTAGGTAACAGTTAATTTCTGATGTGCACAAATACCCTTGCCATAGGGGTTTCAGAATCAATAGACGAAGACCATAGAAAGGGCACATACAGCCCAAAACACCATAAGGGGGGGGCACGGGCGTATTCACAGTGTTCATAGAGTTTTTCTTTTGGCATCAATTATGTAGACATAGATAAGCAGCGGAATAAAGGTCTTTTGTTTTTTTATTGCAAATGTCAAGCAAGTATATCTACATGTGGAGCTTTGTGAATATAGACAAGTGAATCAAAACACATCTCTCTCACGGGGATGACCAGCGGAAATGGTTTGACATTGCCCTGCATCTTTGGTGGCCATCCTCAGAGACAACCCCCCCCCCTCCCCCAAAAAAAAAAAAAGAGATTAGAGAAGCATTTGAGGAAGTGTTTATGCTCTTCAACTAATTTCTACTTTTGGTTTTCTTTTTTTTTTTTAAAAATTTTCATGTAAGTTGCCAAAAAGGGAAAAATATCTCTGTTTTTTAGAAAACAGAAGGCAGAAAATGACTGGAGAAATGCCTTGTTTAAAGCTTCCCTCTCTCTATCAAATATGTACTAAATTAATGCCAAACACAAAAATAACTCTCGAAATCCGTCTCCAACAACTAGAACATTGTACCTAACACTTCAGCATATCATAAGAACAATATGGTATCAACACCATACACCATTGAATGGTCTTATCCCTACCTCCCCTAATATATAACCCCCAAAGTGGAAAGTCCAATGAGCCACACTAGGCACAATCATATTTAAATCCTTTGCATAGTGATCATGAAAGTTGTTAATAGAAGAAGAAGAAGAGAAGAGTAGAGAGCAAGCAAGACTCTCATTATTGAAAGAGCCCTGAAAAAGTGATTCATATAGAGATAAGCTGTACAGGGGCAAAAAGGGGAAATCAGAATAGTAAAAAGGTAAAAAGGAAAAGAGAGGGATTCCTTCTCGGTATTAGTGCGAGATTCCCTAACACTAATCCCGAGAAGGATAAGTTTCCTTCTCTACCCTTCTAACGCTCCCCCTCAAGCTGGAGCATATATATCAATCATGCCCAGCCTGCTATAGATATAGTCCACCCTCCCACTTCCTAATGACTTAGTAAAGATATCTACAAGTTGCTCTCCAGTCTTGACATAATTTGGAGAGATTACTCCCTGTTGAAGTTTTTCTCTCACAAAGTGACAGTCCACCTCAATGTGTTTAGTTCTCTCATGGAAGACAGGGTTTGAGGCAATATGTATTGCTGCCTGGTTTTCAAACCATAATTGCATTGGTGTAGAACTCTCAAACCCTAGCCCAATCAACATCATCTTTAACCAAACCAACTCATAAGTGGCATGTGCCATGGCTCGATATTCTGACTCTGCACTTGATCTAACCACCACACTCTGTTTCTTGCTCTTCCATGAGACAAGGTTCCCTCCAACAAATGCACAGTAGACTGTAGTTGATCTCCGATCAATCGATGATCCAGCCCAATCTGCATCGAAAAATCCCTCAACTCGTGTATAGCCATGATTAGTGTACACTAACCCTCGTCCAAGAGTTTTCTTGATATACCTTAAAATCCAAATGATAGCATCCCAATGAGATGTCCTAGGAGATGACATGAATTGACTTACAACACTGACCGGAAATGAAATATTAGATCGAGTGAATATCAAGTAATTCAACTTTCCAACCAACCTTCTGTATCTCTCTGGATCATCAAGGGTATCTCCCTCATCTGCAACAAGTTTGATATTGGGATCCATTGGGCTATCAAGGGACTTGCACCCTAGCATCCCAGTCTCTGTAAGCAAGTCAAGAGTATACTTTCGCTGTGAGAGAGAGATGCCCTTCCTGGATCGAGCCACTTCGACCCCTAAGAAATAATTCAACTTTCCCAAATCTTTAGTTTGAAACCTCTGTTGTAGATGAGTTTTCAAACTATCAATGCCTGTAGAGTCATCACCAGTAATCACAATATCATCAACATATACATTCAGAAAGATCCTTCCAGCCTTGTTTGACGATAGAAAAGAGAAGTCACTATTGCATCGTGACAAGCCAAACTCAAGAACCACTTCTGTAAACTGGCCAAATCAAGCCCTCGGAGACTGTTTCAATCCATATAAAGATTTCTTCAATCTACAAACCAACCCAGACTCCCCCTGAGCAACAAACCCGGGAGGTTGCTCCATATATACCTCCTCATGAAGATCTCCATGGAGGAAAGCATTTTTTACATCAAGCTGATGCATAGGCCATCGATGAGAGGCGGCAAGAGAGATCAAGACACGAACAAAAGAGAGCTTGGCAACCAGAGAAAAGGTATCCAAGTAATCAACACCATATACTTGGGCATAACCCTTAGCCACCAATCGAGCTTTCAGGCGAACAAGAGGGCCATTAGCATTAACCTTGACCACATAGACCCAACGACAACCAATAGCAAACTTCCCAGGTGGTAGTGGAACAAGATCCCAAGTGTGGTTATGCTCCAAAGCCTGTAATTCTTCTTCCATAGCTGTCCTCCAGCCAGGAATAGATAATGCCTATGAATGCTCTTAGGAATAGGATGAGATGCAACAGTAGAAAGACAAGATTGAAAACAAGAAGATAAGCCAGAATAAGAAACATGAAAAGAAATGGGGTGTTTCACACACTGACAGGTACCTTTCTGATGAGCAATGGGCTGATCCAAATCAGAAAAGGGAGGATCAGGGATGGGATCCACAGAAGGCAAAGACGTGACAGCAGGCGGAGCATCTATGGGGGTAGCAACTTCTTCTCTTGGACGAGGTTCATGTTGATAAACATGAATAATGGGAGGCCGAACATGAGGCTGCACAGGAGGCTGTATAGCACAAAGAGAAAGATCCGCATCCAAGGAAGGATCCTCAACAGGCTCATGCTCATAAGTGCGAGACTCAAAGAAAGAAACATCAGTAGTAATAAAATACTTGCAAAGTGCAGGAGAATAACAGTGATACCCCTTCTGAACACGAGAATTTCCCACAAAAATGCATTTCATAGTCTTGGGATCTAACTTCGACAAACCAGGAGTATGGTCCCGAATAAAGCAAACACACCCAAAGACTCGTGGGGGCAAGGGGAACAAAGAGTCAGAAGGAAAAAAGCAAAGCATGAGGAATTTCCACCTAGGATAAAAGAGGGCATTCGATTGATAAGATAACAAGAAGTTAACGCTGCATCAGCCTAGAAGGACTTGTCCACTTTCATTTCAAAGAGAAGGGACCGAGTCACTTCCATCAAACGATGGTTCTTCCGTTCAGCCACACCATTTTGTTGGGGTGAGTCCGAACAAGAAAACTGATAAATGATCCCATGAGCGGTCATAAAATTAGAAAAAGGGGCAAAAAAAATATTCACGTGCATTATCACAACCCAATACCTTAATATAAGATCCAAATTGATTCTTAATTTCAGTAATAAATGAATAGAAAGTAGAGAACAATTCAGAACGATTTTTCATTAAGTACAACCAAGTCACATAAGAGCAGTCATCAACAAAAGTAACAAAATACATAAAACCCAACTTGGAAGACACACGACAAGGACCCCATACATCAGAGTGAAACAAAGAGAAGGGATGTAAGGCCCGTTTGTTGACACAAGGGGGCTAACTCACACGGTGGAGTTTCCCAAACTGACATGACTCACAATCTAAAACTAAAAGGGAAAGCAAACTAAGAAACAATTTTTGCAAACTCTGTAAGGACGAATGACCAAACCGATAGTGAAGCTGATGAGGGGAAGCCGTGCTGGAACAAGCAATTGAAGATGAGATCTCAAGAAAATACAATCCCCCAGATACCCTGCCTCTACCAATCATCCTCTTCGTCCGCAAATCCTGAAAGACACAAGAATCAGGAAAACATGTTACAAAACAGTTGTAGGCATTGGTAAGTTGGCTAACAGACAAGAGATTGAAAGGAAACTTAGGTAAATACAACACAGAAGATAGGGAAATGGAAGAGGTAGGTTGAACAGTACCAGTGCCTCGGACAATAGCACAGGAACCATTAGCTAAAGTAACATTCGAATGAGAAGGTTGTAAAGAGAAAAAGATACCTGAGATGCCGAACATATGATACGATGCCCCGGAATCAACAATCCAGGGCCTAGAAGTGGAGAGACACGTAGTGGCATTACCTTTCTGGACAAAAGTAGCAGTGGAAGAAATGTCCTGAGCAACCTTGCTCTGGCTATAGCGAGCATATCCCTCCTCTGTCATAGTCGAAGTCACAGGGCGGTCCTCAGCAGGTACAAATGGGACTGCAGGATCAACACTGGCAGTGTTAGCAATCTTGGAATGTGGGGGTTTTCCATGGAGCTTCCAACAATAACGCCGAATGTGGCCAGATTTGCCACAATGATGGCAAGTCCTTGGAAGACCAGATTTCTCACACCTCTCAAATATGTCATGGGTACTAGCAGAAGGTAAAACTGGAGGGGACTTGACAGGCTGACGAGACAAGCAAAGAACTCGAGAAAAGGTATCTGCAAGAGATGGAACTTCAACACCTCCAAGAATCTGAGATCGTATTGAATCAAAGTCAAGGCCCAAACTGCCCAAAAAACTCATAACTGCAAGTTGCTCACGTTGCTGCATCTAGGTAACATTAGCAATAATGGGCAGCAAAGCATTCAACTCCTCATACATCCTCTTGAAATCAGCAAAGTGTTGGGTCAAGGGTCGACCCTTCCTATCAACTCGATAAAACTCTTGAGAGAGTTCATAAATCCTGGATAGATTGTTGTGTCCAGAATATAAGACGGCTAGGCAATCCCTTAAATCTTTGATAGTGTTAATATGGGTTACAAGATCTACAATAGTACTACTATCCATAGAGTTCAACATTTGACCCAAGATACGATTATCAGTGACCTCCCATGTGTCAGCATCCATGCTAGCAGGTTTCTTGCCAATCAAGTGATATTTCTCACCCCTCTCTGTGAGAACCAGGGTCACAATCTTTTGGCATTGCTGAAAATTCTGACAGCCTTCTAACTTCTTAGAGGTCAAAAAATTTGGGGAAGATGATACGACCTCAGTCATAGCCTTGGTGTCCTTCGATGTCTCTCCCATAATGATCACCAAAGAGGAACACCAAGAAAATACCAAACAAACAGTTGCAGCTCTCAAATAACCACCAGAAATCGATTCATCAATTCAACGGAAGCATAAACAATGCACAAAAATCTAACACGGAACCAGCCGAAATATATAGCATATCAAGTAAACATTTCGCCGCCCAAAAAAGCAAGCCAGTAGCATACAGAAACAATCCAGCTGAATAATATCCCCCAAAAAAATCGATTCAAAATATCGATATCAATGCCATATCAAAACCGAGATCCAATCCAGCAGCATAGCAACATATTAAACCCTAAAAATCGATTCAAAGCAGTATAGAGACATCAAAACAGTCCAGAAAATCAATCTACTCAACCATAAACCAATACGAAAGACATCAAACCTGAGATTTCAATAAGAATCGATGTCTTCAAATCATCACAGCATCCTCCGAAAACCTTAAAGAGTCAGAAATGGGGTAATATACCCCCTACGACAGGGAAGAACTCTAAAGTGTCTTCAAAATCTGCTTGAAGCTAACCCAACGTCTTCTTTCAATTGTTGAGATAAGAAAGGAACTAAGATAAAACAGTCGAAGTGTGCCCTTTTGGATCAGATATGCTCTAATACCATGTTAAAAGAAGAGAAGAGTAGCGAGCAAGCAAGACTCTCATAATTGAGAGAGCTCTGAAAAAGTTATTCATATAGAGATAAGCTGTACAGGGGCAAAAAGGGGAAATCAGAAAAGTAAAAAAGGTAAAAAGGAGAAGAGAGGGATCCCTTCTCTGTATTAGTGCTAGATTCCCTGACGCTAATCCCGAGAAGGATAAGTTACCTTCTCTACCCTTCTAACAAAAGTAATTGAACAAAGTTAACCACTTCGAGAGAATATCCTCTTAATTTCTTTTCTGTAAGACTTGTGCCTTACTTTGGGCCCACAACATTCACCTTGATGAAGCAAGTACTTTGATAAAAACAAGAAGATCTCTATTTCGAAACTATCCTTTTGGGGCTGACAATTAACTTCTCACCCTTAGCACCCCCACTCAAACCCCCAAGATAAAGGTAGGATATGAACCCAAAACATGGCCACAACAGGCCATGGTCCTTACGGCCACAACAGGCCATGGTCCTTACCAGCTGCGCTAGCTCGCACCTTCATACTCTGAAACTATTTGGTTACATAAGCATCTCGTCACTTAACAATCTCCTTATAAACATCATAGTTTCAAGGGGGGGAGGGAGGAAACCATCTAATACAAGAGCAAATTACCACATTACAAAATCTTCGATGTCCCACCATCCTCCCTTCAAAAATTTATATCTCAATCAGAATTTGTGATCACTTATATTTTTGCGACTCCCAGTAACACCCCCATAATAACTACCCTACAAATGTCTCATCCAAACTCCATCATATATATGACACCATTCTCCTCATATAGACATGAACCACATTATGTTTGATCATTTCACAAATGGAGCAATTCCTTTTAAACACCAATTGTCTGAATAACATCATATCTGGTAAGAAGATACCCTTTAGAAGTAATGCCATTTTAGAACTTTATTTTTCTTAATAACTACCCTACAAATGTCTCATCTAAACTCCATCATATATATGACACCATTCACCTCATATAGACATGAACCACATTATGTTTGATCATTTCACAAATGGAGCAATTCCTTTTAAACACCAATTGTTTGAATAACATCATATCTGGTAAGAAGATACCCTTTAGAAGTAATGCCATTTTAGAACTTTATTTTTCTTAATAACTACCCTACAAATGTCTCATCTAAACTCCATCATATATATGACACCATTCACCTCATATAGACATGAACCACATTATGTTTGATCATTTCACAAATGGAGCAATTCCTTTTAAACACCAATTGTTTGAATAACATCATATCTGGTAAGAAGATACCCTTTAGAAGTAATGCCATTTTAGAACTTTATTTTTCTTACTGGATAAAGAAAAGCAGCTGTCTTCCTTCTTTATCTCAACCTGGAAACAAAAAAAGGAAAAAGTACATCGAGATTTCACTCAATATACAGTGATCATGCCTTTCTAGAACTTAAGCTCAACCAATAAATTAAAGAAGGCTATTGCCCAATACATTCTTTCCCCTTTTATCAGTGTATCAAATTCAGGTTGTAAATAAACAAAAGAGATTTTGCAACCAACAACATCACAAAGCAATTGTAAAGGTGATTCAAAAGTACAAGGAGAATTCCGTGCATAAAACTAATAGAACCTAATATGTTCTTATGCAAATTTCTGGACAGCTTCAGTACTGATTCTGTAAAAATGCAATCAACAAATCCCTTTGTAATAGAAACAACAGGATGATAGACTAAAAAATGGAGTGAGTTAGAATAAAAAAAAATTTAGAAAACACCAACATTCAAACCTGTTCAGATTTACTCTGGCAGCGAGTTCTGAGTAAATCCTTCACCATTTCAGAAATTCTCCTGGGAGGATCCACATGCATCAGTGACTGAAAATCATTATCACAATCATTTTGCCCAATTTCATTCTTCAAATTCCGTATCAGAAGCTCCAAAAAGTTGGTTTTTTCTTCCAGACCTTTACAGCATATGTCAAACCACTCTTTTAATTTATTCTGTTCAGCCCATTCTGATTGGGTTTGAAGGATTACCAGATTCTCTTCAAGCTCTTCAATTTCAATATTTGCCTTTGATATCAGTTTTCTTAGTGCCTCTACACAAGATTTCTCATTTAGAGCATCTTCTTCTATCACATCTTCAGCAGGAAACAATATAACAAGCAAAGTTAGAATAACAGTACTATAGCTCATATTTCAAAAATTGGGCCCAAAGGCTCAGAATATGAAACAGAGGGATAACATCATTTACCCGCACCATAACCAAAGTAGAAGTCACACTCCCATTCATGTTGTCGTATATCAAAGCTGCTTTCTGGTGAATCTGAAGAGTCAAGTTTTAATTAACAAACGCAATAATGATACACATATTTTTCAGAAGGCAACATGCTCGTAGAAAAGGGGGGAGAGAGAAGAACTTCAAGTAAAATATCCAAATGAAATGGAGAAACCTTGAGTGTATGACGGACCCCAGAGATCCCAATCCATAACTATATGACAAGTTATCCTGAAAATCCAAATAAACATTACCATGATATCAACTATTTAAAAAGAGAGAAGGATGATATATTTGGTTATAACTACACAGGTTCTCTGAAAATACCTTAAAAATCACTAATATAAATAAAATAGATAGGTACATGACTTATCACTACCAGGACTTCGGAAGGAAGTTTCCCAAAGCAGGCCAAGACAACAAATAACACTTGCCTTTGTCACAAGGATGAAGTTGATAGCTATTTCAAACTATTCTAGATACCACATACTAAACCTCATAATTGGCTTATCATGGCAAGAGCAAACAATAGCTTCACAATGGATGAACTATAACAATGCCAGATATGACCAGCTCCAAATACATGCTTGTATATCTCAATTAAGCTAAAACACAGGCTTTGTAAAACATATCACATTCTCCTAAGAAAGAAATAGAAGCAAACCACTTCAGTAACATGGTGACAGGGTAAGGAAAAAAAAGATTAACATGATCAACAGGTATTTTTGTTCTATATGGAGGCAAAAGCCGCAAAACTACTGAAAATCAGTATGAGAGCCTCAACAGGATGAAAATAATAGTTGAGATGAGAACCCTTAAAGGATTGAAAGCGTAGTTGAGATGAGAATCCTTAAAGGATTGAAAGAATAAAATTCTCGAGCAGATCCAGTTATTACCAAGATATTAGTGACTTAGGATCCACAGTAACTAGGACAATATGTGGGCTTCACATACTCGGAGTATAGTTACCACAAATGGAACTTTAATTTCCCAATAAGCATAGAAACTCAATGAAAATTCCGTATCACATTGCAACTGAAATTCTGGAAGATGCTAGCTATTAGCTGAACTGGTTAGAAATTAAAAAGCTTCCTAACAGCCTTAATTTCATTAAATGGGTGATCTATGCCTCTGTCCATGAAACACTCTGAGTATGCATGCTCGCTGGTTGTGAAGGGATTTTGTGTCAAATGTAAAATAAAACAATGTGGGGAGCCACATGTCTAAACACAACACAACTAACCCTTATCCAGCAGTGCCACAATTGTATGGAGTTAATAAATTTAAAACGAATATCAAGTGTCACGATCATTATTTAGGTAAACAAAACCCTGGAAAAATGCAACTAGTCTGGTAACAGAAACAATTTCATAAAGGGGGAAAGAGAAATAAAATATTGAAAGGTATTTCAACAACATGCAAGTTCAATCAGGACATATCTCTACAAGGAAAAAGCTATCTCAGCTAGAAAACCTTCACTCATGGATTTGATAATAATGTCCTAATAAACTTACTGGAGAAAAGTAGAATAGGCAAGGAGATTTCCTGGCTACTAAACAATGAGATAATCGAAGTGAGTTTCATTTTGCATGTTCAAATCCATCAATAATCTATCTGACCATAGATTGCAGGACTGAGAGGTCGGACCACTGGTGTTAATAAACGTGACTGGATCATAGGTCAAGACCAAGACCATGAGGGGGTTAAAGCTGTTCACTGAACAGTGGATCATCTGGTTAAAACAATGAAAGTTATTTAACTGGATGCTCATGAATGCCATGCTTTGGAGCTCTTGTAGAATGAAAGTTAAAATTTATTAGCAAATAGGTGTATAGAAAAACTTCAACCTAAGACCACTCATTTGAAAAGCATCAACCATATCATCAGTCTGAACATGCAACTTGTTTCATATCAATAAGGGGGAACTCGTACATCATATATTTTACTCACATTTTTTACTTTTTCTAGTCATAGCATTCAAAACTGTCGACAGATCAGCAGAATGGTTTGACTTCCAGGTGGTTTAAAAGTTCTACCTAAAACAGCATACGTTTTAATAGAACGCTGAATAACATGATAACCTTTCAGAATAGACCCAGCAATGTCATCGTTATGAAATCCAAATTTACGAAATTGAAAAAAAATAGTGATCTATTTTCCTTTGGTTCATGATGTGGTGGTTGTGAAACCAATTAAAGCATAAGCCAGAGGTGAACTAAAGGTCAGATCAGTAATTAACACAAAGCCGGATTTAACAAGTGCAAATGCTATTCAAAGTATCCTCTGGAACTGTCTGACATCACCGAACAATGCCTGGACGATTTATATACCGTTCTGTCTATAGATTTGAGACTACATGCCTAATATTAGCAGCAGTCAATATAAGCCTTATGGGAAGAGTGTGACACCACAAATATGCTAAGTTTAGTGAATAGTATAACTAAATCATTTCATCCTGTCTCTCCAAAATCACATTTTTTCTTCTGTGATGGATTTGTCTGCACCTAAGGTGGAAATAAGCAAATTCAAATGGAGATCTGATCCTTATATGACTGTGCATATATATAAAGACAAAAAGAAATTTCCTGTCAATCCCTGCTTAAGATGTCACTTCTTGGACTATTCCAGGATTTCCCTCTTTTCCAGCAACTTCTAATTTCTGAGAGTGAGGTGTCCATAAAAAAAAATAAAAAAAAATAACAAACAACCAAGTGCAGTGTATGAAGCACTAACCGAACCACCACAAACCAAAATACTCTCATTATTAGAACATAGGATCAAATTAACTCCCTGGAGAAATTATCAGAGAAAGAGACATAAATCAGACCATGGAAGGAGAAAGTAATCCATCTCAATACGTCAGACAATAAGTATGCACTTCAAAACCTTTTGCAAGGCTTGATATTGATCAGACTGATCAAACTCGCTGCCACATTTGGGGCTCACCACCTCACCCGTTAGCAGGTGGCTACCCAAATGACGGATGCTAATCCAACCAATAACGAAGAAGATCATGATAGAAAGAATGCGTCCAAGTATCCAAAACAACAGAAAAGCAGCAAGAAAAGAAACAGAAATTGAGCTCGTCCGTGCAGTTTTCATCAAACCTACGACAGGCAATGGAGCAGTTCGAGCTTCAAATTAAGTAAAAGAAAGAATCAAGAACAGATACAGAAAAGAAAATTTACTTCATATAATAACAAAATACACAAATTGCAGTATTTGTGTGAACTCAGTAAAGAAAAACTTATCTCTATCGTAGCATAGAACATCAAACAAGAAAGGAACATAAATTTTATGTCCATATCCATAGATAACGAATCAAAGAGTAAAATGTAAAACGAATGCAGAAAGAATTAGAAGAATATACCCAACAATTCTTCTGCAAATCGAAAAATGCAGCACGAATCACTGAACCAGAAGACTTTTTCAGCTTCGGTACTTACGGTAAAACCTGATTTTCTAGGGTTTCGAAGCATAGAGATAAGAGAGACAGAGACTGATATTGAAGTCGAGTGACAGATACAGACTACAGAGTAACATACTAACATCGCCCGTTTTATGAGGGCGAGAAAAGGCGGCAAAGAAAACGACGACCGCTCAGAGAGTCAGAGCAATGAGTAATGGTGATTTCGTAAATAAATTGTTATATCAGGGGTAAAATTGTTATAAAAACTTCGAACGTGTCCATTATGGAATGAGTTTTACAGCGCTAGAACAGAGTCTGTACGGTCAGTGCTCTGGATGTTGACACGTGTCGATTTCATGATACGATATACAGTAAAAAAATGAATATTTTAAGAACCGGATGGATCACTTTTCAGGAGTAACGAAATTATTTCTTTGTCTTAATCTTAAACCGAGTCGATCTGAGTCATAGATGGGCCCCACTCTAAGGCTCCCTCTGCCAATCGTATGGTACAATAATGGTGGGACCCACAAAACCCCCCAAATCTGCCGAGGAAAAAAAAAGGATGGTTTGTACTTACATTTATTCCCTGCCAGGTTGGTACACAAGGAAAAAAGGCCAATTCTGGTCCCCAGGTTAAGTGGGGTCCACACGGGATTGATCCAGGTCATAGGTGGGTGGGTCCCAATTGGAAGGGATATGTCACGTCAAAACCGACCATCTGAGATCATAACCCTACCAACTCACATGACCGTTCAATTTGGATACGTTAAGAATTTTAAACCTACTTGATGTGGGGTGCAATGCCACTTGTTTCATTATGACTACAGTTCTATGGTCTGGTTGGGCCGTGGGGGCCATTGAAGGGATGGATTCGACCACATATAAACTTGAACGGTTGGTGTCTGTTCTTGTCCATGTGCTTGCTTTCCTCGTATCTATTACTAGCAAAAAAGCTTTCTGATGTCTATTTTGAGGGTTAATGTTGCTTTCCAACTTAACACTTCCGCATAATATGTCGTGAGGTAGGTTTTGACGGGCTCATATTTCACTTCTAGGTAGGTTCTTAAAATTTTGACTGGTCGGCGTTCTCTGTGGGGGGAGTGTGGTCCTTGTGCATGCACAGGGGTAGGGGTGTAAATGAATGATCGAAATCTACTTTCGTATCTGTGTCCGTATCTGTTTAGTACTATCCGAATCCGTCCGAAAGCTAAACGGATGCAGATACGGATAGGCTATAGCTATCTGAAAAACTATTTTACATGTAAATGGATAAAATATCCGATCTGTATCCGTGTCCGTATCCGTTTAGCACTATCCGAATCCGTCCAATAGCTAATCGGATGCGGATGCGGATATAGCACTATCCGAACCGAATCCGATCCGTTTACAGCCCTACACAGGGGGCAATGAGAGCATGCGTTTTGGTATCATAGGGGTGGGGCAGTCATTTCATTCCCTTTGTGTCTAGACGTAGATGGTACACTCCCCCTCTCTATCCCTTCAAAACCATGGTTTTGAAATAGATCAGGGGAATCAGCCTATTTGAATTGGAATTGCAAACCCTAATTTGAATTAGATTTGATTTTAGAGCACTGAAAGGGCATGAGAGGCCGATCTGATACGATTCAATAATAAAAAGTGGTATGAGTGATAAACATGTGGCCCGAAGAATTTTGGATGATGAACATGTGGCCTGGTTGTCTCCTGCATGATAAACATGTTGCATCATACAGAGCATCCCAGTGTATGAGGTTCCCGCTATTGCAGGGTTTGGGAGGGACACATGTGGCATCTTATAAGAGGATTAAAAAAATCCTTCAAAAGAACCAAAAGAGATGGTGGGGTAGGGGAGCCATTGAATCTCCGACTGAGATGCTGAGAGAGGGAGAAGGAGAGGGAACAAGAGTCCAAAGAGGAGTGGGGAGGACGGAACAAGAGTCCAGAGAGGAGCAGGGAGGAATGAAGAGACGCAGAGAGGGGGTAAGAGTTGTAGAGATAGGATGGGGAGGAGCGAGACATGAAGGGTGTTTGGAGTTTTAGGATTGGGGCGAGGAGGAGAGAGAGAGAGAGAGAGAGAGAGAGAGTTGCAAGGATGGGGGAGAGGAAGGGATCATTATCCTCTCAGGTTCCCTGCCCAGTACAGTTGTCTGGTTCCTCTTATAGGGGGATAGAAATGATGACCTAACCCTTGCCCGAACACACTGCCCGGGTGTAGTTAAGTTGTCATTTCCGTCCCCTATAAGAGGAACCGGGCAACCGGACAGGGCAAGTGTTAAACCTGTGCCCAAAAATACGAGCTAATTTGAATATTTGGTTGAAGGTCTGGAACACGAGGTCTTAGCTACCAGTACCTTGTGGAACATTGACCAAATGGTCGAGATGAAGGACGTAAACCCATTGGTGAGGACCTACATACCGTTAAGAAGGCAAACACCAACTGCTTGTAACTGTTCACTTCACCACCAAATGTACAGCCTAAGGTAGGTGTCATCCCTTGATTTCTAAGGCCCTACCCGAATACATGATATGTTAGGCCTATGAACCGTGTAGGGAAGGTTAATACGAGAAAGCATTAACAATCGGAGTGATTCAGCACTATTTCAGCAAGGAGACAGAACAGAATTGATTGCCTAAGTGCTAAGCATAGGTAAGAGTTTCTAAACCTACTCTATTCTCCTTCTACCCCCTTTACCTAGACCTAGCATCATGCACAATTCTGTTATAGGCTGAACTAAACCATCCTTGGTCATGCATGTTAAATCTGTCCAATGAGATACAATTGGGAAGGCCAATACCATACATGCATGTCCCAATCTCACACCTTATTTCTTTCTTTTACTCTTCCCTAGACCCAGAATTTAGTTCAGATGTTAGGATAACTAGGAATGAACCTTTTATTATCATGCATGTTTGGGTTGTCACAATTTGATTAAATTATAAATCTAATTCCTTTGCATGCATGCTTAAACCCAACCATAGAACCTAATCCTTGTTCTAGGTTAAACTAATGTTGACCCTCATCACCATGAATGCTAGAATTAAAGCATTTGCAGACCAAACATCAACTTGCATGTTTGATTTGATGATGAGAACTCAATTCCATACATGCATGTTAAATCCCAACTCAAAAATCAAATTCTGCTACTCTGGCAGATTGACCCCTGCTTTGTTAAAATGATATAACTCCATCATCCGAACTTAATTTGCCTTGATTCCAATTTTGTTAGAAACTAGACTCATAGAGTTGCTTTTTCGTAGAAGAAACCATTATCCAATTATGCCTTTTTAAGTGAACTAAAATTTCATTTCAATCCAAGCAAAAACTGTAGAGTAGAATTCTCTGGACGATTCACTAGGCGATTCCAAACGCCCAATAAAAGATCCAGAGTTGTTGAAACGTGTAACTTTCATCCAAACTTATGGGAACCCAATGTCTTGCAATGGGGATCACCTCAATACATTCCCAATGTCATGTAGGAACTATCCCTTTGCCATGAACCCATGTGGGACCCACCTACCTAGCCTTACACATAGAAAAGCTAGGAAATAATGAGTTTTTCTTATAACAACCCCTAGCCAATCAGGCCTTAGTAGAGTAAGGCCTATAAATAGAAGACTCAACCCTTGACAGTAGCTCCTACTGTTCAAAACGTTGGGGGAGAAGAAAGAAAGAAAGATAGAAGGAAGAGAAGGAAGGAGAAGAAGGAAAGAAAGGGAGAGGAAGCTTGAGCCTTGGCCGAATTCTGCAATCCTAGAAGGTATACCTCCATTAGAGCCCATCCAAACCCCTACCATGTCTTTTAATTTTGGTTCATGTATGAAATCCCAAAGTCTAGCTATGTAGCCATGAACTACCATGTTTCCCATATGCAAATATCATTTAGAATGCTTAGGAGACCATGGATCCCTGCATGCATGCTTCAAATTATATGTATTACTCTTCATCTACACCATTGCAAGCCTGGAAATGCTTAGACTTCATGTTCCAGTCATGTATATAGCTTAGTTTTGTGCCAAACCATGTACAAAATACATGAATGATAGGATAGAGCCATGGATCCTTACATGCATGATGTGTTTCCTACTTTATGGCTTAGGGTTACTACTGTAATATGCTAACATGATTATTCATAAACTGTTTTATGAATTAGAATGCTAAAGAATCGATCTTAGCCTTGCTTTGCTTTGACCTTGTATGCTTGAACTCAATCCATCACCCAACATAGCAAACCATGATTAGGACCGTGTAAACTTATCATGATGACTTGATTACATGTTTTACTGAGCTTTGGGAATCATCCCGTAGATGCTGGATTTTGTCACCCCCCAACGATGATGACAATCGGACGCAGATGATTGGCAATGTCCCCAAAAGCCAAACATTGTATCAGAAAACATCTCCACTCGTCCCGTAAAGCATACATCATACACATGCCCCCCCCCCAGACGGCCCCAGACAGCCCACGAAGCCCCACGAGGCAGTGTCACGGTCGTAGCCCCGCAAGGTAGTGCCCTGCACTGTGCGGCCCGCCATGCAACGCCGTGGCCTACGCGGCCCTGCCATGTGGTGCCGCACGCAAGTGCGCTGCGGTCGTGCCACATGGTGCCGCAACCTATGCAACCCCCGCGGGCGCCCAAAATCCTGATTTTTTTAGTTTTTGCTCTGTCGTGGCCTATAAAAAGGGGGTCACCCCCTCATTTGCATAATCGAAGTTTGTAGGAAAGGGGGCACCCCCAGAGCTCCAATTTTCCAATTTTTCCTTGTTTTCATTGTTTTGGGGCTCTTCCCGAATCCAGATTCGAGCCTATGAGCCAATGTTACACCCGCGCCCAGATTTACTATTTAATAATAATTTCTCTCTTGTGTGATGTGTAGATTCTACCGCCGTGTACGCTGGCGAGTTATTTTCACTTGTGGTCAAACCTAGCCACAAGATCATTGACTAGCTCACGGGCCTGCCTGTGGAGGAGAGGTTCCTCAACCGGCAGTGGGAAGATTTATCGATGGTGATTTCGTCGATCATCCTCCTAGCACGAGTCCACAAAGCGAGGAGTACTGGAAGGCATTCCCTGTGTCCCCACAGTTAGATACCTCCTTTGGCGATGAGCTTAGTATTGCGATTGGGAAACTATTCAGGATCATCGAATGATGTTGTACCCTACTCTAGTTGACCTTGAAGTGTGGGCCAAAGCCCAATCAATTTCCTTAAGTTTCTTCCCTTACAGTAGCAACGGACGCACGAGCGAACTCACCAAGACTGAATCCACCCCTTAGTCCGCCCTTGCTATTTTTGGACTCTGTGTGTTTTCCTTGTGTGGGACCCACACCCCGTGCCTCGGACACCCTATTTTAACCTTTTGGACGAGGTTGGTCTCATCCTTGGTTTCCTTGGTTTGTGGGTTTGCCATTTGAGTGGACCCATTGGCTAAATAAACCTCTTAATGGGTTTTAACCTTAAAGGCATAAATCCAAATAGACCCTAAGGAGGGAGATTAGTCTTAAAACCAAGACTTATCTCTCAAGTCTCATTCACTTCTCTACCTACCCAAAATGTTGGAGACTTGGAGCATTGAAGGCCTTGGTGGAGGGAAACTTGGAGGGAGCTGTGGAGGTGGAGGAGCATCCACATATCTAACCTTAAGGTAAATGACCTCACCTACCTCCCTCTCTTTTCCATTTCCAGGTTCGGAGATCCCCTTGAAAAATATTCCAAGCATAGGGTTTCTCATGAGAACCCAATAAACCTTAGTTAATGCTCTTTTGAGATTCACATTCCTTGTTCTAGATGCATTCATAGCTTTGAATGACCCTTATGTTGTCCAAGCATTTAAACCTAGCTTAGGTTTGGGAATAGCCTTGGGGATGGACCTAAAACCTTAAATCCCATTACCTCCTTAAAGGGCCATGTGTAGTGGACCTCCAACGAAGGTCTGAGCTCACCTCCCCAACCCCGGGACCCTTAAGGATCCATGAATGAAGGGCTGGAAGTGATGCTCTTTGTAGGTTTTCAAAGGAAGGGCAGCGGAAAAATGACCGGACTCACTGTCGTGTATCCGTTTATTAGTTCGTTCAGCCTAACCTGGCTGTTCCTCTGGGCGGAGTTACGAGCGGACCCACCTAGATGAATCCGCCCGAAACCCAGATTGCTCAGATTGCTCTCGGGTGTGTCTCAGGTTTTGAACGGATGCACGAGTAGATCCACGTTCTGCATCCGCCCGTGAGTCCGTTCCATATAATTTCTGGATATGGCCTGGACGGATCAACGATCGGACTCACCTGGCTGACTCCGTTCCTTCATCCGCTCCTGTTGTCTTGGCCCAAACTTCATTTATTTTGTTGGGACCCTCTATGGGACCCACCTGTATACTTCTAATACTACTTTCACGCATCCTCAGACTTCAGAATCCGTATGGGAGTGCGTGCGCTAGGGTAAACCTCGCCGAACAAAAAACTGACAAATTGTGAGTGGGTTTTGGGTGATGTTTGGGCTTGAAATATACATCTATCAATATAATCACATGGAATATATAATGGTTTATGTGCTTGCATTCATTCTTGCCATGTTGCATTTGCATATCAAACCATGTTGAATATGATTGATGGAATGATGACATGGTGCTTTACATTGTTATATCGGGTCACAGTGCCGAGTGTACCGATGCTGAAACCCCGAAGTTCTTATTATTATTTTATTATTTACCATCCTGATCTGTATGTGTCGTGCCGTGTTGGTACTCAGGTGCTAGATGGAATGGGACGTTGATGCACCCGAAATACCTCTTGGGATGATAGAAATTCATGTAGTATATCTGTGGTTAGGGTTTATACTCATTTATGCTACGACCCTTGCCAACAGGGGTTTACGTGTTGGATAGTCGGAGCACCTGATGTCTGTGGAGGTGGGAGAGGCCAGGTCAGGGGTAGTAACGGCTATCGGGGTCTGCCACTGAGTGGTCATAATGGCTTCTACCCGCGTAGATCCCTTGTGATAATTGAGGTTACACTGGGGTGATAGGATAAATGACCCTCAGTGTCTCTCGAGTTATCACAGTAGCATATACCATGACTTAGATTGATTGTTAGGTGGAAAATATGTATTTAACATCTCATGCATCATAAACTATGTGTGATTGTGTGTATGTGCACTCCCCTTTCCCCTCACTGGCTCAGTGGAGCTAACCCCCTGTGTACACAACTTTTAGATTCTGATGCAGGTGATGGATATTTGGCCAGCCTAGATGTACAGTCGACAGAGTATGATTGTGTTGGAATAGAGGAGCCGGAGTACGTGTCAAAGGAACATGGCGATGGTTGCCCCTGTGATGATTGTGCTTGTGGACACTGATGTTATTGGGGTGTTGTCCCCTCCTTTTGATTCTTTTAGGGTGTTGTGCCCATTATAAACATTTACTGTAATAACTTATTATAGTTTTGAGTAGTTATGTCATGGTTAGCTAACGTCAGTACTAACTATTATATTACTACCTAGACAGCTGAACATACTGTAACTGCTTATGTAATTTAATGCTTCCACTCTTCATAACTCTGACAATGATTGGAATATTTATTCCTTTTTGCTCAAATGTATTTATTTGGGTGGGCCCTTGGGTGGTGACTATGCGTTGGGACACTGTGTCATTGATCCTGGTAGGTATTGGGGTGACGTGTGTTATCCTAATTACCCTCTTGACTGTGCTTATGGCATAAGCTCGGGATAGGGGCGTGACATCCTCCCTCTGTCCAAAGTCCAGGCTATCCGAGTCTAGCTTCTTTAACCCTTTCTTGCCCAAATCTGGGAAACCTCCCATGGCATAGCCACTCCTTTCGGCCTTTGAGCCCCTAATTTCCAAAGCCGTGGAACGCCATTATTTTGTCCAAGATCTTAAGATCCGGCACTCGCAAGCCGTTACTCTGTCCGACGAAGGGACAAAGCCAATCTTTTGCCTCCACCTAAGCTTGGGGACAACGTCCATTTTACATAATTGCATTTATTTAAAAGCGTACAGGTATACATTTCTTCTGTTAGCTTTTGATTTCAGTACAATGTAGTCCTTTCAAGTACTCTCGTGTAGTGTACAGTAGTTAGTGTAACATAATTTAATTTAAATAAATAGTTTGTACATCATTATTTAGCTATACATATGGGAATATGACATTCATAAAGGGAGAATATTCGACAATAAGCATCTAGTAGAAAGACCGATTTATCCGGGTGAGGTGGGTGTCTAACACCTTCCCACCCTCGTAACCTGACCACTTACCCCGAATCTCTGACCAAACCAATTGCAGTCTCGTAGCCCTTCTAGGGCTACACCAATGGGTCCTAGGCCCTAACCCTAGGTGGCGACTCCATTTCATTTTATTATATGATCCCCATCCCTTGATAAATTGACACCATACCCCAGAGAAGACGCATTCCTTCTCTCCCTCCAATCGAGGAGCCCATAAAGCCCCCCCTTACGTCCCGCCGCGGAAAAACCTAGATCCTCATAGTGGCAACTCCACTGGGGACTAATGGTCAAGCTTTCAAATACTAGATGCTACTGTTGAACGCAAGAATTTTCACCCTTCTGCATTGATTGACTGAAACATGTTTGGCTAACCTCTTTTGTTGTACTAACTGAATCATGCATCGTGTTCGAAGTGAAATCATACGACGAGGGTACTCCTTGTTGTGCCTCTACCCCCGGGGAGGTGGGGCACATCATACTAAGTACTCTAACATTGGATGATACCCGCTTCCTGCACAAACTATCATGCACACAACACTTCATGGGAACACACAATCTCGTGGTTAGTCGTTGAATTCCATGTGTAGTCATGGGTAATTCACAGTCGAAGCCACAACCCTTGATATTTACTATATGGGTCTAGAATTACCGATGTGGGTATTGGCTAGTGTGTCGTGGGGTACTCCGCTACTTAAAAAGGGCGCTAGTTTGATTACTCTAAGATCGCGTTATCTATTCCCCAAGTATATCAAAAGAACCACGTACCCGCAATTCGCTATCACGAGTGATAGGTATATTGGTCCTGTCAAGGGTGACATTGTTCTGTCCTATCAGCCTACCTATTGCATGCATCATGTAGGAAATTAGACCATATATGACTAGGATATGCCACAAACTAATCTCGTAGCTTTTTGAGGCTGAAAGTGGAAATCTCAGCAGCATACTTTCTCTTAATGCATAATACCAATCAGGGGAAGAATTCTATATGTCCCTCGAATGTCCCTCGATGTACGTCGCATATCCATTTAGGTCAGTGTATCAAAAAATGTAGCCTCGATTGTCCCTCGGAGAAAGGTACACTGTCTAAATAATGCGATAATAATAGAATCCTGATGAGAGGTGCTCTGTATTAGGAAAAGGTAGATTGTCGAGAAGTCCTCGATTAGATCTCCTTGTGATAATTTAAATTTGATCTCCAAGAACTATTAAACAATGAAGGATCTATAGCAAGCTTGCATCATATCACAAGATCGCAAGGGTTATTCCCGAGCAATCTTGAACGTAGATGTAATACTACTCGAGTAAAATAGAATCAAGAGAGATTCAAAGCGAATTGTCACTTTGTTTGTATATATTTGCTTGTCAATGAAAAAATATTAAATATTAAATCAAGATAAAAAAGGAATCACTTGAGTCCTAAATTTGTCCCCTTTTACCTTTGCAAGGCACAATTCCGTGATAAAGAAAATCCTCGTTACTCGTGTAGAACCGTTGTGGCGATCGATTGAACCGAGCCATTCTCCACCAGTTCCCATCTTCTAATCTTGTAGACAATTCTAGTTCACCTCCCTTGAATTCTAGTCCCCGCCAACACAAAGTCCAGCAAGGTCAGCCCCTGTTACGAGCACCATGGATCCACCAGAGGCCAATTCTTCAGAGGAAGCACTGAGTCAGGAAATGGTCAGCATGCAGAGGGAAATGACAGAGATGAAATAGTTGGTTATGCAGTTAGTCCAGTCAATGCAAGGTCAATCTCGAGCAGATAATGCACCAACCCCTAGAGAGCCAAGGGTGAACCCAACGATGTCTAGGGCACACCAGGATCATAAAAGAAGAAGAGGATGTAGCCATCAATGCTCATCAGGACCCACCAAAAACAGAAAGAGAGAAGCAGATGAGGGAGAAAGTTGAGAAGCTTGAAGTGGCAATGAAAGGAAAGACTATTGAGAAACCAGAAGAAGACATGGTCTGTTTCGCTAGGGAAAGAATACCTGAAGATTTCAAATGGAAGCTTGACAAGTTCGACAGGATAGGAGATCCTCGAGCTTATTTGAAGATTTTCATTACAGTAGCCAAGTCACGGAATCTCATAGAAAATGAAATGGGACAAGCATTCCTTTACTCATTTGTAGGATCGGCTCTGTGTTGGCTAACCCAATTGGACCAAACTCATACTCAAACTTGGTCAGCGATTGTGAAGGCATTCACCAAATAGTACTCTTACAACATTGAAGTGGACATCACCCGGTGTGAGTTGGAAACCCTGAGGCAAGGAGCCAACAAGGGATTTTCTAACTTCATCATGAGGTTCCGCGAAAAGGCATCCAAGATGTGGAATTGCCTGAATGAATCAGAACAGGTTGAAATCATATTGGAAAACCTACATGGAGAATACCATGATTGCCTCTACTGTCAACACATCAAGACCTTTGAAGCACTCATAGCCATTGGGAAGCATGTTGAGGATAAGCTCTTCAAAGGGAAACAAGCCCAGACTTCAACCAAAAGAGGCTTCTGAATCTCATTCTGACAAGAACAACAGAGGAGGAAGAGGGAAAGGCCCCAAAGTGAATGCAGTTATTACCGTTCAATACACCGAGAAGCAAATTTCACCAACAGTTGCTCCTCCTTTGGTAATCCAAGCTGAGCATTCAACCCCTCCCAGACAGTTCACCTTTGGCAGTATGACACCCACTCACCTTTTCTTCGAACTCAACAGAGAAGGGATGTTGGATGTTGTACCACCGCGGCCCGTGAATACGACCAATCCAGCTTCAGGATATAAGTCAGAGTGGCATTGTTATTACCACAATCAGAAGGGTCATCAAACAAATAGATGCATACACCTCAAGTATGCAATCCAAGACTTGATAGATGCGGGGAAAGTTGAATTGAAGACATATCAACAACCCAAAGTGACTACCAATCCTTTGCCAGATGAACATGTTACAAGAGGATGTTCCCTTTAAGGACCCTACGGTCCTTATTCAACCTGTGAAGCAAGAACAAAAGCTGATGCACGCTCGAACCTATGGGGCTATCCTAGCAGCCCAAATTGAGGAGAGTAAGAAGAAAAGAAAAGAATTGGAGGCACTAAAGCAAGAGCCGAATGAAGGGTTCTCCGACTTCGTCAGAAGGTTCCATAAAGAAGCCGAAAGGATGTAACCCCTCTAACGGAGGAAGAAGAAGTGGAGATAATCTTAGAAACTCTACATGGAGTGTTTCATGAGTATCTATACCCTCAGCAGCGTGAGATACTGGAAACATTCACCACCCTAAATGGTTGGCTTGATGAGGATGAACTCGACTCGCGAAGATCGTCCATAGGGTTTGTGAATGCTTTGGAAGAAGGGATAATAAGTTTGGACCCAACCACTCTAATCCGGCCTGTGAAAGCACCTTTGAGGGAATTAAGAATAGTATAGAGGGACAAAGTCTGCCTCATGTGGTAGATGGATCTCCCTGTAAAAGCAAGAACCAATATCAGCAACTTCCTGAAGGAAATGTACAAAGAAGAGATGATCAAAAGTCAGCCAATGCCATTTCGTGGCCGGAGCATGCACGCTTGAAAAAGGAGAGCAAAGAGAATGATAGTATGTGTTTACTGTGTAAGGACAAATTACAACGGAAAGTTCAGAGGAGGTGGACAATGTTGTGATCAAGGGAAAGTCCTAGCCTCGAACCATCGGATGATGAAGCTTGAATTTCTAGAGAATGGACAGGATAGCCTTGGACCCAATGTGCAACTGAGAGCATTCGAGTTCACCAATTATGAGATCGTTCACATGGCATATGTGGAGAATTTGGAAGACGAAGAGGATTTCATGGTTCATATTCAACCCATTGAGGAGGAGGAGTCTGAAGGCAGTATGAGACCAATTGAAGAGGTCACACCAAGTCTGATCCAAGTTGTATCTACACTAGCCATTGGTGAAACTCTATCTGGAGACACTTTTCTTATCCAGATGGGAGGAAGGACCGAAGATAGTGAGGAAGAAGACTTTGAGCCACAATCTGAAGATGAGTTGTCCGTTGAAACCCTACAGTGGATAAATAGCATTTGTTGATGATGATGAAGCAGACCCAACAGACTTCATTCAGCCTATCCCTCAAGAAGATGAAGGAAGAAGCGGCGACGAAGAAGTAGGGTCTCCAGTAAATCAAAGAAGAGTATGGTGCGTCAAAGGGGAAGACTTTGACAAATGGAATACAAGCATCTTCTATCAAGTGCAAGACATCCTTGAGCTAATGTCCACAACTCATGACATCCTATATAAGGCTACTTCCCACTTCCCAAATATGGTGTGCGAACACTTCACGGCACAATGCGAGAAGATAGAGTTGCCATCAGAAGAAGACTTTCTCTAGAGAAATTTACATGAGTTATGGAACATGACCTGGTTAAATCTTGCTTTGATGAAAGATTTATTTGGGAATCCTCCTCAAGATCCCATGTTGTACTC
The DNA here is from genome assembly GCF_018873765.1 of Telopea speciosissima. NCBI lineage: Eukaryota > Viridiplantae > Streptophyta > Magnoliopsida > Proteales > Proteaceae > Telopea > Telopea speciosissima. The sequence goes on along the minus strand of NC_057925.1, from coordinate 26,953,670 downwards.
AGACAACTGGCCATATTCTGGGCCCCCAAAGATGACGGAAGAATGGGAGACTTGGATCGATAAGATCAATATCGAAGATCCATACTTCAACCCAACGGAAGGAATTCACCATGTTGATAGCAGTGGAAAAAAAGGGGATGATTCAAGTGATGAAGAAGCGTCCAGCAAAAATTTGAATGAAAAAATAACGGATGAAGACACGGGCGATGAATTACCCGGCAAAGAATCTGAAATGGAGATAGAACCTCCTATCAAATAGTATGAGGAAATTTGTGGACCTAGAGCTTGGTCCCTTCCATTTGAAGCAAGAGGGATCCTCAGAATGGTCAACAAGATTCATCATATCCTTTTTAAAGTAGTACCTTCAGACAAAAGGTGCCAAGAAGAACTGCAGTGACAACAACCAGTAAATGAAAAATGGCCTTTGCCTCAAGTCATAAAGGAATTGGAAGATGCTATCACCCTGGTATTTGCTTTGACGAAAGATTTGTGTGGAAGTCCCCTAGCATCTCCAAACCGTGGAAGCGAGTAGTATCACAAATGGGCACGAGCACACGATAGGTTCCCTCTATAACAACAATGTGGAAGAGCAAATAAAAGATCCCACTGAAAACATTTATCCAGTCATATCCAGTGATGAAGAGGGCTCATCAGAAGAGGAAGAACAATTGGATCTTTATCTAAAGCAATGAGATTCCAAAAATTTGCTAGCGAGGTCTTTGAAATGATCCAACAGATGATGCCAGTAGGATCATGAAGGCCGGACCATGACCAGCTCATCAAGCACCTTTATAAAAAGCAAGAAGCCTTGTCCAAAATTTTGCAAAAGGCCCGAAAGACAATTGCTGCCTTGAAAGCAAAATGCGAAGTCACTAGCCCAAGAAGGAGGAGTCCCATGGTGGGAACCCTGGTGATAACTGAAAGTGACTTTGAAGATAAAGAGCCGTGCCCAGTCGAACTCATCATAAAAGGGAAGGAACTCGAGGTTTCAAAGACCCGAAGTGGGAAGAACTTCAAAGATAAAGGATTGATTGTAGAAAAGCACTATGCTCCTGCTCCTAATCAAGTCAAGTACGTGCCAAAAAATCAGGTGTTTAGCCAGCTGAAAAAAGACAAGCTAACATCTCTATCTGAGGATTATTGATGGCCTCCCCGTTGCATCGGGAAGCAGTTCTGAAAGCGCTCAATAAGGTTCAAGTACCCATAGAAATGGGTCCGGAAGAGCTCTCACACATTGTGGGGGCTACCTATGCTATATAGTCTTTCTCCTTCTCAAAAAGTGATCTCTCGCCTGGAGGAAAGGACCATAATCGAGCTTTGCACATTACAATAGAGTGCAATGGGAACCAAGTCCCTCAAGTTCTGATTGACAACGGGTCGGCTCTCAATATCATACCTCTCAAGGCTGCAAGTTGTATAGGCTTAGATCTGACCCAAATGAACCCTCTGCTCAGACAATCCGAGCAATGGATAACACAAGAAGGAAGGTGTTGGGCATTCTGACCACAGAAATCCGAGTCTGACCTACCCTATTCACTATGGAATGTCAAGTCATTGACATCTAAGCTTCATTCAACATGTTGTTAGGACGGCCTTCGCTACAGAGATTGTCAAGTGAAATTCATCTATGAAGGAAAAATGATCACTATCTTCGGCGATCTAGAGATTATCCACACCTTGGTAAGCATCGAAGTAGGTGGGGAAGCCCCAGCAGATACCCAATTGGGAGGATTTGAGGTTGGGGCAATCAGTGTAATGGCCTCAGAAATGAAGGAGGTAATTCCATCCAGTTACCCATCCTTATGGAGCGGAACAATTCTAAAGATGATGAACAATATGGGATATTTCCCAAGACTTGGATTAGGAAGGAACCAACAAGGGATTCCATAATTCCTTGACTTTCCTACCTACAACAACCATCGAGGGCTAGGGTCTAAAACACTGAAAAAGGGAAGTTATCCTAAGCACATGAGCCCAGAATGCCTGAAGGTCAGGAAACTATTTCCATACTTCAAGACTTTAAATGGATATTTTGTCAAAGAAGGTGATAGCTTCCCTTACTGCGGAAATATTGAGCCTTGGTTCGATCACGATAGTGGAAGTCTCCAGCTAGGGTTTAGAATCTTCTTTCAAGAGGACATCAATTAGATTGACCTCGAAGTAGAACAGATGGAACTGTAGGCTACTGAAAAAGAGCTGAACATTGGAGCACTATTTGAAACAACTATGATCTCTGTAGGGGAGGAAGAGGGGCTAAAACCTTATCTATTAATTCACCCTGTCCAAGAGCCAATTGTGAACTGGATTAGTGTCTCTGAAAGGTTTAGTAAGATAGAATCTCAAGGAGTGGTCAACTCCGAGTTAGTCTTGTCTGTCGATGAGTCTGTTGTAATCAAGGAAGGTAGTACCTTCCAGTCTGTCAAGTCTGTTATATTTTTGCTCTTATCATGAATGAAAACAACCATTCCGAGTATGTCTCCTCTCCATCTAATTCCCTTTTTAATTCTTCTTTCGATGATGAGGATATCCTCGAACATCATCGTTTAATTAAGCAATTAAAACAAAGAAAAGCCTAGCATGTCTGAGAGGACGTATGCCCCATAAATTTGGGAACTGAACAATGCCCACGAATGGTTAAAATTGGTGCCTCGCTCAGCAAAAAGGAAGTTGGTCAGATGACAGCCCTATTGAAGGAATTTCAAGAAGTGTTCACCTGGTCATACGAAGATATGCCCGACATCGATCCAGAAATAGTGAAACACCAACTGCCTACTTATTTAGATGCACGGTCGGTCAAGCAAAATCTCGAAAGGATGCAACCTGAATGGAGGGAGAAGATCAGGGAAGAAGTCATAAAGCAGTGGAATGCAGGATTTCTATAAGTCACAGTACCCTTAGTGGTTGTCCAATATAGTCCCTGTACCCAAGAAAGATGGGAAGGTGAGAATGTGCGTGGATTTCCAAGACCTCAACAAAGTCAGCCCAAAGATGACTTTCCCTTGCCACATATTGACATATTGATCGACAACACAACAAAGCACGCCTTGTTATGATTCATGGATGGATTCTTCGGGTACAAATCAACATGTGTCCAAGGGACAGAGAAAAGACAGTGTTTACCACACCATGGGGAACTTAATGTTACAAGGTAATGCACTTTGGTTTGAAGAATGCTGGGGCAACAGATCAAAGGGCGGCAACAGCCATTCTCCATGACATGATACACAAAGAAGTGGAGGCGTATTTGGATGACATGATTGTCAAGTTGGTTACTCAACAGGGGCATTTTACAGCGTTGGGGAAGTTCTTTGAACGAATTAAGGAGTATAAGTTAAGGTTAAACCCTCAGAAGTACGTGTGTGGAGCAATAGTAGGGAAACTCCTAGGATTTCTCACCAGCACCAAAAACAAAAAAAGAAATCCGGGGTTTCTTAGGACGAATTCAGTACATATGTTGGTTCATAGCCCGACTAACCACTATATGTGAACCCATCTTCAAGCTCCTAAAGAAAGAAGAACCAAAGCAATGGAACGACAAGTGTCAAGAGGCGTTCATAAGGATAAAAGGATACCTGATGAATCCACCCGTCCTTTTTTGCCAATATTGGGCGAACCACTGCTATTGTACTTATCTGTCGATGAAACATCAATGGGATCCATGATGGCCCAACAAAATCAGAAGAGTGGAAAAGAACACGCAGTTTACTACTTAAGATGGCCCAACAAGATCAGAAGAGTGGAAAAGAACACGCAGTTTACTACTTAAGCAAGAAATTGTTGGACTATGATACTCGTTATACCCCATTAGAAAAGAAGTGCACTGCTTTGGCCTGGGCGACCAAGAGGTTGAGACATACATGATCACACATCAAATTTGGCTCATCTTAAGGATGGATCAGATTAAATATCTCTTTGAGAAGTCAGCATTGATAGGAAGGATTGCCAGAGATGGTTGTTGCTGTTGTCAGAATTTCACATAACATTTGTCAACCAAAAATCCATAAAAGGACGAGCAATCTCAGACTATCTAGCTGCATACCCAACCGGAGTGGATTCACAGTTGCTTGAAGACTCATTCCTAGATGAGGATTTGGCATGTGTGGAGGAAGAAGACTGTGAAGACTAGTGGCAATTGTACTTTGATGGTGTAGCCAATCAGACAGAATATAGGGTAGGAATATTGTTGATAACCCCAGATGATCTCTATCTGTCGTTTGTATTCCGGCTAAAATTCCCTTGCACCAACAACATTGCGGAATATGGAGCATATGCAATCGGTCTCGAAGCTACCATGGCATTAGAGATCAAGAAGCTGAGAGTCTATGGGGATTCATCAATCGTGATTTGTCAGACTCAAGGGTAGTGGAAGACAAAGAATGAAAAGCTAAAGCCTTACTTAGAACATCTGGAGAACTTGATCAAGAGCTTCGATGAAATCACCTTCAAATATTTCCCGAGGGACAGTAACAGATTCGCTGACGCCCTAGCTACTTTGGCTTCAATGGTTGAATGCACTCTAGATACTCATGTTCGCCCATTTTTGGTAGATAGAAGACATAGACCAGCATATGAAGAGTCAGTAAATGTTCTAACAACTGATGGGAGGTTGTGGTTTGCACCCATCATTGACTTCATCAAAGAAAGAAAATATCCTCGGAATTTCACAGCTAGTGAACAGAAGAGGTTGCGGAAGCACGCCACACAGTTTGTACTTCAAGGTGACCTGCTATACAAGAGGTCCTACGATGGCATACAACTACTGTGCGTCGATGAGGAATAGGCCCAAGTCATCATGGAAGAAATCCATCAGGGAATTTATGGGCTGTTTGAGTTAAAATAAAACCGCAAGCGTACGGGTCAATCGTAGCTACGGGTCGAACACGAGGAGATATACGCCCCTCTATTTAACTAACTTAAAAGTAATGCAAAATGAACCAAATTAAAGTGTTAAATTAAACTAATTAAACTAACGAAAATCAATGCATCCTAACTCATAAGCATCTAACAAAATTAAGGGATTAAATCGGCGTCCTAACACATGAGCATCTAACCTATCGAACTAAAGCGAATTGAAAGGAATAAAAATGCAGCCACACATACTAACCACATAAAAAGAAATAAGGGAATAAAAATGCATCCATAAACCACAACCATATAAAATTAAAATAAAAGAAATAGAGGGGGAAGAAGAAGAAGATAGAGAGAGATAGAGGAGATGGAGAATGAGATTGAGAGTTTAGATAGTAAAACCTGGATGTGCTTGCATGAATGTAAATGAAAAGCTTGAATACTTGCATAAACTTACCATGGCCTCCTCTTCTAAATCTTCAAGTCTTGTCATCAACTTAAGAACTTAGACTAGAAGGCTTAAAACCTAAACTAGAATTAAGAAATTACAACCCAATTGAAGACTTAAATTGAAATTAAAGCATAAACTAAACCTATTATAAGCATTAACTAAAAATTATAAAAGCAAACTAGAACTTAGAAAAGCCAAAAATCACAAATTAGAAGGAGAATAAGAGAAGAAATTTCACTAAGTGAATGAGCAAATTTTTACAAGAGAGGTAGGGGGTATTTATAGGTGGAAGAGAGGAGAAGAGAGACGATGGAAGTGTAGGAGAAATATTCCCTAAGAAAAGAGAATATTCTCTTCTCTTTCCTCTTTTACAATGCCTTGAATCCTAAGAAAAAGAAAAATAATAGAAAGAAGAAGAAGAAGATTGTTTACATGGACCTTCTATTTCTAGAAAAATAAACTTCAATTTTAACAAGTGCTTCCTTTTCTTTGTAGATATCTTCTCCAAGCAATAAAATCAAAGCATCTTTGATTTTTCAACCTTCCATAGATGAGAAAATATAAATCTATCCCAAGTAGAATTTCGAAGTGCCCTTGAGAAGTTGGAGGAGAGAGAGAGTAAGGGTGATGACTAGGATTCCTTCAAGAATAAATAAAATACCCATTCTGTCCTTCAGAAAACGTGGAGCATGGGGTGCTTATATAGGTCTCACCATTGTGTTCCTTGCAAAAAATCACACAAAATAGACCCAAATTTCATCCAATTCGGAGTTGGGGAGCCCAAGATATCTCAAGTTGAAGTTGGACTGTCCAGAGCCTTCCAAATAGAATCTTTCGGGTACAGTAATGTAACTTCTGATAATTTCATTAAGGCCTCTAAAATCCGAACTTCCGTTTCACTTTGTCCCCATCCGACTGTCAATAATTATAAATAAACCCCTGCAGACCATTTTCACGCGTCGTTACGGAAACGGCCATAACTTCTTCGTTTCAACTCGGAATTAAGTGCCGTTTGAACCATTGCGAAGCTGACTCGATGAGCTATGCATCCATTTACACTTCTAAAAAGCTTAAAAACATCTCCTTAGCATCATCTCCTTCATTTTCACAAGAATTCACCTAAACCCTGAAAAGCACAAGAAAGCACCGAGTAACTCTGTCCAATGTGGTAAAATGTATAATTTATGCCCTAAAATTTCACACATAAATGTGCTCATCACGGGCCATACAAGAATGCCAGCATGCTCGCCAAGAAAATCCTCAGAATGGGATATTATTGGACAACCATGGCAGTTGATTGCACGTCATTCGTGCGGAGATGTCACAAATGCCAGATATTTGTCAATATCATTCACATTCTTCTAACGGAGCTCCATTCATTAGATGCTCCCTGGCCATTTTCAACATGGGGTATTGATATAATTGGGAAAGTCATGCCAAAGGCATCCAATGGACATAAATTCATCTTTGTGGCCATAGATTACTTCACCAAATGGGTGGAGGCGCAGTCTTATGCTGTCTTGAAAGCTGCAAAGGTAGCAAAGTTCATTAAAGAGAACATTATATGCAGATATGGAGTGCCACATGCCCTCATATCTGATCAAGGGGCACATTTCTGGGGAAAGGCGGCTAAGTTCTACACCAAGTTTGGTATCCAAAGGCATCGGTCTACGTCTTATAGACCATAGGCTAATGGGCAGTGGAAGTAGCCAACAAGAATGTCAAAGTCATTGCAAAAAATGGTTGATACCCATAAGGATTGGGCAGAAAAGCTCATGTACATGTTATGGCCCGATCGAACCTCAATTCGAACTTCTACTAGGGCAATCCCTTTTTCCTTGGTTTATGGGATGGAGGCAGTATTACCCATAGAAATTCAAGTATCATCTCTCAAAGTATTGATGGAAAGCAAATTGCCTGAAGGAGAATAGATGCAAGCAAGACATGATGAGCTTAACCTCCTTGATGAAAAGAGGATGAAAGCAATGGATCACCTCAAGAAATACCAACTCAGGATGGCAATGGCATTCAATAAAGGAGTCCGCCCGCGCAACATCGAAGAAGGAGATTTGGTACTTTGAGAACAAAGAGCACCAGTTCATGACCCAAGGGGCAAGTTCAGGCCTAATTAGAGCAGACCTTATTACGTGAAGGAAATCTTGGTTGGGCAAGCAGTTTATCTTACTGACTTGGATGGAGATGATCTAAAAGGCCTTGTCAATATGGACTAACACAAAAAATATTTCGTGTAGCCATTTGATCTATGTGAACTACGTTTGACCTGATTCCTTTCCAAAGGATACGTAGGCAACTTGGCATGCCCAAGTGCGGTCTCAACAACCAAGTCATCACTGGGGACATTCCTCTAATTCTGCCACCCAGCATCTTTGTCATTTTTTGCCAGTTCTGTCAGTCGGTACTTCTATCTGCTAAAAAAAAATCTGTCATTTGACATTCTTCCGTGTATTTCTAATAGGAGTTGACTAGTCCTTGAGTCTAAAAAAAAGGAGAAAAAAAGGGGAAGACCTGTTCCAATTTATTAAGGAAGCTCTTTGATTGAGTGTAGGTAACATGCATCATCCACATAAGACAACCTCCATCGACGAGATCTTGCAAAAATGGACCCTTAACATGAATTCTGACGATCCAACTCTTCTAGAAGACGTCCGAATGCTAGTCCTAGGAAGAATCATGTGCATGGAGATTCATCATGACATGCTCCGACAAGCACACTAGTGTTGGGATCCAAAACTGTAAGTTTTCAGATTTGGAGAAGTAAAGATAACACCCACAATTGAAGAATTCCGAGCTTGCATGCTTTCACCACCACCCGGGAGACTCTTTTTCCCCTCCTTGTGCAGCAACTATGAAGGAATTTTACAAGACTTCTTTGGATGGACCAAGAAGGAAGTCAAAGAAATCATGAATACGAAATGGTGGACATTATAAAGGTAGCCGGTATTTTCTCTAGACAAAAAGGAGCTGAAGGAACCCGATAAGGGAGCAGAAGGAGAGCATATCTCTTTGTATGATCAGAAGATACTTGTTACGAACCCTAAACAGGGATGTTCCCCCCGTAATTGCAGAACTCATTTGGTAGCTCCTAGATGGGTGCGACATCGTCCCCACCATACTGGCGGAGACTTTCAAGGGTCTAGATGAAATGAGTGCAACTCAGAGATACGGAACGGATCATTGCACGGGATCACCCACAATCTTGCAGATATGGTTGATGGAAAGGTTACAGTTAGTCAAACCTATAGCCGATGCCAGATTTCAGCCAAAGTGTTTTCAAATCCAGAGGGAGACGGAGGAATTCCGTGCAATCAAGGACTGGAAGAGGTATTTAGAAGAAAGAATAGATGAGTAGGTTTAATGGAATTGCCATTGGTGGAACATGGAAACCCCAGTTCTTAAGACTTCAGGCTATAATGCTGTGAGGTTAATGGGTTTGACTCATACTACTTCCTACTTGCCTCGAGTGCCAACACAGTACTCGTCACCGCTCAAGATGATGGAAGTGAAGATTTAGTCACCAGAAGAATAGATGCCAAAGATTGTGAATCTACTGGGTAAAGTATGGTGGAAATATGTAATTGCAGGGTGACATTGTGGTCTATATGTCAATTCCCCACCCTTTTTGGTTTTCCTTACCCCTCGATCGTTTCCATGCATGTAATGATCAAGGACAAAATGAAAATATCTGGAATTGTGCATTGCAAGGGAAAAAAATAAGTGTCTTAAATAGATTAAAATATTGTTTCCATTCCATAAGCATAGTAAAATAAATAAAAAAAGGCATCGTCCAATCATTCCCACATTTAAAAACATAAAATGTATGTAATAAGAAAAAAAGGAGACGGGACTAGCTCTCATCACTAGAGGATAAGGTCTCAGCATCCGACACCACCTAATCATCATCATCATCATCATCATTAGCATAATCCTCATCATCACCGCTCTCATCATCATGCGGCACGAACGGGGCAGGGGTGATTCCCATAAATGCAAACTATCTCCAGAGATGTTTGTTCTCCTCAGCTTGATTATGGCTGCAGTTCTCATGGTAGTTCCGAGATTCACTCATATCACCAAGCTGTCCACTCTGGATTTGGTTTCATTTTTTAGGAGATAAGGTCTCAAAGAAAAAGAGAAAGAGAACAGAAAAGAAAAAAGAGAGAAAGCACTTTCACCAGTTGTTGGACGTAACATGTCCGCTCGAAAAGCACTGCATCCATACTCTCCTGCATCCGGCGTATATCAGCATATTGCTCGGCGTTAATCTGTTATGACAAAAGAGTAGAGCCAGCATCAAGGGTGAAGAATTCAGTGAGAGAAGACAAGAAAAGTGACATACCCCATCAAAGGGAAGAGGAAGTCCCTGGTCATGATCAGAAACTTTACAAGCAAGAAGAATAGTTTGAAAACTTGTGTCAGAAAGAGAGAAGGTGGTCCATCCTTGGTACCCAGGGATAAGGTCGCTCATCCCAGCAATACGAATACTGGTGCTAGAGCTCTAAGAAGGGTAGGAATCCACGCTACAATTGTATGAGGGAAGCATCCCATATGCACCAGGAATCAGAGGACGGCCTGGATACTGCGAAAAGAAGAAAGCAAGTCTGTCAGAACAAAGAAGAAAAGGACATAAAGGACAAAATTCAGAAGAATACCATAGGGCCCTCTCGAGTCAGGCAAATGCAGACTGTCTCTTGAAAGAGAAATTCTTGATAATTCCAATCAGCAAAGGTCAATCCCAAGGCAGGGATTCCGATCCTCAAGTCTCCAATGTCAGGAGATAGAAGAACAAAATGCATATGGGAAGGAGGAGGATGAGGTACTAGCTGGGAGGAATTCTAGTGAAGAGTGACCCTCTCTCCCAGATAAAGTTTGGCCACAGGCCGGTCCTTCAAAAACTATCCGTCTCTAGGTGAGTGCAAGGGCATAGTTGTAATCTTCCCGATCGCCCTCATCATCGATCTCAACGTCATAGGGATGCCAATAGACCTGGCAAACATGATCAGAAAATCAGTCATCATAATCAAAGCAATAACATGAGGAAAGTTTTTTATGTTACCCGATTGACTATCAAGTCATTAAGTTGGAGGCGCACTTGCAGCTCGTTAATGATAATGCACCTCGATGCCCCCAGCATGTTGCCCTAGGGATGTAGGGGACAACCACATCAGGAGAAGGGGGAACGTGAATCCCCAGAACTTCATAGCACCACACCTATTAATAAAGGATGACACGAGGAAATGGGAGAAAAGAAGAAAAAGGACAGGGCACTAAAATATACCCAAAGGACATCGGCACAGCCAGTGAGACTGGGTGACCCCAACGGTAGCCTATCCATCAATCCCAAGAAGTAGGCATAAGTAGATCTGCCCCAGTCAAAGGTCTTGACATCATCAAAGTCTATAAAGAAACGAGCGAAAGAAGAGTCTACACGACCGCGTCCATCACAGAAAAGGACGTTCAAGATCAAGTATAGGAGAAAGATCCTAGTAGCCTGATCTAGTAGCTCATCAAAAGAATTATCATCTATCTCCAGCTCGTCCCATTTCTTCTTCAAGGAGGGTACAAGCATGATGCTCTCAGTCACCTCAAAGTCGAGAAGATCACTGATCTCTCTTAAAGTCCTCATCCGATCGGATGGAGTCAACACAACGGGCCTCCTAGTGAAGGGAAGGCCAGTAATCATAAAGAAATCAAGAGGAGTAATGGTAACCTCCCTCTCCTGCAGGCACATGGAAAGTATGGGTCGATGGCCACCAGCGATCAGCTAAGGCTCGAATGACTGGAGTATCAAGCTTTAGGGCTACTTGGGCAGCTCGACCAAGCCCAGTGTGATCTACCCTCTCCCTCACAGCGGGATGAAGCTGCCAATACCACGACTGAACATCGTCCGTACGGCAGTACTTCTTATAATGAGGGGCATAGAGATCCTATCAAATAAATAACCGAAATGAAAAACTGAATCAAGCATATGCTATAAAAGAGGAAGAAGATAAGAGCCACTTACATCTATGAGACCTTGACCCCAAATAATGCAGTAGTTGTGACGAGCAGTATTCATCACCGTGGAACCAGTGTACCACTCTGCATGCATGTCTTCCACTGTCCTTAAGGAAGGGCTCCCAGACCGAGCTTTCTTCACAGACATGATGAAGAAAGAAAGTAAGAAAAACATAAAGAGAAGGAAATACAAGAGAAAAAAGGAAAAAAAGGAGGAGAGAGGGCAGAGCTCCAAAGAGGGAAACCCAGAAAAAGAGAGGAGGGGAAGTGAGAATGAGAGAGACCCCCCACCTTCCTTTATTGCCAAAGGCCAAGGGGCGCGCTAGGCGGCGCCGCGTGTGGCCGGTAGCTCTGCACAGTGGTGGTGAGTGTGGCCGATGGCTCGGCATGGTGGCGCCGCACAGGTCTGCATGAAATTTTTTTTTTGGGGGCCTCTATGCCATGTTCCCTTGGGCCTTGTCGCCATACCCTAAACTATTCTTTTAAAAAACACCCTGTCTTTCAAAAATTCGATCGCGATGCCGTCTCATCGTTACTCTTAAAAAAAAAAAATTTCCGATGGCGATGTTGTCTCATCGTTACACTTTTAGAAATTCGGTCGCGATGCCATCTCATCGTTACAGTTTCAAAATTCGGCCATGATGCCTCCTCATCGTTACATTTTTAGAAATTCGATAGTGATGCCGTCTCATCGTTACATTTTCAAAAATTTGGTCACGATGCCGGCTCATCATTACACTTTCAAAAAATCCGATCAAGATGTCATCTCATCGTTACACTTTCACAAATTCGGTCGTGATGCCGTCTCATCGTTACATTTTTAGAAAATCAGTCACGATGTCGTCTCATCGTTACACTTTCACAAATTCGATCACGATGCCACCTCATCGTTACAAATTTTAAAAAAATTCGATCACGATGCCGCCTCATCGTTACAAATTTTAAAAAAATTCGATCGCGATGCTGTCTCATCGTTACAATTTCAAAAAATTTTGGTTGCAATGTCGGCTCATCATTACAATTTCAAAAAAATTTGGTCGCGATGCCGTCTCATCGTTGTATTCAGTCATGATGCTATCTCATCATACACTATCATGACTCGATCGCTATGCCATCTCATCATTGCAATACTATCGCATTATCAGAAGCATGTGAGCAATGCCCTAACATCGGGTTCCCACCTAGCAATGTTCGAACGTCAGGAGAAAATCCGGCCAAGCAATGCCCAAAGATCAGGTTCCCACGAAGTAATGTTCAAATGCCAGGAGGAAATCCGACTGAACAATGTTCGAAGATCAGAATCCCAACATGCAAATGTTTGAACGCTAAGGAGAAACCCAGCCGAGCAATGTTGCCCCGTTAGGTAATTACAAGCTTAGGTAATGCCATCTGAAACCTCAAAAAAGATTTACTAAATGGTTTGCCAAAGCGTTGTTTAAAAATCCATCGCCCATGAGCAAAGTGACGGCAGTTTTCACTCACCAAATGGTTTTGCCAAAATGCAGTTTTATCATTCAACTCCGTCACCTATAAGAAAAGTGGCGATGATGCATGCTCCTGGTGACAAAATCAGGTCGTCTTTTATCTTCGCCCTTCAGCTGTTGGCACAGGCCTAGGCCAAAGAGGGGCAAAATGTATACACTGAATTTTATCACCCCCAAATGATGACGACAATCGGACGTAGATGATTGGCAACGTCCCCCAAAACTAAACACTGTATCAGAAAACATCTCCACTTGTCTCATAAAGCTTACATCGTGTGCATGCCCCCCAGATGGCCCCTGACAGCCCACGACACCCCATGAGGCAGTGTCACAGTTGTAGCCCCGCAAGGTAGTGCCCTGCACTGCGCGGCCCTGCCACGGGGCATTGCGGCCTGCGAGGCCCTGCCGTGTGGTGTCGCACATGCGTGCACTACGGCCCTGTCATGCAGTGCCATGGCCTATACGGCCCTACCGCACGGCACCGCGCTTATGCGGCCCCACGGGTGCCTAAAGTCCAAATTTTTTAGTTTTTGCTCTACCGCGGCCCCGCACATTTTCCACGGTGCCGTCGAACTCAAAATTTACCTATAAAAAGGGGGTCACCCCCCTCATTTGCATAATCAAAGTTTGTGCGAGAGGGGACATCCCCAGAGCTCCAATTTTCAAAAATTTCCTTATTTTCCATGTTTTCCTTGTTTCGGGGCTCTTCCCCAATCCGGTTTCGAGCCTTCGAGCCTCGTCCCTTTGTCCAAAGTCTGGGCTATCCGAGTCCAGCTACTTCAACCCTTTCTTTCCCAAATCTGGGAAACCTCCTGTGGCATAGCCACTCTGTCAGGCCTTTGAGCCCCTAGTTTCTAAAGCAGTGGAATGTCGTTATTCTATTCGAGATCTTAAGATCCGATACTCGCAAGCTGTTACTCTGTCTGACGAATGGACAAAGCCAATCTTTTGCCTCCACTTGAGCTGGGGGACGATGTTCATTTTGCATAATTGCATTTATTTAAAAGCGTACAGGTACACATTTCTTCCATTAACTTTTGATTTCAGTACAATGTAGTCCTTTCAAGTACTCTCGTGTAGTGTACAGTAGTTAGTGTAACATAATTTAATATAAATAAATAGTTTGTGCATCATTATTTAGCCATATATGTGGGAATAGGACATTCATAAAGGAAGAATATTCGAAAACAAGCATCTAGTAGAAAGACCAGTTTATCCAAGCGAGGTGGGTGCCTAACACCTTCCCACTCTCATAACTTGACCACTTACCCCGAATCTCTAAACAGACCAACTGAAGTCTCGTAGCCCTTCTAGGGCTACAACAATGGGTCCTAGGCCTTAACCCTAGGTGGCAACTCTATTTCATTTTATTATATGACCCTCATCTCCTGATAAATTGACACCATACCCTAGAGAAGACGCATTCCTTCTCTCCCTCCAACCAAGGAGCCCATAAACCCCCCTCCGTGCATCAATTGAGCACCGCGAAAAAACCCGGATCCTCAGACATTCCAAATCAAATTGGGATGAATTCTGTAGGAAAATCTATGTAGAAATTCAAAAATCACGTGTTGTACAGGCATTGGGTGATTCACTGGCATTTCCCAATGGCCCAGTGGATGTTTTGTGACCAAACCTAATCCAAACCTTATGGGACTTAACCCAAGGCCCCAAAATGGTATTTAGAACCTGAAATCCATCATGAACCCCTACCCGATGTAGCCTTACTGATGTCATTACCTTGTAGGCACCAATGGCCATGATCTAAGAAAGGACCGTAGGACCAAAACATGAGTCAACCATGGGAGAACCATTGCCATCACTCCCCAAGGCTGATGTGGTGTAAAATAAAGAAATCCCAGGAAGAATCCCCACTATTGTTGTATTTTGCTCTCCCTGACTGCCAAATTCCTTGATTGATGATTCTCAAGTCAACGAGAACTTTCCTGATGAGTATCTGATGGCAGTGTCTAGTGAACCTTGGTTCGCTAACATTTTTAATTATCTGGTTACGGGTGTGACACCTGCACATTGCTCCACCCAAGATAAGAATCGTTTCTTTTCTCAAGTTAAATATTTTTTCTGGGACGATCCTTATCTTTTTAAGACCTATCCGGCTAAAGTCATCCAGAGGTGTGTTCCTGATCATGAGCAACACTTTATCTTATCTTTTTGCCATGATCAGGCTTGTAGAGGTCATTTTGGGCCCAATAAGATAGCGGCCAAGGTTTTATAGTGCGGATTTTATTGGCCTAGTATTTTTAAGGATGCTTTTAATTACTGTAAGGCATGTTCTTCATGCCAATCCTTAGGGCGTCTCTCCAAGAGAAATATGATGCCCCTCAATCCAATTCTGGTGATTGAGGTATTTGATGTATGGGGTGTAGATTTCATGGGGCCTTTCCCTAATTCTTTTGGTAACATGTACATTTTACTTGCTGTGGACTATGTGTCCAAATGGATTGAAGCAATTGCTTGCAGGACCAATAACCACAAGATGGTTATCAAATTTCTAAAGGAGAACATTTTCTCCCATTTTGGTACCCCCCGCGCTATCATTAGTGATCGGGGCAAGCATTTTTGCAACCGTACTTTTGAGGCCCTAATGATAAAATATGGTGTCATCCACGAATTGGCCACGCCCTACCATCCTCAAACCAGTGGCCAGGTTGAGGTTTCAAATCGGCAAATAAAGCAAATCCTTGAGAAAACCATCAACCCAAACTGTAAGGATTGGTCTAATCGTTTGGTAGATGCCTTGTGGGCTCATAAGACAGCCTTTAAGATCGACCTTGGTCAATCTTCGTACCATCTGGTGTATGGAAAGGCGTGTCACTTACCTGTTGAGCTAGAGCACAAAGCATTTTGGGTTATTAAAAAGCTTAACTTTGATCTACCTACTGCGGGTGCCCATAGGAAACTCCAGCTATCTGAGTTGGAAGAGTTGAGAAATGATGCATATGAGAATGTCCGGGTTTACAAGGCAAAAACCAAGGCCTTCCACGACAAGCACATTTTGAGAAAATCTTTTGAGGTAGGTCAGAAAGTACTGTTGTACAACTCTCACTTGCATATCTTTTCAGGTAAGTTGCGCTCTAGATGGGATGGTCCTTATATTGTTAAAATTGTTTATCCTCATAGGGCTATTGACGCTGTCAATCCAACATTGAGATGCTAGTTCCAGTTGTGGAAGAGATCATGGATCTCCATGAGCCTCTTTACCTTGATGATTGATCTCCTGGTATGTTTGCCCTCCCTTATCCTTATACTTTATTTTTTGCATGCATTGTGAACACTGCATGATTTAAGTGTGGTGGGGGGGGGTGTGTGACCTTAATTGGTGAATTTTGATTGTGGTGGTAGTTTTGTGCATACGTTTCTTTGATTGCAAAGCGAGAGAAAGAGAGAATTAGGTGCTCTAGCATGCAAAATAATAAAAAAAATCCCTTTTTAAGGATGGTAATTAGTATGTATCTGGTGATGGGGACTGAGTTAGAAAATATGAGCACCATTTCATTTGATGGCTAGATTCCTCTGTGTGTTTTATGGAACCTTTGATCTTTTGGCTAGTAGCTGAGACCAATTTATGGCAAGGCATGAAAGTGCACTGGTGCCTCAGGAAGAAAGGACAGTGGAATTCCTTGGAACTAGAAAGGGCACTGGTGCCTCAGGAAGCGGGTTGACTTGTTCAAAATTCCTTGGAAAGAAACTTAAAAAAAAAAAAAAAAAAACTCTAGCATCAATGTCTCAATGTCTTTATACATATATGCAAAAAGCGAAGCTACCAAGTACTTGGGTGTCTGGTGTATGCTCCACCATATCATTCAGGGAACAGTAGTGGAGTAGAAATAGAGTTCACTGTTTGAAGAAAAAGAAAAGTTATTGCCTTAAATGCCTGAAAGGAAAGTATGGTAAAAAATGCTCAAAGCTTGAGTCTTTGGTTCCATCGTTGCTATAAGTAGTTTACCTGAAGGTGAGTAGTGTTCTGAAGATATGAGGAGATCCCTTAATCTTGATGCACGCTTGTTGCTTGATTTGATGTGGGGTAATAAAATTCAAGTGTGGGGGAATCTTTGGCTCCTTGATCTTTAGTTGAGCATTTTTAGAGATTATGTGCACTATCCTACTTATGCCATAATTAGAATTTGTAACATTTCTTGGACTTATTGAATTTTGGGTGTACATTCATTGCAAACATCCACGAGACAAAACTCATCTACTAAGGGTAAACTAGGGGTTTAAAGGCTTGTTGCACGTACTAAGTGCAACCATGATTCCTATGAAAGTGAGTTAGGATTTCTGCATTTTAGGATAGTTTTGACCTAAAACCTGAAAAACACAGAAAAATACCCCAGTAACTCTATTCAATGTGGTAAAATGCATGTTTTATGCCCTAAGATTTCACATATAAATGTGCTCATCAGATTCCCCCACACTTGAACTTTGCTTGTCCTCAAGTAAACAAAATATATGCTATTCTGGGCTATCGGGAGCTGTACGTATCTCTTAATCTACACGTAAAGTCACCAAATTTCTTTCCATGGCTGTAAGGAGGATTGAATTT
Organism: Telopea speciosissima; assembly: GCF_018873765.1. Taxonomy (NCBI): domain Eukaryota; kingdom Viridiplantae; phylum Streptophyta; class Magnoliopsida; order Proteales; family Proteaceae; genus Telopea; species Telopea speciosissima. The sequence goes on along the minus strand of NC_057925.1, from coordinate 26,936,308 downwards.
TGAGCAAGATGGACGTGATGCATTAAAAGTACACATTCGTTTAGCCCATTATGCAAGCGATTATTCTTTTTGGGCCAGGAAAGAATAATGGGCCAGAAATGAGTTAGAATGCAAGCCGAAGCCAGTTTGAGACTTTCAAGGATATTTTTGGCATCAAAGAAGATGATTGTGATCAAGGGTTGAGATTTCATCAAGCACAAGTCAACCTTCTGTGTTTTTCTTTGTTAGAAGAGAGAGAATGGCTGCCAACTACACATGGACCCCACCTTCCACGTTTTTTCTAAAGCACCCCATGGTCCACATTTTTTTGAAGGGTAGAGTGGACATTAAATTAATTCTTGAAGAAGGAATCTCAGTTGTCACACTCTCTCTCTCCACCAAATTTCCAAGGGCACTATGGGGATTTAACAAGTGGTGGATATTTTGTGGGGAATATTCTCTCATCCTTGAAAGTTGAAAAGTCAAAGATTGAGAAAGCCTTGTTCACATTACTTGGAGAAGACACCTGCAAGAAAAAGGAAACACATGAGAGTGGAATCTATGCTCAAGAGTCAAATTGGAAAGCTTTCAAATTAGAAACTAGCAGGTGTATTAAACTAGGAACTTGTATCTTCTATTTTCTATTTTTTTTCTTTTTCTTGGCATCAAGCTTTGATGTAAAAGGAAGTAGGGATCAAATCCAGAGCTTGGGAGAGCTTCTCCACACTCCAAAAACGTGGAAGCTCTCCCTCCTCCCCTCTCTTCGTTCTCCTTCCCCTAAAAATACATAAGGGGGTTGGGCTGTTGTAAATGTTAATTGCTATTGAGAATTTTAGTCTTCTTCTTATTTTTGGCTTCTAATTTTCTAGCTTTACTTTTCTGAATTTTATTTCAATGGTTGTGATTCCTTTTTATACAAGTTTAATTCAAGGATTGTTCTTCAATTTTGATTGTAATTTCTTCAATCTCTAGGTGTAATTTTTTGGTTTTAAGCCTTCTAGTTCTAGGTTTCTAATTCTTGTGAGAGGAATTTAGAGATTTGGAAGAGGAAGGCATGCAAGTGAGTTCAAGCAAAGTAGGCTTCATCAAGAACATTCATCCAATGCTCATTCAACACATTCAATTGCATGTTTGGTAGAAGGGAGTATTGATCCTAATTTTTTTTTTCTTTTATTTTTATTCTCTCTATTTCTTCCATTCTCTTTATTTCATTCTCATTCTTATTCCCCTCTATTTCTTCCATTCTGTTGGGATTTTATTTTTTTCTACTCTCATCCTCATGTCTTATGTTAGATTCTTATTTTGATAATTTTTTATTTTATTTTTCGGATTGGTAGATGCGAATTCAATTTGGTAGAGGAAGCCTTATCAAGTTCAGTCTGGTTCAAGCAACTTTCAGGTTTTATTTCTTTGCTCTTGGATTTATGTTTTTTGTGTAGATGTGGTAATTGTAATCTATCAATCTCGTAATCCACGTTAGTTTTTGATAAGTTAGATGATGAATGGTTAGGCCGTTGGAATCGTTAGATGCATGTGTTAAAACCGTTAATTAGTTTAATCATCTTAATTTGGTTCACTTTCGCGTTACTTTAATGAGTAAGATAGAGTGGCTTATCTCTTTTTGTTCGACCCGTAGCTATGATTGATCCGTACGCTTGCAGTATTATTTCTTGACAAACACATAGTAAGTAACAAGTTAGTATAGATTGAGAAACAATGTACCAAGAACAAGGAGGCTACCGCATCAAACACTCGAAGACAGACCTTACGAGTGGTGGGGGAACTCAAACTAAAACCACTAGGACCAAAAAGAAATCCACACTGACGAACTCAAGAGCCGGCCCAAGAGAGGGCAGAACTCAAAAAACACTGAAAGCAGACCTAACTAGAAGACCAAATTTGTTGGATTCTCTATTGCTCCACAATGTATTGATTCATAGGGGTTTTTGTACCCTTAGGAATGATGGCTCAACTACATTCCTCTACATTTGAGTGAATGCTTCTGATAATAATTGAAGGAGTGATAGTCTTATTCTGAAAGATCTAAAAATTCTTTTCCTTCCAAATTTGGTCAATAGTATAGGAGAATGCGAGTTTGGCAGTACCTCCAATCAGATTACCCTTGAATGCTCTCTCCACCCACTGAGCCTCAAACTCTACTCTCCTCCTAGGACCCTCGAAGGCAAGCACAATCTAATGATAACTCCCCAAATTTTGAGAGAGAATGGATATCTAGAAAATAGATGGTCCTTACTGTCACGCCCCTATCCCAATAAGGAATATAATAATAATAAAAGGGGGTGATTGGGACGACACACGTCATCCCATTAAGCTACCAGGATCACAGATACAGTGTCCCAATGCACAGTCCTAAACTAACATCAATATCACATTAATATCAGAGTGTAGAAAGAAAATAAATATCACATTTCCAATATCAAATGTAAGTGGAAGAGTTTAAGAGAATTGTTACATTATGCTCAATCACTAGGTGATACAATAAAGTTAACACAATGTTTCTAACATAACTACACAAAAAGTAATATGATATATAGAATGTTTGTACAAGGCTCATAAGCCCAAAAGAATCAAAATGGAGCAAGTCCCAAGTAATCATTGTGCTCCATAAGCATAATCATTGTAGGGGTATCCATTGTCGTGCTCCTCAGTCACAGCTTCTGGATCCTCAGCTCCAATATCATCATATCCCGAGGGTTCAACCTCGAGTCCAGCAAGATAGCCACTACCTGTATCATCATCTAAAAAGAGTGTATACATGGGGGTTAGCTCCACTGAGCTAGTGAGAGATGGGGATGCACATACACACAAAAGCACAGATAGTCCATGATGCATGCAATTATTAATCCATTTACCACCTAGCACACAATTCTAAGTTAAGGTATATACTACTGCAATAACTTGGGAAAACACTGTGGATCCTTCCATGTTCACCACAATGCAACCTCAATTATTACCATGGGGCCCACGCTAGCCATAGCCTCATACCACTCAGAGGCAGGCCCCTATAACCATTACTAACCTTGGCCTAGCCTCTCTAACTCTCCATTGGTAGCAGGTTCTCTGGATTACCCAACACCTAAACCCCTGTTGGTAAGGGTCGTAGCATAGGGAGTTGAACCTAACCACAGATAGACTACATGAATCCTATCGTGTCGAGAGGTATTCCGGGTGTATCAATGTCCCATTCCATCTAACACTCGGGTACTAGGACAACATGGCGCATACAAGCAAAGATGACATCCAAGTTACAAGTTTACATAATCTGGGGGTCCTGATACCGGTACTTCCCGACACCATAACCCAAAATAGTCCACATCATCATCAATATCATCAATGCCAAATAAGAAATAGATGCAATCATGCTCATAATGATGCAAATAGGAATATAACCCGAATCCGATGGTAGGTCCAGAATCCGAAGTGGCAGCCTTGTATACATTTTGGAGTATTGCTTTGATGTTCGAACGAGTAGAAGATGAAGAAGGAATCTTGGTGGTAACCCATCGTCTACCGGAAAAATGACTCATACCTCCCCCATACAATTTCAAAATTTACAATTTAATATATAAATCATGAAAAGCGACCCTGACCATGTTTTAGGTATTTGGGGCATGAAAACATCATTGGAAATGTGTTAATACGCGAAACCGCCAAAGCTCGAGGCGTTCCGACACTTGGATAGCACATAAAGCACTCTGGTGGATCACTCTGGTCAACCACTTATATCAACCAGAGTTACTGTTACTGCAGCTTCCTGTCTCGAGAGTGCGGGACCCGGTGCCTCAAGTCGGGGATCTTGCCGCCACATCCCATTTAGCTTGTTGAAATGTTTCCCCCCAACAACGTTGGTACGTGGGGCCCGCTTAACTAACCCTCGTACACAGATTCGGCTAATTAATTATTTTATAATTAATTAAGATAAGACTAAACTAACCGAGTAACCCACGATCTATATAAATCAAAACTAAATCTAAAACTCTTTTCACTATTCCTATCTCTACTGGAATACGTTGGAAGCAGAGAAGAAAAGAAGAGAAAAGAGAAATAAGAAGAAGATGAGGAAGAACTTGGATTTCCCAAATTCATTTGAGGTAGTATCTTATCTCATCTCTCTCTTCTTGATCATAAATCCCATAGCAAACCCTGCTGATTTCATTATGAAATTCCCAGATCTTCTATAATTGTTAAGTTATAAGTTAGAATTTATCCTATTGTTTTTCAAATGGTAAGACAACCTCTAAATCCTAGTTAATTTCCTTTCCAAATCTGTTTCAGACTTAGGATTTCTATAATTTCTGCAATGGAATCATGAATTGATCATCTACCATATCTCTGTGAAGTCAAATTCCATATAGTTATGTCTGGAAATCAATTTTCCTTCATTCATGTTCAATCCATGGCCATTAACCTAACCCAACTCTGTTTTGAACATAAATGATGATCGATTCTTGTCTTTCATACTCAATTTCAGCAATTAAAACCAATCTCTTTGTGTATATTAAAAAAAATCCAAACTCAATAGCTTCATTTAATTCTGTTTCTAAGTTAATACTTAACCAATTCATGGCTTATGAAGCAGCTTTTACCAATTGAAAACAAATATTCTATCATGTATGGCTGTGTTTGTAATTGGAAACAAAAAACCATTGCATACACCCGACCTTAACTCAATTTAACAAATTACCCATTTCCCAAACCTATACTTGGGTTCAATTTGAATAATCTATGACCTAGACACCATCCCTGATGTGAATTGCGGAAGACCAACCCAAAACCACCATTAAAACTCTGTTTTTCTTTTTATTTTTCATTTATGGTTGTCTCTGGTGGAAGTTACTGGTCAACCAAAGCCATAGACCAGAGTTACTGAAAGGTGTTTCTTAACTTCAGATCTATTCCGAATCGACCCTAACTTATCTTGGGATCTCAGTATCATTAGAATATCATCTAGTATTCATGTTTAGTTGATAATTTTTAGAAACGTAACTCTCAAGTTGATTTTCCCTTGTTGTTTGTCTCTGGTGGAAGTTACTGGTCAACTAGAGACATAAACCAGAGTACAGAAAGGTGGTTCTTAACTCCAAATCTATTCTGAATCGACCCTAACTTATCTTGGGATTTCAGTATCATTAGAATATCATATAGCATGTATGTTTAGTTGATGACTTTTAAAAACCTAACTCTCGAGTCAATTTTTTGTTTGCTGTTTGTCTTTGGTGGAAGTCACTAGTCAACCAGAGACACGGACCAATGTTGTTGTCAGGTGTTCTCTTAGCTCCAAACCTATTTTAAATTAACCCTAACCTATATTGGAACTCTAGAAACATTAGAATACCGCCTAACATATATGTTTGGTTTATAAATATTAGGACTTAACTCTTGGATTATTGAACCTACCGGCAAACGACTCGTGAACTAACCCGGCAGCGCAAAATCAACCATAACAAGGTAAGTGGGGATAGACTTGATTTATTTTGGGAATGTTTATTTCATTTAGATTGTTTGTTAGGGATCATACGCATGAATGAATACTGTCTTTATTTGGAAATGACCTATTGGTTAATTGTTTATGGTTTATGGATACAGAACTGTGGATTAATATTGAAGTGATGTGGAATGTGTTGGAATGCGAATTTTATATGTTAGAATAGATGCCGTAGATGGCTTGGAAACGAGAGGTATGGTGTGCCGTAGTATGGGATGCGGGAGCACTATACACCTCGTACTATGCCATTTAGCCTGCATATGGTTAGGAACGTCATTCATTGGTACTACAACCCTTACCAGCAGGGGTTCAGGTGCTGGGTCATCATAGCTCCCTGTCGCTGAGGAGTGTGTGGAACACCGGAGTGGGGTCCAGGCTATGATTATCGGGGTCTACCCACGGGAGGATCTGGGGATTATACCGGTGTGGGCTCCATGCAACAATTGAGGTTACGGCTTGGGTTGAGTTGACAGACCCAAGTCTGTTTTCCTGAGTTGTTGGCGTAGTATCGACTTAGAGACTTAGGCATTGTTTGTTAGGTGAAAATTAGGTTTAAAATTGAATCCATGCATTTAGGATTTTTGCTTTGTATGTGTGAATGCTTGTGTGTGGTATATCCTTTACTTGCTGGGCTCGGTGGAGCTCAATCCTGTGGAATATTTTCTTTTAGATGGTCTTACAGGTGGATATGATGGTGGCGGAGGGGATTACTTGGAGAACAGGGACTGATGACGAAGTCTTTTCATTTGTTTTCTTTTGTTAAAACTCTACTCTTTATGGCAGATGTATTTCCATTGTAAATATTTTAGTATAGCTTGTTTCTGGCCCAATGGATGAAACTATGTAAATTTAGGTTGGTTGGGAAAAAGGGGATTTGAATGTAAATAATATGTATATATACTTGTGAATTGTACTTTTTGTGCACTCTAATCAATGAAATACTTTTTATCTTGATATGGTGTTGTGCTTGTGACGTGTATATACTACATCGGGATCCTAGAGGTCTTCGAATACTTCGGGTATTCAGATCACTAGCCGAATCCTCCCAGGGGATGGTTTGCGGGTGTGACATAAGAAAACCCAAACAATGCCCAAACCCACTCACCAAAGATTCATGTATCGATCGGGGTGTTTGAACGAAGTCTCTTTGGTACATGCTCCCTTGTACAAGTTAGATTACCTAGGGATGCGTGAACAAGGTGTTAAAGAGTGTAGATGGGTCCCACGAAGAGTCCCCACAAGCTGCCACTTAGGACAGCATAAAAACCTCAAACGGAGGCACACCCAGTGGGTCCGTGGTGAATCTGTTCTCAGTAATGAAAAATCGGAGAGGAAAGGGTTAAAAAGGGCTGAACGGATTCTTGAACGGAGGCAGGACCCTGGGTCCATTGGAGAATCCGTTCAAGCCAAAATTCAAGTTTTAATCCTTTAAAATTCTGAACGGATCCTCTAATGGAAGCCCGATGCCTAGGTCCGTTTGTGAATCCGTTCAGGGTAAAACCCAGGTTTCGAAGATCTTAACATTCCCAATTCGTTCCTTTAGGTTCTAAGGCCTTAAAGGCTAGGGAAGAGCTCTCCTAAGGTCCCTTAGGTCATGAACCCAAGTCACATTCATTGCCTTGGAGGATTAAAGGATTCAATTAACCATTCTAGGTCTAGGATCATCTTAAGGTTTTAAGGATGTGACATTGGTGCCAAAGACATCACAAGGCCTAGCTAGTAATTTGCTAAGCAAGGATAATAGGAAGCTCAAGGGCTTCAAGCCCAACGTTCGGTCCTAGGGTTTGAGAGTTCAACTTTCAACTCAAGCTGAGGGAGGGTCAATAGAGCTTGGAATGATGAGGTTTAGTTCACACTAGAGCCACTAAAAGCTGAAGGTATACATTGGGTTTTAAAAGAAGAAACCCTAGGTCTAACAAAGTCCAATAAATGCCATTAATCCAATAGGTCAAGTGGCAAACTCCTCCCTTCCTTCTTCCTTTCTTCCTTTCTTCCTTCTTCTTTACTCCTCCACGGTTTTGGTTGGTGTAGCTTAGTAATGAGCCAATGAATAGAGCCCAAACCCTATTTATAGTAAGTGGTCCACTAGGGCCTATTTGGCTGGCTCCTTATAAGTCCATTCCTAATTTTGGGCTTTGTGGGCCCACATTTAAGGTCCAATTAATGTAAGGGGGTCAGGAGTGGGGTCCACCATGTCTAGGGATATGGCCATCATGATCGAAACACAGGGACATGGGTCCCACACAAGGAAACACACGAACAGGCTCAACAACACGAACGGATTTTCAGACGGACTCACTAACAGTGGATCCATTCGTAAATCTGTTGTAGCTAAAAGGGCCAAACGGCCAAAGAAGTGTCACCGAGCCTTGGCCCACACTTCAAGGACTTCAAGGAGGGTTTGATCACTCAAGAGTCAGAGCAAAATTATACATATAGCGTAGACTCATCTCTCTTCGAGGTCTAACTCATGAACCCCGAACAACAATCTCTTCTCGATGCACACTGCATAGAGGCACCACTTGCTAATGCGAGCGAGCACCGGGTTCACCTTACAATCCTCTTCGCTTTTGGGACTAGTGTTGGGAGGGTAATCTATAAAGTCACTGTTCGCAAACCTTCCCCACTCTCAGTTAAGAAATCTTTCTTCAACCGCGAGTCCAGTGTATTGATCGATGATCTTATGAGTTGGCTTAACGACCATCGCAAATAATTCACCGGCGTACGCTGTTGTCTCACCTACGTGGAACAAAATTGAAATTGTTTATTAGGTTCTTGGGTACTGGTATAACACTTACTTTCCAAACCCACCTGACAGAAACAACAATAAGGAGGAACTTGAATAGATCATCTCTGGGGTTATTCCTTGGTAGAAAGGGCATCCACATACAACTTTTGGAAGTGAAGGATTAATATGGAATACAAGAATAGAACCAAACAAAAGATGTCCAAGGAAACTTAGGTTTAGGACTATGCAAATGTTCCTAGGCTGATTTGAAGGAAAAAGGCCATCAAAGTTATCTTTCTAGATGATGGAGTCCGAAACCATCTCACTCAGTTTGCCTATACTGCTCAATGATCCAAAACCTATAAAAAGTCTACTAAGGAAGCGAGACTTGGATCCTACCCACCCTCCCTAAGAATGGATCTAACCACTGGAAGCCTGTCCGATTCAACATCATTCCAAATACAGCCTCCATAGGTGAGCACTAGAACCCCACTAGGGTGCTAAGGATGAAATACTCATAGCCAAAATATAAGGGTAATTTGAACATTTCACACTTTGGCGTAGATTCTGAATCGGCGGCCAATTGAGGATCTAGATTTTGGATGCACAAACACTGGATTTTGAGGTAAGATGATCATTTTTATTAAGCATTTATTTTGTTGGAATTTGTGCATAAGCTAGCAACTACCCTAGTGATTGACACTTAACCTAAGTAAAGGGGTCTAAGGATCAATTCTTGTGGAAACCAATTAAAGGAAAATTTTACATTTTTACCTTGGGCATATAGGTGCGCCCCACTTGATTTACAAAAAAAAACTATGGGGAAGAGCTAAACCATGTGAAAGAGAGAATTAGAAGTTAGAAAGAAGGAAACAATGAGAGAATTGTGCTCAAAGAAGAAATAGGAGAAAAGAAGAGGAAGCTGAATATCCTCTATCAAGCAATCTAGTTGAGGTAAGTAATTCAGCCTACCATTAGAAATTATTAAACGTACAAGTAGGTAATATTAGGGTTTGAGTTTTTTCTGTCATGTAGACAAATTCTGTCAGATCATGCGAGATTGATTGTATTTCCAAATAAACATATAATTTTGATGTGAAATTTTTATAGTACATGTATGACATATAGATGACTGTGTCTAAAAAATTTGGGATGATTTTGATTCTGTTTGATAAGGTAATAAAATATTGGATTTGGACTAATGTATTTGGATCACAATTTGGAACCCGATTTTAGAAAAATCATAACTGGAGTTATACAGAGAATTTAACATGAAATTTTGAGGGTATTACCATTGTTGAGTTTATATCATATCATAAAAATTTTGGAATATTTTGTAATTTAAAAATATGTATTATATTATCATCTTCCACTGTGTACAGAAATAAACTGAATATGGACACTGTACTTTAGGGGATTGGATACCCGACCTAGGAGTTGAATATAAGTCCTAATTTTGTAAAAATATTAATTTTATGTTCCTATTTTAAATGAAATAAAATGTGAGGTGTATTGGATTTGGGAGTTATTTCTTTCATATTTATGGTTTCAGTGCGCAGAATCTATGTACTGAACTTGTGGATTGTAAATCGCTAATAACAACTTGGAATTAGAGGCTGGTATTTTTAGGAATTGTTAACCAATGGGTCTAATGATATTAAAAAATATTTGAAAATTTTTAATTCCAAAAGAGGTATTTCTATACTGATTCCATTCGTCATGTAATTTCTGGCATCATTTGTCGGAAGAGTATAGGAGGACTTTTAGAGGGGGGAAGCGTATTTGTTTGTATAGGATAAGATTAGGTAATGTGCTAATAGTGGATACATGTATATGGACATAGATATTTGGGGATTGTTTATATAGGATTGTTTTCTTATCATTATAGCATGGTGATTTAAGCATGATGCTTTAAGTATGATGAGACCTATGGTTTTATGATTTTATGAATTATGGATGGGCTATCGTTGTTGGACTGTGACTCTTTTAACAAGGGGTTGTGTTATTGCCTTATTGGAATGGAATGCCGAGCACAGGAGTGAGGCAAGAGCATGACGTTAAGGATTTTGTTCTGGTTCTGGGAGCCAAGAGCTTGACACTCACATTTCCATTTTGTGGGTATGGGAACTGGGGGTGAGGCAAGAGCATATGCTAAGGAATGTATTTTCCTTGCCATAGGAACATGGTATCAGGTTCTGTGAGCCAAGAGCCAAAGTTCCTCCCCAATGTTTGGTTTGATACTTGATATATTATGTGAGATAGCAGTGCCATATCGAGACCTTTATGACTGAGAAAATTAACTATGGAATATGGATTGTGTTACATAGACTTTTGATGTTTCAAAGGGATGATTTGAAATCTGTTATATATGAAAAATTGCATGATTTGAAATGCTTCCTTTATTTTGAAAAGCATGTGTTTTATCGTTATTATGTGGATAGTGTTCCCCTCATTCATTGAGCTTTTCTGGGCTTACCCCATAGCATTTTGCAGATGATGTTGTTGAGCAGGAGCTGTGCCAATGCAATGAGTGCATGGTGAGTGTTGAGGACGATGGTGATGCTATTGAAGATGATCATATTGAGCCAGCTGAGGAGGATGTCTGAAGACTTTGATTTAACATTGATTATTTCATTTATTTTAGTTTGGATGGATCGAGATTTAACAGTTTTGGAGTTTTAAGATGATACTTTATTTTTAGCTTTAAATCTTTGGGTTGTAATAGAGACTTATTAGTGACTTTTATCTTTATTTTGTGGTGCCACCAACATATTGAACCATAGATTTTTAGTTACTATTGAGATTTATTATTAATTAAGACTTCCGTTATGTTTATTCTAATATGTGATGATGTGAGATGACCTTTGGAATATTTCGTGGTTTATCATTGTTCACGATCATAACCCATATTTCAATTTTGGATATCGTGATGACCCATACTCCTAGGATGGGTTTTGGGGTATTGCAAAGGATCTACCAAAGCCTAGTGGCAAAGCCATTACCAACTATGTGATGATTAAACGATCTCGCACGGTCCTTATAGTTGAGGATCTTCCTCCATACCCATAAACTGCCTTGGGAAAGCTTCACTGTCCAAATGGAATTCCCTCGATTCCAAACACTGGTCTTCTTCACTCCTTTGTCTAGTTCGGTTAGGGTTCCTTTTAGGAACTTCCATGTCTTTGTTTTTCTTGTTGAAATTCACTCGTGAGCTTCCACCTATTTTGGTATTGTGAGATGTCTGGGCTTCAATCTAGGCCTCTGGTATAGCTATATCCTCAACCTTATTGTTGGAATCAGGTGATCCTGGAACTATTTCCATCAATTTTTCAAGCATTAAGATCTGAGAACTTGGTTTTTCTTTATTATTCCAAGCAAATCACAACTCCAACAAAGGTAAAATCTCTATTCCATATTTTCTTTGGGTGAATTAACAATGCTTAGCTTGATTTTCTTCCTTTCTCTTCATTCTTATTGTGTTCTTGATTTTTCTTTCTTGACTAAAATGAGCTGTTGAGTTTTCTGTAGTTTTGTTCTCCATTCTTGATTGAAATAGATTGATAAGATTTGTTCTCCATTCTTGATTAAAATAGATTGATAAGCTTTGTTCTCCATTCTTAATTAAAATGGATTTATGAGATATCAAGCTAAGATATAAGTTTTTGTAGCTTTGTTCTCCATTTCATGATTAAAATGGACTAATGAGCTTTGTTCTCTATTCTTGATTAAAATGAATTGATGGATTGGTGCATTCATAACCTCTCTTGCTGAATTTTTGTACTTGTGTCTTGCTTCTCATAATTGAATTAAAATATCCATATCATTTCCTACTGAAATTCTACCTAGATTTTCTTTCTATCTTGGATTTCTTAGCTTCTCGTGTGGAGATTAATGACACTGATCATATTAGCTGAGTTTCCATTGTGGACCGTTTTGAAATTCTCCTTTCACATGAACTCTCCTACTGTTAAGGCTGCACTTTATAGATCTTATTGAAATTCTTTTTTCTTTTTTCTTTTTTCTTTTTGAAGCCTTTAATATGAATGTTTATGGTTGTTATGTTGTTTTGGCTACATTGAAAAGATCTTATTCGATTTTTGACCTTTATATTGACTGATCATGGCCATTATGCTGTTATGGCTGCACTTAATGGATCTTATTTGATTTTTTCCTAAGACCTTCATATTGAATGCGCATGGTTGTTATGTTGTTGTGGCTACATTGGATAGGTCTTCATTTGATTTTATTAATTCATTCATGAGAGAGCTTGTGCCCCATTTATAGGGTTTGTCTTCGGCTTACTATACGTCGTGCATCGTACACAGTGCCTAGGGAGTGAATTGCGCTCCCCTGTGCTCCCATAACTGACCGGCGAAGGTTCTAAAATGGGCGATAATCATCGATCGTCGGGCTTTTGGAGCTTTCTCCTCTTCTCCTCCTCTTCCTTCTTCGTTCTTCCCTTTCTCCATTTTCTCTTTCCCGCTCTTTTCTCTTTTTTTTTTGTTTTCTCGTTTTTTATGAGATAGCCCCTCTTGGGGTGAAGATGGCGATGCCCCCCCTCCTTTTTTTCTCTTTTTTTTTTTGTTTTCTATATATATTTGACAGAAATGCCCCTCATGTTGTGAGGAGGCCGACTGCCTCACTTAATTTTTTGTGACTAAAATGACCTTCGAATGCTTAAGGTGCCAGGGAGCCGACTGTTCTTCTCCTTGCTTTATCCTTACTAAAATGCCTAAATGGACCTTACTGCTCTCTTGTGTTGTCAAAAATCTAGGGAAGAATCTAGTCTCTCCCTAATGATCTAAATACCCTTGTTAATGTGACAAAATGACCCTGAACTCCTAAACGAATCTTAATGACAAGGAAATGACATTTATGCCCCCAGAGTGTTGAAATCAACATCGTATTTATCCCCCGAATGTTGGAGTCAGTGTGAAAGGACACAATTACCCCAAGGATGAACTAAAAAAATACTAAGGGGATGAGTGAGGTAGGGTTGCAAAATGGGGTATCTATACTTACATGAAACCCAACATTGAACCGATTGAACCAATAATAAAACCAATCTCATAAACTCATGAACAATACTTAGTATTCCATATTAAACTAGCCACATAAATTCCATTATATGCACACACATTAGAATTTATATTTAAATCATTATGCATGGCCACTAATTATTAAGGTTACTAAAATTCTGGGGTATTATATCTCACCTCCTGACCATGTGGGTCCTGCACCGACACTCTCTCTATTCTAAACATGTGGCTTTTGTTGACGAAGCATTTTTCCTGTTGTACTTGGTGTGGTGTAGGAGATTATTTCCCCCTACACTATCGAATGAATTATATTCCATTAGTAAAAAATTATTTTTTGTTAGGCAAAAGGTCTTGTGCATGGCCCTGCACCATGCACGGTCAAGCACTGACCTTTGCCATTGGACAAGAGGGAGTTGAAATGGCCAACCCCCTATTTGATGCGTCGTCTTTGTAAGTATGGTACGGTATCAATCTATCTCCTTATCTCTGCACGAATCTAGTGTTCTATTACCTCATCAATTCATCACAACATAAATCTTTCTCTTGGGCATATTAATTTATGGGTGAAGGTTAGGCACCCCACTAGCTTTCCTAGAGCTAGCAGCTCAACCAATGGGGGATGGGATGGGAGGGGTAGGGGGACTTTTCCATGGTGGAGGAGAGAGGCAGACATGTTGGGCACAACACTAGCCCAACCTTTACCCTTGATATATTTTAGAATAGTTGAGAACAACCACTAGGAATGGATGTATGATATGTCTACGAAAAAGAACAAAGATTTGATAATTGAAATCTCAAGTGCAATTGTATGAAGAGAAAGGCTCATTATATAGTTGGGCAAGGAAGATTATATTCTCTATACTAATAAATTATAGTACAATTCGATTAGCTTGATGTTCTTATCAATGATAGACGGTGTGTGTCAATGGATAACTTAACGGAGAATGAGAGTGTTATTGGAATCGGATTGAATTCAAGGTCGATCAGAGTCCGATTCATGGATGTCAATATATTTTACGCAGCTTTGTGTTTTGGGGTTAAGCATGCAAGGTTCTGAGATTGGACCTCAAGATTAAGAAAAAACCTTGTGTATTGAGCCTATAGAGGAGCTTAAGTGTGGCATCTTAATGCAATGGCTAACAATACTTAATGATTCAGACACTATTGAATTAAAAAACTTTCTTGATGCAAGAGTGATATGCTAATGTACTGATTTGCGTTTAAAAAATGATATAGTTTTATTATTTGTTATTTTTATCTAGACTGGACCAATCTAACTCCCATACATTAGATAGACACATAACAAACTACCATGCGACAGCTCTCACTCTGGTGGTTGGTAGCCCTTTTTAAAATCGAGGTTTCACTCTACCCCAGGGTTTTTGCTTGGAAGCAGGTAGCCCTTTCTTGATGGCTTTCACTCTACTCCAGTTAGCCCTCTCCTAGGTAGCCTTTCAGTGACTCGAATCCGTGATGTGGTGCCCGGCTCTAATACCAAATGTTAGGTATTTGACCGATACAAGCATCAAAAGCTTTAGTGTTGATGGAACACGTTAAATCAAGCCCTTTCTAAGATCGAGGCTTCACTCTGCCCCAGGGTTTTTGCTTGGAAGCAGGTAGCCCTTTCTTGATGGCTTTCATTCTACTCCAGGTAGTCCTCTCCTAGGTAGCCTTTCAGCGATTCAAACCCGTGACATGGTGCCCGACTCTAATACCAAATGTTAAGTACTTGACCGATACGCCAAAAGCTTTAGAGCTGGTGGAACACATTAAATCAAACCCTTTCTAAGATCGAGGCTTCACTCTGCCCTAGGATTTTTGCTTGGAAGCAGGTAGCTCTTTCTTGATGGCTTCCACTCTACTCCAAGTAGCCCTCTCCTAGATATCACTTCAGTGACTCAAACCCGTGACGTGGTGCTCGGCTTTAATACCAAATGTTAGGTACTTGACCGATACGCCAAAAGCTTTAGAGCTAATGGAATACGTTAAATCAAACCCTTTAACCTATCACATACTAAGCTGGCCTAATCTAGGGTCCATACACTATATCAAGCCCCATTAGACATATAACAAAAGTTGAGTCAAACATAAAGAAAAAGAAAAGAAAAGAAAGAAAGAAGCCCTCTTATCCGGATTCGAGTTATTGAGGCAGAGCATATTTATCTTTTAATGGTTTTTTCAATTTCCTATTCGATAACAAAGTCTTATTAATGACTTTTTAGTTTTCATGGAATTTTGTAAAAGAGGGATTTAATTGGGAAGCAGTTTTCTGTACGGGAGTGTAGCCTACGCCAGCACTCCCATGTGTCTATCTCTCTCCTCCTTAAAACAAGGGGGCAGAGGTGTCTTTTCACATAGAGAGGAGAGAGATAGACTCAAGGGAGTGTTGGCTTAGGCCACACTCCCGGACAGAGAACTTTTTTCCCTTTAATTTAGATAAAAGAGGGAGAGGGAGGAGGGGGAAAGACTATAAAATAGAGAAATAAGCATTAGGGAGAGGGTTGGGAATGCCATTAACTTTCGGTAAGCAAGTGGCATACACCAATCACAAGGTTGGGTACAGGAGAACAATGATGTCTTTTCCAAAGGGGAGGAGAGGGGATGATTGCTGAACACCCTAGTGGAGTGCCCAGCCTTTTCTATAAGTATTAAGGTTGTCAATTCGGACGGGTCTGTATCAATACCGGTACCAAAGGTGTCAATCCTAGGATCATCCCGTTTAGTTAACGGGACCAAAACTAGGTCCTGGTCTCGACTATTAATGGGAGAACATTGTACCAATTCCTAAACGGTTCTAGGGACAGTAGATAGGGGAAAAGAACTTTAATGGTTCTTTTCATTATCAGTGTTGTGAATATTTTCATTGTTTGGTTTGATTCGTGCACCATATTTCAGTAAAATAAAAGTCATGTGGAATAGAAATTCTAAAATAGCTAAGGAGCTAATTCAAAATTTCTATTTCATGTGATTGTACTCTTGCTCTTTAATGAGGACATTGTTAATTTGATGGTCGAAGTAGTAATTTCATATTAAAAATAAAATACCACCCTTCTTTTTCTTCTAATGGTCTCACCACCACCACCCCACCACCTCTACCACCACCACCATTACCACCACCACCGCTACCACCACCACCCTTCCCAAAGAAATATAGAGAATCTATTCTCTGAAATTGAACTGCCAAATGGAATTTTTTACTCTTGAAATATTTCATATTGATACAACTAAAACAATTTCTCCGATGCCTAAGTTAGATCTCTCTGAGCAAACAGATGAGTGAGTCAAATTCAAGATGCCTTCTGGAGCAATATACCTTTCTTTTTATAATGGAGTATGGCGGTGCGAAGAGTCCTTGTTTGATGGCGAATAATCCCCGTAGCAGATAGAGTCCCAGAGTGTCTGGGGTTCTTCATAGTTGGTTGTTTCTCTACGGAGAGATAGTGTCCTGATAGGGATGGTGTTCCTAATAGATAGACGTAGGTGTGTTGTGTTGCTAGATGAAGTGTTTGTGTCCATCTTAGAGTGTGTAGTTGGTAGAGGATAGTATAGAGTCCTGAAGGTGGTAGAAGTCTTGTCTATGACGGTGGTACAGAGTCTAGGTGGCGGTGTACCTCTTACTGGGGACAATGGTAGTATCCTTGTCCAGGTCCGTGGAGGGTGGTCGTTTGGGCTGCGGCCATAGAGGGTCGTGTGGTTCACGTCCATGGTTGGTCTTTCACTGGCCCGGCCTTGGTCCACCTCCTTGGGCCGGGGACACATGGCAACCTCTGATTGGTTGGTGTGATTTTGGGTTTATCATTTTCCCCCCACTCTCTTGGATCAGAATGTCCAAGAGAGTAGACTTTGCATTTGTTGCTTTGAAGGTTTGTCTCCCTTCTGGGTGTTGTTGTTCCTCGTTCTTTGTATGTGGCAGATAAGCCTTGGTAGTCGTTCAACTTTGGTGGCCTTGAGCGTTAGTGGTTGTCGAACCTTAGTGGCCTCGAGCCTTGGTGGTCTATAGACCTCGGTGTCATAGCGCCTTGGTTGTCTACGGACCTTGGTGGCATTGTGCCTTGGTGGTCTACAGACCTTGGTGGCCTTGCGCCTTGGTGGTTCGAGCCTTGATGGTCAACGGACCTTGGTGGCATTGTGCCTTGGTGGTCTACGGACCTTGGTGGCATTGCGCCTTGGTGGTCTACGGACCTTGGTGGCATTGCGCCTTGATGGTCTACAGACCTTGGTGGCATTGTGCCTTGATGGTCTACGGACCTTGGTGGTCTACGGACCTTCTCGAACTATGCCTCTAAACCTCGAACTCGCGACGTCTTGTACTTCCCCTCCTTTTTTTTTTTTTTGGGATATTGACTCGAATTGGTCTTTGGCCACAAATACATCTTTGCTCGAACCTCGACCTCGAACCCTTGTGAACTCTGACCTCGGACCCCGACCTCAAACTCAAACCTCGAGCCTCGAACCTCGTCAATGCCCATGGCGGCCGTGGCCCCTTTTTCCCTTTTTTTTTTTTTTTGAAATATTGATTTGAATTGGTCTTTGGCCACAGATACATCTTTGCTAGAACCTCGACCTTGAACGCTTGCGAACTCCGACCTCGGACCTTGACCTCAAACTCAAACCTCGTCGATGCCCATGGCGGCCGTGGCCCTTTCCCCCCCCCCCCTTTTTTTTATTTTTTTATTATACTGACTCAAATTGGTCTTTGGCCACATATACATCTTTGCTCGAACCTCGACCTCGAACCCTTGCGAACTCCAACCTCGGACCTTGACCTCGAACTCGAACCTCGAGCCTTGAACCTCGTTGATGCCCATGGCGGCCGTGGCCCCTTTTTCCCCTTTTTTTTATGCTCCTCTCTCTCTTGCTTTTTCGCTTTTCTTTCTTGGAATCTTCTCCCTTCCTTGCACGGTGTCACGTGCTGGGTGATGGCATCCTTCGATCGACGCCCCTTTCTTCGTTCGAGTGCTTGATTCGACCGGGTGCCTCTGTTTGATTCGACCGGGTGCCGCTGCTTGACTTCAACCTGGTGCCCCTATTCGATTTCTTTGTTCCACGACCAGGTGCTCTTGTTCGATTGCCCGCGATCAGGTGCCCTTGTTCAATCGTCCATGATTAGGTGCCCTTGTTCGATCGTTCGACGATCGTGTGCCCCTGCTTTGTTCGACGACCAGGTGCCCCTGCTTGACTTCGACCGGGTGCCCCTATTCGATTTCTTCGTTCCACGACTAGGTGCTCTTGCTCAATTTTTTCATTCCACAACTACGTGCTCTTGCTCGGTCTTCATTTGGCGATCCGCGCCAGGGGCCTCTGATTCGACGATCCGCGGTTTGTTCCTAGCATAGATTGGCTCTTCTTCTCTTTTCTTCCCTCTTTTGTCCTTTGGTCTTGGCTAGCGATCAATGATGGACTTGAATTTTTTTTTTTTTATCACTCCCTTTCTTTAAAATCGGCCTCCCCTTTCTTCGTTCGATGATCGCGTGCCCCTGCTTGATTCGGTTTGACACCCCTTTCTTGATTTGATGATCGGGTGCCCCTGCTTGATTCTTGATCGAGTGCCCCTGCTTGATTCAATGCCCCTTTCTTGATTCGATGATCAGGTGCCCCTGCTTGATTCGGTCGACCCCCTTGACCGAGATTCGACGATCCAGGGACCCTCCTTTCGAACTAAGTCCAGGGACCCTCCTTCGGTCGGCGCCCGTGGTTGCTCATTCTTTGATCCAGGGACGTTCCTTCGACGATCCACGTCTAGGGACCCTCCTTCGATCTACGTCTAGGGACCCTCCTTCGATCGGCACCCCAGTTCGATCCTTTGGTCCATGCCTGTCTTCTCTGGTATGTCTTTGGCCATAGACACATCTTTACGCGAACCCTGACCTCGATCCCTCACGAACTTCGACCTCGGACCTCGAACCTTGACCTCGGACCTCGAACCTCGTCCTCGAACCTCGATCTCGAACCGAGCCTCGCCCATGTCCATGGCCTGTTGTCTACGGCCCTTGTCCATGCACTTTGGATTGTACATATTATGACTTCTTTTCCTAGCTATATAAGGTTAAATTCTCATCTTCTTCGTGTACTGTTCCCCGATGTTGATGAGTATGGTCTATTGACCTTGGTGGCCAACAGGCCTTGGCAACATTGATGAGTAGTAAGAGTAGACGAGTATATCCAAAATCAACTATTTACTTCAAATAAAATTTCAAATTATCCTTGAAAACTGTAATGCAATTTACTATGTACCATGGCCGACATCTGACTACGCTACTACCACTACTGCTACTGCTACTACTACTACTTCTGTTACTACTGGTGACTTTGCTGCTACTACTGGCAGTACTACTGCTGCCATTCTTACTGGTGGTGCTTCCTCAGATGCTCTGAGTTCCAGATACGGTCTACCTTCTTGCCCCCCGGAGTTTTCAAGCGGTAGGTCCCTGGACGTATCTGCTTGGAAACAATGTATGGTCTTTGGCTGTGGTAAAATTTTTTTTTTACTGATCCAATTCGGCCACAGAAACATCCTTATCCGATCCTTGACCTTGGACCTCGGACCTCGACCTCTTGCTTTCTTTGCGGTCATCCGGTGCCAACCTCTTGTTATCCTGGGGCTTGCCTTCAATCACCTTCTTCCGGGCTTGTACTATCTCAGCCATGTTGGCGAACTTGTTGCACCGCTCCAGGAGCTCCTTCGTGGTCTTGGTTTTATGACGTGCCAGGTCCTTGATCAGTTCAAGGTCCCTGATACCCCCAGCCAAGGCTGCATGCTGGGTTTGATCATCCAGGTCGCGGACCTCTAGGGATTCTTTGGTGAACCTGCTTACATATTCTCTAAGGGACTCTCCAGGGTTTTGGATCACGTTCAGTAGGTTGACCGTGGTCTTCTTCTGTTTGACGCTGCTCTGGAAGCGGGTCACGAACTGTTCGCACAGCTCTGCGAACGACCCTATCGACCTAGGGCGCAATCTGGAGAACCATGAAGTGGTTGCACCTTTAAGGGATGCAGGGAACACTCGACAGGAGACCACGTCCAATCCACCATATAGGGTCATCATCCCGTTGAAGTTGTTGATATGGTCATTGGGGTCCGTGGTTCCGCTTTAGAGTTCAAAGGTGGGTAACATGAACCTAGATGGGAGTGTGGCTGACATGATCTCTTCTAAGAATGGATGTTGTCTAGGGATCGAGTGTGTCTCGCCCTTGGTCTGCTTCTTCAGTCCTTCCAACTTCTCATCCAACTCCCGGAGTCTCTTAGCTAGCTCCTCATAACGCGATGGTCTCTCACGCCTGGCTGGTCGCTCGCTGTGACCCCATTCTCTTCTTCTCCTTGAAGTCTCCTCCCACCTTGAGTATTGGCGAGATGGTAAATGGTCACGTCATGATGAGCCTTGATGTGAACGTGAGGGGCTATCATCTCCGTCGGAGTGGCTCCGTCTTGGTACGTAACTCCCCCCTAGCCGACCTTGGAACACTAATCTCCTGATCGAGCCTTCTAGACTTGGTGCCACAGTTCGGTGTGATGACGTTCTCCCACGATCTGACCGTACTGGGAGGTCTACTGTTCTTCTTGGGGGTTGGGATGGCTCCTCCGGTTGCTTGGTGTGCCTCTCGGACCTGTCACCCCTGGGAGGTGACCTCCCGGGGTTTTGCTCACGCCTACGACGGTGGGTCACTGCTCTCTGCCTTAGGTATTCGCGGAAGAGTTGTTGATCTTCGAGGATCTGTCGTTGCAAGTCATTGACCTGACCCACAGTCGCTGGTGCATTAGGGTCAGGCACTAGCTCCGCGGGGGATCCAATGGCTGCTTCAGGGTTGAGGTTGACTACCCCCACCTGCTGGTTCTCTGGAACCCCCTCTCCTGAGAGACATGGTCAGTGGCTCTCCGGCGTGAGTTCTCTAGAGTAGGTGATCCGTTCCCCTCCCTCGCAACGTTGTTGGTAGAGGGAACGGTCTTCTTGCCTCGTGGTGCCATTGTTGAACAGGTATGGAAACAAGCTAGTAGAGGTGATGGCTAGCGTCGTTCCCACAGACGGCGCCAATCTGTTGCGACATGAAATCGTCCGATGGTCCTTCGAGTGTCGTAACCTGCAAAAGACCCTGAGTGACAAAAGAGAACCGGTGTGGTTTTAGCCTAGGACTCTTCGATGCCTAAGTTAGATCTCTCTGAGCGAACAGATGAGTGAGTCAAATTCCAGATGCCTTCTAGAGCAACATACCTTTCTTTTTATAATGGAGTATGGCGGTGCAAAGAGTCTTTGTTTGATGGCGAATAATCCCCGTAGCAGATAGAGTCCCAGAGTGTCTGGGGTTCTTCATAGTTGGTTGTTTCTCTACAGAGAGATAGTGTCCTAATAGGGATGGTGTTCCTAATAGATAGACGTAGGTGTGTTGTATTGCTAGATGAAGTGTTTGTGTCCATCTTGGAGTGTGTAGTTGGTAAAGGATAGTATAGAGTCCTGAAGGTGGTAGAAGTCATGTCTATGACGGTGGTACAGAGTCTAGGTGGCGGTGTACCTCTTATTGGGGACGATGATAGTATCCTTGTCCAGGTCCGTGGAGGGTGGTCGTTTGGGCTGCGCCCATAGAGGGCCGGGTGGTTCACGTCCACGGTTGGTCTTTTGCTGGCTCAGCCTTGGTCCACCTCCTTGAGTCGGGGACACGTGGCGACCTATGATTTTGGGTTTATCAGGATCCACCCAAATACGTAACAAATCCAAACAAATCGTCCATTTACGGGTCGTGGAAGACCAAATAAGGAAGCAGACAGTTGTTCTTCCTCCTCGTACACATACGTTTTCTAGACACACGGGAAAAAAAATAAAAAAATTAGAACTACTAACAAAGATCTCCTGAAGAATAATCAGACTTAGAATCGAGGAGCAAAAATTCCTTATTTTCCATTAGAGCTTCAATGCGAATCTCGTCTTGGAAATCCAATTCTAAGCTTCCTTTGCAACAAACCCACCAAAAATGTCAACTGAAAAGCAAACCTTTTTCATATCTTCTTTGATTGTTCTCTGGTATTCATCCAACATTGGTGTTCTTCTTCTCAACAAGTACTTACTCTCCAATTATGGCTTCAGTTACCCTATCTTCCTCACAATGTGTCATATGTCCGCATGTGCCCTGCTCAGTTACATATGCATCGGTTTTTTAAAAATTGTTCCTCTTCAGTGGATCAGATCAAGGAGCCAGTTTATGAAAATCGTTACTTTGGGCGTTGTCTTTTGTGGGTCTGTTGTTGGTGGCAACATCTCGCTCAGGTATCTTCCCGTCTCGTTTAATCAGGCGGTTGGTGCTACTACGCCTTTTTTCACCGCTGTGTTTGCGTATCTGATAACATTTAAGAGGGAAGCTTGGGTTACGTATGCTGCGCTCGTACCGGTCGTCACTGGGTCACTGGTGTGGTGATTGCCAGTGGGGTACGTTTGTTTCTGTTGGATGCCCTCCCAATTACTTGGAAGATAGATGAGATTTGGTATTTGTTTGTGGATTAGTGCTTTCAATTTGTTTGGTGACAGCTCATTGTGATTCTTCTTTCTTGTCATTGCTGCTGTTACTGTTTGCTTGATTTTGAAGGTTAATTATGCAATGTCCTTTTGGATAATATCCATTTACAGATCTGGAATGCTGGTGTGTGGAGTTATTTCTGATAATTTAGGAAGGCAGAAACTGATAATTGCTGACTTTGATATCATGAATTTATATATTATAGGCCTGTTAATTGTCTGTTGGGGTTCATATAAAAGAATCTTCTTTTGTTTTTTTTGGAACATTGAGATTAGAGGTGATTCTGTTGTTGTTGTTGTTGTTTTTTTTTTTTTTTTTTTTTGTTTTTAAATGAATGAGGTGATTCTGATTGTAAACAAATTACCACCCGTTAGGGTGTTACCTGAACGAAGATGGAAACGCAGCGGAAGCATCTTGTACAGATTTGGTTACAAGTTTTACAAACTCGAACAATCTTCATCAATCTCTAGGTATCTTGGAAAGCTTCTCCACGGAGAATTCCACACCACAAATCCTTGGGAACAGATGGAATCCCACTAAGAACACACTAGTGACTTGGTGAACAAGATTGAGAGTGAGAGAGAGAACTCAGTGTTGCAAGAATTAGATTTTGGAGTGACTTGACTATGTATATATATAATCAGTCCCCACCTCCTCACAATGTCCCACTCTAAAAAGGAAACATAGAGAGGGAAGAGACCCAAAGGGGGAAGGCCACCTCCTAATGTGGCCAAACCAACTGGTCCAATCGGCTGCCTCATGGGTGGGCTCCAAACCTGAACCGGGTCTGCCCAGGTTCGATTAAGACTGTTGATAGAAAGTAAGGAATAAATGAAAACAGAAAAACTAAGAGCCTATTATATAGTTTTGAAGGCTTTTAATTTGTTCTAAGAAATATATATGATTGATCCTGGATCTTTTAGCTGAAGATTTTGATTTTTCTTGATAGAACAAGACATGATTTTTCTCTAGACAGCTTTTTGCTATGTTAGAAGCAAAATCATTATTAGAAGTTCTTCAATGGGCCAAACTTCTAAAGAAAGTTGTTTTGAAGAAGGAGATGGTCGTTTTAAAATTTGGATCTGTGGTTAGGTGGATTGGTAAATCAACAAGAGCATTGAAATTCCCTGTATTAGTTTCTGTATTTGTTCTTTAATCCTTGAATGAGTAGTTTGTCTGATGTTTTCTTCATGCACGCTTTGGTTTTTTGATGGAGTTACCTAATGAAGGCTATGAAGTTAAAGTCCTCTCTTTGTTTTTTTTGGCAGGGTGAGCCTGGTTTTCACTTGTTTGGTTTTATTATGTGCATAAGTGCCACTGCAGCAAGAGCCTTCAAGTCTGTTCTTCAGGGTATCCTACTTTCATCTGAAGGGTAAATGCTTTATTACTTCCAGTTTCTACTTTTTCTTCTGGATATTTGATCAGAATTACTTAGTTAATATTTCTTTTTGGGAATATGCCATTGCCTTTCCAGAGGCCTTTTCCGTTGAACTTAATATCTGAACTATCATCTAAGAGCATTCTTCACTCTCTCTTGAATTGTTTGTTGTTTATGACATCTCAGTTGAACAACTGTTTATGCATGAGTCCGACTTTCACAATCCCTTTCTTCTAGTCAGGAAATTGCATGTTGTTTTCCTTTTGAGTCTTAAAATTATTAAGCTTGGTTGTTCTGATAATTTTTTAACTGTACATTTTCTTCCTCTTCTGATTTTTCCTGTTTCTTTTTATCTGTACTTACAAAAACATGCTTTATATGCTGCCCCCCCCCCCCCCCTTGTTTGTCTCATGAATCATAAGTCACATGAAAATATGGTGGGGTTTTCTTAGTTTCTTATTTTACTATGAGCTATTTAATTGGCTTAGGAAAGTTAACTAGATACCTGTGGAGTCGTGATAGGTTGACCTCTGGTTGTAGAAGATTGGGTCTCAAAAAACTTTAGCCCATCCATAGAACTTAAATTCTCTCCATACCAAAGTCAGATGCCAAATACTTGCTCTTTATGTTGAAATTGCAGAAGTAAAAAAACAAAAGAAGAAAGAAGTTCTTCTGGTATGACCTTGATTTAATTTTCTTGTTGCTAGCTTCTGTACTTCTGTACCATAAAAACCACTATATGCGATACATAATTCTATTCATGTGAAAACCATGCTCTGACCTTTTTTACTTCATAAATATATATATAAAGATAGTCCATAACAGATCCAGAAGGTACCAAGTGAACGTTCCTTGAAGTTATTGACTTATCGTTTAAAATTTCAATGGTTGCCTCCAAGAAAAAAAAAAGAAGATTCAATCCTGTGGATACCTAGGATGTAGAAGGATGATACTGTGTTGCCCAGCATTAATGTGTTCATTGAATTGTTTCAGTCATGGTGGTACTATTTAGGAATTAGAAGGTGCTTCGTTGGTGCATAATGTTCATCTACCACTTCATGTAGAGCCAAAAAATTATCCTTAAGTTTGGTAAAACTAGATAGATCCCCGTCATTGCAACCCCTCTCTTTTTCAATATAAGCTACATTAACAAGTTGCGTACATGTTTAGAAGTTAGTACTCACGAATATCATGATCTGATCAGTATTCTTACAAGAAAAATCTTCACAATGTCCAACTGGGTAAATGGTTTTTGGTTGTCAATAGGAAATCATGGAGAAGATATTTTGGAAAAATTAAGTTATTATAATCTTGAAAATTCTTTGCACACCAAGAGTGTGTGGCATTGTAAAATTGTCAAAAATACATGGTCTGCTAAAAGAGCAGAGAGAGAGAGAGTGATTACCTGTCTGTCCGGTTCATCACCAAAATGAATATTGACTCAATCAGAAAACAGGGAAGATTGTTGCTGAGATAGATTACAATAAAAGATCATTCCTTTGTCACGCCATAAGCTTGAGATATGCTTTCAGAGGTTTTTTCAATTTCTTTTCTTCAATAAGCACTGCAAATGGCAGTTGGGAGAATATCCCACAACTTTTTTGGCATGACCATTTAAAGTGTCTACCCTCCAACCTAATATCAAATTCGTTAGTGAAAAAGGTGGTGTCTCGAAATACCAAATAAATCCAAAATCTGACTACATGATGCATAGAAGGATTTTATATCTATATGGGATGTGGTGAATTTCGTCAAGTGCCCTTCTTTAGATTTCTAGTCTTTGCTGGTGAAATGTAAACAGTCTTCATCTGATAGGTCTAGCATCATGTCAGTTCACAATTTTCATCCATAGCCCCATTCCACCCATTCTTCTACTCCAGAAAATTTAATGCTTTAATATTTATCTCTCTCTCTCTCTCTCTCTCGCTCTCTCTCTCCCCTACGTTCTGTAAATCATATCATTCTTTGAATACACTCATTCATTACATGAGGCCCGGGGTGGGGATGGGGGAGGGTGGAAGAGAAGAAAATTATTCATTATTTATGCCTGCGACACGCCTCTTGTTATAGAGTGTAGATCTCCTCCTTTCATAGAGTTCATTACTTCTTATTTTTATGACCCTCCCCAGACCCTGCAGTGGCAGGAGCCTTGTGCACTGGGTATGCCCTTTTTTACTGACATGCCAGTGTCTGTATATGCTTTGTTATATTCAGCTGTTATAACTAATTCTCCGTTGTTATCACAGGGAGAAGTTGAATTCGATGAATTTGCTGCTGTATATGTCCCCAGTTGCTGTTCTAGTTTTATTGCCTACCACAATTATCATGGAGCCCAATGTGTTAAAGTCATTATTTCACTTGGGAGAGAACACTGGTCAATGTGGCTACTTGTTTTGGTGAATTCTGTGCTGGCGTACTCAGCGAACTTGACCAATTTCTTGGTGACTAAGCATACAAGTGCACTGACACTCCAGGTGTGATATCTTTGACTATTCTCTTTTTTGTTCCATATATTGTTGTCGATGGGTCGAGAATTGTTTGATTTGCACTGAAGTTAATGTTTATGGTTCATTGAGAGAGCATCTTCATGGATAATTGGTCTGAGTTCTCCTTAGTTTTCTGGCATATTTGTGGATATACTTCTGGTTCACCAGCTAATCTTAGTCCATCAACTAGCGTTCATCATTAATTACTAATCTCTAACTCACTAATAACTGCCAAATAGAAGTTAATTACAATTCTTAATAGTTCTATAGTTTTGGCTTTTGGACTCATTTCAGATTAGATATAGGGAAGGGTTTAAAATTGTTATGGAGGACTTTTTGAACTGTGAAACAAATATTTGGTCTCAGTGAGGCACATAAATCTGTTGAAAAATCATGCTGCCTTACTGAAAGAACACTGTCCCATTATATGAAGATTGTTATGAACTCCCTAATTAAAGAAATGGTTCTTCTTCTTTCCTCATACCCTCACCCTTTTTTTGGTGAAATAGGAGAAGCAACTCTATTTTCTGCTTTTTGTGTGTGCATGTTGCAAAACATGACATGAATCATTAAGCCTAATTATAGGAAATTAATCAACAATTAAACACTTTAAATGCCCCTTTTTTTTTTCCCAGATGTGAACTATACCTGGTCTTGTGCAACTAATAATTGGATAGAAAGAGATATAATGATATTTGTTTCCCAATTAACTTATAAACAGAAGTGGTTATAGAACAATAAACAAAACGCCATCTCTCTCTCTCTCTCTGACATTATTTTGTTCAGGTGCTAGGAAATGCGAAAGGGGCCGTGGCTGTTGTTATCTCAATACTCCTGTTTCAAAATCCTGTAACTTTTGTTGGAATTGCTGGATATTCTTTGACTGTCATTGGGGTGGTCATTTATGGAGAAACAAAGCGGCGGTATAAATGAGCAGCCTCATTCACACCATTGCAGTGAATCCAAGATTTTTTCGATTAGAAATAGAAGAGATCAAGTTTAATAGATACTCGACAAGGATTTTTTTATCATCAGAACAGAAGGAATTTAGTTCCTTACCTTCCATTATTTATTTATGCATTGACATGTAGATTATTTTCCCTTATTTTTCCTTTGCTTTTTTTTAGGGACTCCTATGTTGTCATTGTTTGTGTTGTTACATATGTATACAAACATTGAGGACTGTATTAATATTTATTAGACTCTAACATGGATATCTCTTTTTTGCCTGTTAGTAAGAATTTTCATCAGATATGTCTTTTGAAATGAGAACTGTCTATTCATTTACAAGGTATGCAAGGAAGACTTGGCTCAAGCACCCTAATGGAACTAACATGGAAATGGAAAATGATAGCATTCCTAACCTAATGGATTTATTTTTTGCCACCTCACATGAGGGAGGTTATACATATAGTGAAGAAATCCAGAGAATCTACCTTAAAAACCATATTCCTGATGGACAACATGTAGGTCAAACTACGGTCCATGGGATCATGGCGGTTCATCTTGGTAAACCAATAAAAAGTATGTTTCGAGATCCCTAATTTAGGGAACTCCAGGGTTGTCCCTAGGGAACCCTAGGGTTGCCCTAGGGTACCCTAATCTGGCATGGGCACCCTATTTTCATTTTAGGGTTATCCATGGTCGTCCATGGTGCCCTATAGGAACCCTAGTAGGGTTTGGTATGACAAACCAATGCCCAGTCCAATCATTCCTATTCCATCTCATGGATAGGGGGATCCATCCCATACTTGAATACGCAGCGGAAACAAATCGATTCAGGTTTCTTTCACATCCCATGAATAATCAATAATTAAAAACAAGAGGAATTAACAAAGATTTGTTAATCTGAAGAGCCTCAAGTGTTGCTCTTCCAGTAGACAATGTTTCTTCCTCCAATGAGCACTCCAAGTAAACAGATCTGAACCTCCAATGGTGCAACCAAGGTTCTTCAAGCCAATCTCAGATGCTCTTCAGTTCTTCAAGCACAAATCTGGGTTTCTAAAACCCTAACTCTCAAACACAGTAGAGAGTAACAAGAAGAAGAAGAAGAGATCACAGGAGAGAGAGGGGAGATTAAAACACATCCAAGAGGGGGCAGCCAGAAAACGTGGAGCACTGTATGCCCCCTCTGCGTTTTGGTCCCTTTATATAATAGTAGGGTTTTTTAAAAGCCTGGATGGGAAAATAAAAAACCCAGTGAGAGTCTGACTCTCTCTCTCTCTTTGTTTGACAGTTCTGTTTAAACTTAAAGTGATTCTAATTAGTGAAGAAGTAGAATCTAATAAGGAATGATATAATTAATCACTTTATTTAATTTATAGATAATTACAATTAGCACCATATCCATTAATTAAATAAAGAATCAATTATTTTAGCAAATTTCAAATAACTCCCTACATGATAATAAATTATCATGTATAACCCCCCCCCACTAATCAACACCATAATTATGGAATCTAGGGCATGTATACTTGTACTGCCAATCCCCATTCCATAGTACAAGTCCATATAAGAATGCCTGTGTATCCGATCGGGTCCCGCAAAACTCGATAAAACATTTTATTCAAATAATTACGTATAATCTATTATTTTATGTAAAATAGATTTTGCAAAAACCATTTCTAAAACGATATGGGATGCGGTTGACAACACCCGACTCGTACGATATCATTAAAATTGCTAGTCTAGGTGCCGTAGTCGGCTTGGAAATGAAGCTAGTGGTGGCCCATATAATGGGATGCGGGACACCACCCGACTCGTACTATGTCATATAGAATGCATATGGCTAGGGTATCATCGCCCGTGCTACGAACCCTTACCAACATGGTTTAAGGTGTTGGATGTCTGTGAGAGAACTTATACCAAAGGTATTTGCTCAGTTGGGTGCCCATCTTCAAGTAAGATGGTATCACAGGCTAATTACAGAGGGCTGGTCGGGTTGATCTTGGGAAGAGATGTTGGAGCCAATTGGTTTTCTCCGACAACTCAATGGGTGTATCGCGGGAAGGGGTTAAAAGCCCGCACTAGGGATACATGTATTGGGGATTGTAGTAGCACTATACCTGCCTTTGTTTTGTTTGTCAGGTGGCATAATAATAACAATGAATATCATTCATATAGGCTCATGGTTGTGCTTGCATGTGCACGCATGGTTTATATTTCATTCACAGGCTCGGTGGAGTCACACTCTTGTATATTCTCTTTTAGGTGATTTTGCAGGTACTGGTTTGCCAATGGACGATGAAGTTGTTGATGAAACTGTAGATCTTCCTCATGTTGTTGATCTACAACAATTTCGTAATTATTTGAGTTTCTCTCTTTCAAGAAGTGTAATTACCAAGATAATGTACTCTTAGAACATAAATGGATACATATATGGTATAACATAGGTATTTGGGATTTTATTATGAATGATGTAAATCATCTATGGGTAGTTCGATCTTCTGTTGCACTCTGATATTCATTTATTAGCTTTGTACCCTCATTGTGTGGTTTGTGACATGTAAGTACTGCTTCTGGATCTTTGGGGATTGGTGGATGTCGTAGGATTTTTGGGTCACTTGCCTAAATCCTCCTAGGGGATGGTTTGGGAGGCGGTCGAAGTATCCTCATCAACTTGAATCCCCAAACACGTTCAATTTCGAGGATGAAATCTTTATAAGGTTGGGGGAATGTTAAACCCGTGCCAAAAAATATGGGTTAATTTGAATTTTTGTTGAAGGTCGAGAACCTGAGGTCAAAGCTATCAGTACACTGTGGTGCATTGATCCCATGATTGAATTTAATGAGGTAGCCCCGTTGGTGAGAACCAACATACCATTAAAAAAGCAAACACCAACTCCTTGTAATTATACAGTTCACCATCAAATGTACAACATAAGGTAGGTACCATCCCTTTATTTCTAGCGCCCTACCTGATTACATGATATATTAGGCCTTTGAAACATATAGGGAAGGTTAATAGGCGAAGACATTAACAACAGGATGATTCGACACTGTTTCATTAAGGAAGAAAGAAGAATAAAAGAGAGGCCTAGGCTCTTAAACTTAGCTTGAGTGTGAGAAGTCAAGCTTGGAATCCTATCAAATTGCTCCCAATTTCTATGGTAAAGACCCCAACCTAATTAAATTCTTTCTCTCAACGTATTCTTAAACATAGGGTTGGTTGGTATTCTGAAATTAAAGATAAGAAGTTAACACCCATCATGCTTGCATATGTTCTATCTTGTTTTGGGTTAATTATAAACTCAATTCCTTTGTATGCATGCTTAAACCCAACCATAGGACCTAATCCTAATTCTAGGATAAACTAATGATGACCCTCATCACCTTAAATGTTTGAGTTAAAGCATTTTCAGACCAAACATCAACTTGCATGTTTGATTTGATTATGAGAACTCAATCCAAACATGCATGTTAAATTCCAACACAAATATCAATTCTGCTACTCTGGCAGATTGACTCCCGTTGAGTTAACATGAAATAACTCAATAATCCGAACTTCATTTTCCTTTGATTCCAATATTATTAGAAACTAGACTCATAGAACTACATTTTCTTAGAAGGAACCATTGTCCAATTATTCCTTTAAGTGAACTGAAATTTCATTTCAATCCAAGAAAAAATAGTAAAACAGGATTCTCCGGGAAATGCACCCAAATGCCCAGTGCCAGGTCTAGAGTGGTTGAATCATGTATTTTGCACTCCAGGCTTATGGGAACTATGTATATTGTTTGTAAACACTCCCTATATGTATCTTGGAATTTTAGGAACCATCCCATACCTTTGGAATCCATGTGGGCCCCACCTGTATAGCTAAACTGGGCAAGAATCAAGTTAAAAATGCATTTTGGGTTATGGGACTGCTAAGCCAAACAGGCCCTAGTACGATGAAAATTATAAATAGGGGGCCCAGCCCCATTTCAGTTGTTCCTACTGTTCCTAACGTTGGAGAGTAAGAGAGAAAGAAAGAAAGAGAAGGAGAAGGATGAGAAAAGTTGGATTTGGGTTTGTGAGCCTTGATCAGACCTAACCAAATCTTAGAGGTAATCGATCAAAGCCTATGCAACCTTCCTCACCTTAGTTGTATGCTGTTCTTGGTGTTGGAGTTTAGTCCATAAGTCATATAGTTGTGTTTTTGCCTTTAAATTTTAAAATCATCATCTAGAAGCCCAGGATTGCTTTAGATCATCCATGCATGTTTGTTTGGACATGATTTACTCGGTTTTAATATTGTTTATAACCTGTCAAAGCATAAAAATTAGCTTACAGCCATGTTGTGTAGATAATCAACACTAGGACCACATGTGTGCTACTTAAATCATGTTCTAAAGCTATGTATCTAAACATGCATGAGTTGTTTCATGTAAACCAGCCTAGGTACACTATTGTAATAGGCTAGGATGCTCCAATTTCATACTGTTGCCATGCATACTTGCTGTTTTGAGACTGGCCATAGCCTTGGAGGCTTAACCATGTTTGATTTGAACCCAAACCAACACCCACATGGATAACCATGTTTAGAACCCCCTAATCCCATCCCATTTATCTCAATTTTTGAGTTATAACCCTTTAGGATTCATCCCTGGTCGAATTGAGGCCAACCCAGAAGCCAAAATCAGATTTGGAATCCAAAGTCATGTGTTCAATAGGAACTGGACGATGCACTGGGTGTTACACCCAAACATCCAGTGAAATGCCCAATGAGGTTGTTTGAGGTTTGATTTGATTCCAGCCCTTGGGATCATCACCCACAGGCCTAGGGAAGTTTGGGGAACCTTGTCACTGTCTCCCAAGTCTGTAGGGACCCTACATGTGTAAGCCATGTGGTGGAATTCATGAGATATAATGTTTTATATCTCTGGGTGATGCACTGGGCGTTTGACCCAAAGGCCCAATGCAAATCCCAGAGAATTATAACATAGCTAATGACACCCAAATCTAATCCCAACCTATCCTAGGCCCACTCTAGGACTCCAACCCTTTCTAAACAGTAATTGAATTGTTCTAATAGTCCCATTAACATAGGTTATAGCTCTGGATACGAAGTGCCATGTCAATTACAAACTGGGACCGAGCTGACTGAAGAGCAAACATGATTTGCACAACCATACGTGTAGGTATAACATAACTAATGAGTTATGATAACAATAACAATTTACTTTTCTGTCTTTATATTTATATTCTCACGTTTTTATTGGAATTATGTTGAGAACTGTTGATGGAATGCTTGTATATAAATTGTTAGCCTAAATAGAAACGAGGCAGTGGTAGACCATAGAATGGGATGCGGTTGACACCACCCGACTCCTACGATATCATTAAAATTGCTACTCTAGATGTCGTAGTCGGCTAAAAAATGAGGCTAGTTCTGGCCCATAGAATGGGATGTGGGGCACCACCCGACTCGTATTATGTCATATAGAATGCATATATGGCTAGGGTATCATCGCCCGTGCTACGAACCCTTGCCAACAGGGGTTAAGGTGTTGGATGTCTGTGAGAGAACTTATACCAAAGATATTTGCTCGGTTGGATACCTGTCTTCAAGTAAGATGGTATCACAGGCTAATCACAAAGGACTAGTCGGGCTGACCTTGGGAAGAGATGCTGGAGCCGACTGGTTTTCTCTGACAACTCAATGGGTGTATCGCGGGAAGGGGTTAAAGGCCTGCACCAGGGATACATGTATTGGGGATTGTAGTAGCCCTATACTGGCCTTAGTTTTGTCTGTTAGGTGGTTTAATAATAACAATGAATATCATTCATATAGGCTTATGGTTGTGCTTGCATGTGCACGTATGGTTTATATTTAATTCATGGGCTTGGTGGAGCTCACACTCTTGTATATTCTCTTTTAGGTGATTTTACAAGTACTGGTTTGCCAATGGACGATGAAGTTGTTGACGGAACTGTAGATCTTCCTCATGTTGTTGATCTACGGCAATTTTGTTATTATTTGAGTTTCTCTATTTCAAGAAGTGTAATTACCATGATAATGTACTTTTTGAACATAAATGGACATGTATATGGTATAACATAGGTATTTGGGGTTTTATTATAAATGATATAAATCATCTATGGGTATTTTGATCTTTCGTTGCACTCTGATTTTTATTTATTATCTTTTTACCCTCATTGTGTGGTTTGTGACATGTAAGTTCTACTTCTGGATCCTTGGGGATTGGCGAATGTCGTAGGATATCCGGGTCACTTGCCTAAATACTCTCAGGGGGTGGTTTAGGGCATGCCAGAGTGGTATCAGAGCGAGAACCTCTATTTACATTCACAAACAACAGAAGTAGGATGGTGGGTGGTCTAGAGACGAAGAAATAAAAATTTTAAGACAACACAGAAATTAAGAAATAAAATAACACAATAGGAGACTAACCAGGTGCAAAAGCCGATAACATCATAATTGAAGAGGCATGAGCTTTTACATTCATGAAGCGAATCGAAAGTTCTATTTACAAATATAGCATAAACAGAAGTACAACTAATAAGCAGACACAAACACGAGCATAAAATGGAATATTTGTATTCTAGAAATTTTAAAACTAGGTTTACTCTTAAGTTAAACCTTAAGCTCAAAATGATAATCAATGAATCGTTGATAACTACAGACCCAGCTGTACTATAATCGAACCCTAACAGCTAGAAACTTTTGTGTAATGAAAAGAAAAATAGAATACCTCTAGACTCAAACAACATGTATCAAAATCTTACTCCATCGATGGTTGAACCAAATCCAGTGCCTGAATTAGGGGCATGTGGGTGCATATCTTGCTTAACACTACCTTAAGAATTTCGCACCCATGCATTTCAAACTTCTTGTTCTAAATCGTTCCATTCAAATAGTTCAAGTACGTAAATGTTGCCTTAATATATGAAATATGTTGAATCTTCTTGTTGTGTCCAAGTAATCTTAAATCCTAAATTCTTTTCAGAAAGCAATCCTGGTGCAAACCCGATCCAACAGAAATATTTCTTGTGGAGCATGTCCTCATGTTACCCCTCCAGTCAATCCTCCCAATGAACCTATTGCTCAGAACATAGAAGTTCCACC
Organism: Telopea speciosissima; assembly: GCF_018873765.1. Taxonomy (NCBI): domain Eukaryota; kingdom Viridiplantae; phylum Streptophyta; class Magnoliopsida; order Proteales; family Proteaceae; genus Telopea; species Telopea speciosissima. The sequence continues at coordinate 26,901,623 of NC_057925.1, read as the reverse complement.
TGCATCTATACCTGAGGCCTCTCCAGCTCATGCACCTGCACTTCCCCCTGTTATGACTGCTAATGAGGTGGCTACCATCGTGGCCAATATGATGCAGATCATGCAACAACAGCAATAAATCCTGTTCAAATCTAGCAACAATAACAAGAGTTGCTAGCCAATATGACCACTCAGTTAGTGACCGCAATACAACAGCAGCAGCAACAGTTCATGACTTGCATGAACGCACACCTTCAAGCTGCAAAGTGGGCACATGCCGTACCAGGGACTTCTCATGTATTTGACACACCACCTGTACTCAATAAGTTTGTGGAGGACGGACAAGGAGTTGAGGGTGTAACACAACATGGGTCTAGGAAGAGACCTATGAACTCACAAGAGTCTGGAGAACCTCATAAGACTCCTGAAGGACCCTATCCTGATTCGACTCCAGCATGCTCTGACGGGGAGGATGCAAATCGACCTAGCCAATCGGTATAGTTCACCGCTGCGCCTCGATCGGGGCATATGGCCAGGGCTTGCCAGTATCGTGGAGCCAAGTACATGCCATATCTGAATATCATCTATCCGGAGTAGCCACAACATGATAGTAGGCCAGAAATGGAACAAACTTTTCAACTTCCTCGACCGGCATCGAGTCAAGCGAGTGAGCCCTCTCCTCAACCCATTATGCCCACCAGGTATTTCATGTGCAACAAGTTGGGACACAAAACGAGAGAGTGTGCCAGTAGGAGATACAATTCACACCCGCCGTTCCAGTCTGCTACCAAGCCTTCCAGCCCCACAGAGATAGGGTTTAAGGGCAAGTATACATGCCTTGACCACAAGGGAAGCTGAGGCGAATTCGGAATGACGACAAGTACTCTATCCGTATCATCCTTCCCATCACACTCTTTCATTCTACTAAGTTTGTTGATAAGAGAATTGTACCCTTGAAGAACTTAGAACACAAATTAGTAGTTAGTACTCTTACTTGAAACGTTGTGAATTTAAAAGAAGCATATGGACCTTGTCCATTTGGAAATTCCATATTCATATCTGGATTTCCAGAAGGATGGTAAAAGACTGTAGGAGCGTAGTTAGCTCTTCGTAAAGCATTATACAGCAAACCAAATGAATAGAACATTTCAGGCAGGATTCAGCAAAGTGTGAAGTATACTAAGTGGCTGGAAGTGAATAATAGATGTGAAGAATTTAAGTTGGTGAAAAGGACGGAAATGGGTGTTGGTGTAACCAAGTGTTGGATGTAACGTTTATGTGTCCATCAAACCCAATTTAATTTGATTAAATTAATTAATTTAGTTTTATTTAATTATGTACTTGTCATAATTGTATATTGTATCTGCTCAATTCAAACCATTTTGTTCACAACTGCGGATAGATTTGGGCAATCTGTTCTATGGTTGCTATATTTTACATTTGTACAATAGTGATTGGACCAAAATATAAATTTAGGCATATTTCGTGTTAAACATGATCCATGGGGATTCCCGAATTATTCACCGTCAAATTGTAGTTGCAACAGGAATCTCCGGTAGTTATTTTCTCTGTACTTGAGAGACACTTGCCATTTTATTTATGTTCTGTACATTTGTGGTGTGCCAATGGTTGATGTCTACCGAAAGGACTGACTAAATATCGGCCGCTCGGTGTGCACAAAGTAAATAGTTATAGATGTGATGCTCAATAAAGTTTCCACTGCCCGTGAAGGGAGAACACCAAAAAGAGAGTGAACGAATTTGATTGTGCCAAATCCAAGGCCTTGGTATTTTGTAAAGTGTTTGCAAAGAGTATTTTATTTTATTAATATTAAATTAAATGTATCTTGGAAAAGAGTTTTCAAAGAGTTTTATGGCCAATCAAATTCCTCCATACTCTCGTGATAAATTATAATGGTCAAAAATTGTGGTGGTGACATTTATTCCATGGTTGCAATAGTCCATTATAGGTGTTAGTAGTGTGGGGAGAAAATATAATAAAATTACCTATCGCAAGGGGTTTTTCAGGTTATGCCCTAGTAGGATCATCCTTTACTAAGATTTTGGATAAGTTTTGTCCTTATGTGTAATTTAAGATAATTTTATGGGCTACCCTTTAGGATCACACCACTTGGTTAGATCTGGACCGTAGGTTTGCCACCTCCTCAATTAGGTCTCTATATATATAAAGAGACCTAAGACCAAAGATGATAGATGATGATAGAGAAAAAGTCATTAGAACAATTTACACAAAATTGTGAGAGAGCTTAGAGAGAGAAAAAGTGAGTCTTCTTCTTCCTTAAGCACTATTGGCTATTGGAGGTGAAGCAAGCTTGGGAGATCTTCTTCAAGTGTTGCATTCTTTTGGAGGAACACATCATTTGAGTGTTCTAGGTGACTTTGTTCTCCCCTTGAGGTTAGTACATTAATATGTTTATTGAGATCCTTGCATGCTCCTAAAATTTTGTGATTACATGAGAATCCCATCGCCTCCACCGCCACTTACAATTAGCATCAGAGCGTAGGTTCTTCATTAAACACATGCCAAAATCAACTTGCAATATTCTTCTTCTTCTTCTTCTTCCTCCATTATTGTGTTTTGAGTATTTTGAATTTTAAGTATTGTACACAAAATTTGAAGTTGACAATATATGAAATGAAGGAGAAGAGGCCCCACCAGTCGAAACCGCCTGTCAGTAGCCGTGGCAAACAAGCACGGCCTGCCAGCTTGTCAGCAGGTGTGGGGTGGGCGGTCATGAGCAGGTGCAGCCTTGCGTGCCGCGCGATTGCAGGCCATGGTCAGTGCGCGCGCAAGCAGCGGCATGCTGTCGTGTGCCACGCGGGTAGCGACCCTTGCATCTTAAAAAAAAAAAATAAGGGGTCCAACGGGGTTGGGGAAGATGATGATTTTTGAAAAAAAAATTTATGTGTGCATGTGATGTAGATTTAAAAAGTTCTTCTTCATGTCAAATTCCATCTTGCAAGCTCCAGTAATGGAGTTCTAGTTGAAGCTATTTTAATGGAGATTGCTTGAAGATGTTCTAATTGTGTTTTGAACACAATAGGACTTCTAGCAAAGTTTCCTCATTAGATTAGGAAAGTTGGATTTGTGAGCAAGATTGCCTAATTAGATTGTGAAACTTGTATTTGAATTAATATCCTATTTTGGATAGGAATCTAAATCTAATTAAGTTGCTCACAAAATAATGAGAATTTAAAAGGAGTGGGATTCTGATTTCCTATTTGGAATCAAACTCTAACTATTTTCTCTCATGAATGGAAATTGATTTTAAATAGGAATCCTAACTTGATTAGGAAAGTCCAAATTAAAATAGGATTCTATTTAGTTGCAAATTGACCCATAGGAACCACTTTATTAATACATGGTTTGGACCCATGGGACCCACACGATTCGGCCTTGGGCCAAACCAAGGGCCGACCCACATGGGTTTGACCCATGGGCCGGTCCATGTGGATCGGACCACTTAGGTCAACCCATGGGCCGACTCGAATTGTAAATAAAAAAATTATTTTGAATGAAATATATGCAAATTTTATTTTTTAATTTAAGGTTGTACTTGGTGTGAATAATTGAGAATTGATTGGACATCGAGTTTTATGAGAACCAAAATGCATTTTCATTCTAACATCGTTTAATTAAAGAAATTTCAAAATAGTTCTTGAAATTGAGTAATTAAACAAGTATGTGTGAAATTAAAATTTTGACTTCATTGTATTTTATTATGAGATAATATAGAGAATGCAATGCTTTCTTGAGTACATGCCTACCTATCATGTATAGATTGCATATCCAAGTGTTGGGTATTAAAGTTGATACTTGAAACATTTTTAAAGAGTTAAAAGTGGGATTATGAGATTCATGTGGTACTAGCACTTTGATTTTGAGCAATTGATCTAACCATTTGTTTTGTAGCATGGAATGGTCGTGGGATTAAGTATGTGATGGTTGTTTTATATTTATGTCACTTCTTAATTTCTCTCCTCTTCTTACGCCATTCTAAATGGTTGTATCCCCCTTGGGCAGCCATAATTGGAGGGTTGGTTTCCCAACGTCTTCTAAATGGTTGTAAAATTTCAATCTTTATTTTAAATTCATAAGATGTAATTTAATTTTAAAGTCCAATGGATGTAACCACATGAAGACATGAGATGATCTTTGAGATGAAAGAAGAGGAACGTGACTTCAAGGAAGACATTTTTTCGAGTGGGAGCTTCTCAAGTTTCAAGGAGTTGAAGACCTTTGAGAATTCCATGACCATACCATATTATTGCTTGCTTTATTTGCTTTATATGGTTTGCTACATGTTAGTACATAGGGTAATATTTGCTTGTGCGCGTTACTAGATGCATGTGATGTATGATGGTTAGGAGTAACATGGTTAATAGGTAGTAATGTTAAAATTACCTTATTACCCTCAACTAAGTAAAGCAAGTAATAGTGCAGGAATCTTTAACAGTTAGAATTTCGTGGCCTCCTATCTCGATGAGAGAATGGACTATCCATAGACCGCTTTGGGAACTCTGAAAGGCTAACCTTAGTGATCAGTGGATATGTAGCATCCTCCCATCTCCGGCGTGATAGAAACAATCATAGTAAATAGATATAGCCTGAGTGTCAGCATTACCTAAGAGCCTTGAATTGTTTTGAGGAGATAGGTACCTACTTGACTTGAGTGTGCAATGAACTCCGAAAGGCTAAGCTGTCATTCAGGTGGCCAATGTATATTGGAGGTCAACCCTTATATTAGGGTATTGACAGCAAAGTATATACATAGTGAACTCCGAAAGGCTAAGCTATGCATATTAAAGGCTTAGAAGACTCCAATTCACATTTTCAACTGAGAGGGATGTTGATTTTCTGAGTTACCATTGGAATGTGATGCATGTTTCCTTAATTATTTCAATGTTATGGTTGCTAATTAATTGCTTGTACGTTATTTGTAGACTCTAAATGCCATCAATATGACCTACAACGCCACCCTCAATTCCTTATTTAATGACAATAGATCGACCAGGACTAATTACCCCGAGTGGAAGCGAAAGCTTATACTTGTTCTGAAGGCAGAGAAGATCCACCATGTCATTTCTACTGATGGACCTCCCTTACCCCACACCACTGAAGGTGACAACTATGTGGCTTGGGAGACCTTCAAAGAGAAGGACGCTCTGGCCACCTCCTATATTCTTTGCTCCATTGATAAGAACCTCCAGAGCTCATGTGATGGAACACCTAGACCAGACTTTTGGCAAGCAAGATCGTCTTGCACGCCAACAAATCTCCTCAGTGCTATTCTCTGCAAAGATGCATGACAGTACCACAATCCAAGATCATATGATGAAGCTTACCAAACTCTTCTCTGGATTGGAGAATAAGGGTACTCTATTTGAGTTGGACTTCAAGATAGAGATTATCTTTGCCTCATTCCCTGATGCCTATAGCTTTTTTATCATGAACTTCCACATGAATAAAGTAGTTGTTAACAATGTCTCTGAGCTTACAAACATGCTTATAGAAGCAGAAAGTACGCTTACAAAAAATAGGGTTGTTTTTCCTGTTACTAAGAAGAGTTCTTAGGGTTCAAAGAACAAGAAAAAGAAGAGGACTAAGAAAAGCAAGAAAGGCAAGTAAACCAGTGTGAAAGAGGGGGGAGTGCAGGAGAAAAAGGCCAAAGCTGACAAAGGAAAGTGTTTCCATTGTGGCAAGACTGGACACTGGAAGAGAAACTGCTAAGAGTACCTAGCTTCCTTGAAGAAGGACAAGCCAGAGACATGTATTTTTGAATCTTTTGTTGTTTCTGAATCTCTTATGCTAGTTGGACCAACTAACATGTGGTGTGTGGGCTCTGGGTCCACTGTACACATTTGTAATAAGTTGCAGGGGTTTCAAGAGAGCAGAAGGACAAGAAGGAATGAGATCACCCTCAAAGTTGGAACTGGAGATGAAGTTGAAGTAGTAACTGTAGGAACTTTTTTCATTTACTTTAGCAATGTTGGTTATTTGAAACTTAATAATTGTTATTACGTACCTGGATTTAGTAGGAATTTGATTTCGGTTTCAAGACTTATTGATGATGGTTATAAGGTTTCATTTGATAATGATATGATCATTACTCTTCAGGACAAGTTTATTGCCGCTAGTTTTAAATTGAATGGCCTTTACTTTCTCAATTCTGTCTTGAATGAATCCGGTGCTTGCAGCATGAATGTTAATGTAGTGAAAAGAAAGTACTCTCCAGATAATCAAACGTATTTATGGCATCTTAGACTAGACCACATAGGGATAGATAGGATAAACAGGTTAGTTAAGGATGGACCTCTTGAAAGTGTAGAGGTTCTATCATTTCCAACCTGTGAATCATGTCTACAAGGTAAAATGGCCAAGTGACCTTTTTCTAAGAAAGGAGGCAGAGCCAACGGAACATTAGATTTAATCCACTCAGACATTTATGGACCACTGAATATCACTGCTAGGCAGGGATATCAGTACTTCGTCACTTTCACCGATGATTATTCACGTTATGGCTATGTTTATCTAATGCATCGCAAATCAGAAACCTTTGAAAAGTTCAAAGAGTTCCAAGCCGAGGTTGAAAACCAATTAGATAAGCGTATTAAATGCCTCAGATCCGATCGAGGAGGTGAATACTTATCCGATGAATTCTTGGACCACTTACGAGATAAGGGGATCTTATCATAGCTGACGGCACCAGGCATACCACAACAAAACGGTGTGTCAGAGCATAGAAACTGAACTCTGTTAAATATGGTTCGATCCATGCTCACCTATTCTCAGTTGCACATGTCATTTTGGGGATATGCATTGGAAACGGCTATATACATTCTAAACAGGGTTCCAAGCAAGTCTATGCCGAAGACACCATATGAGTTGTGGACAGGGTGCAAGCCTAGTCTACGATACTCTAAGGTATGGGGTTGTGTTTCACATGTGAAACGACAGCATGAAGACAAGTTTGAACCCAGGATTGATAGATGCCATTTCCTAGGCTATCCCAAAGGCACTGTGGGTTACTATTTCTATAACCCAACAAAGAAAAAAGTGTTTATAAGTAAACACACCATGTTTCTTGAGGATAACCAAATTGCACCCAGAATTGAGCCGGTTGTAATTCAAGAGTTGGATAACATGGATACTCAGATGGTCCCTACACCACCACTTGTTGAAACTTCACCACCGGTGATGAATCCCATAGAGCCTAGGTGCAGTGGGAGAATAATCAGGGCTCCTGACCGTTTGGTTTTCTTTAGCGAGGAATCAAACAAAGTAGAAGAGTTCTCCATAGTCACCAATACTTCTAATACGGATCCCTGCACCTACCAAGAGGCTATAGGAGATGTGGATGCAACTAGATGGTTAGATGCTATGAAAGTCGAAATGGACTCCATGTACTCCAATGGCGTTTGGACTCTAGTGGATCCACCTGAAGGCATAAAACCTATAGGATGCAAATGGATCTACAAGAAGAAAAAAGGCGCCATTGGAAGCATGGAGAGATATAAGCAAGGTTGGTAGCCAAGGGCTATACCCAAAGAGAAGGCATAGACTATGAGGAGACCTTCTCGCCAGTCGTAATGTTAAAATCCATTTGGATTTTACTTGCCATAGCAGCACACTTCAATTATGAGATCTGGCAGATGGATGTCCAGACAGCCTTCCTGAATGGACATCTTGATGAGGACATTTACATGTCTTAGCCAGAGGGGTTCATTTCCAATGGGGAAGAGAACAAAGTGTGTAAATTGTTGAAGTCAATCTATGGACTTAAGCAAGCATCTAGAAGTTGAAACATCAGGTTTGATCAAATGATCCAAGAGTATAGTTTTGATCAGAATGTTGATGAGCTATGTGTCTGCAAGAAATTCAGTGGGAGTTCAGTCTGTTTCCTTGTCTTGTATGTAGATGACATACTTCTCATTGGGAATGATGTTGGAATGCTCACTTCTGTTAAGAAATGGCTTTCCACCAACTTCTTGATGAAAGACCTTGGTGATGCCACGTATATACTAGGCATCATGATAGTCAGAGACAGAAAACACAAAATTTTAGGTCTGTCCCAAGCTAATCACATAGACAAAGTTCTGGAGAGGTTTAGATTGAAAGATTCTAAAAGAGGAAACGTTCCCTTTAGACATGGCATAGCACTTTCGAAGTCACAATGTCCACAGACCCTTGAGGACATAAAAACTATGAAAGGGGTTCCATATGCTCCGGCCATTGGAAGCCTCACGTATGCAATGTTGTGTACCAAACTAGATATTTGTCATGTAGTTGGTATGGTTAGTTGATTCCAATCAAACCCTGGATAGGAACATTGGACAGCTGTTAAGTGCATCATGAAGTACTTGAGAAGAACAAAGGATTATTTCCTTGTTTATGGTGCAGATAACTTATCAGTAGTAGGGTACACAGATTCAGATTTCCAGTTAGATAAAGATGATCGAAAATTGACATCTGGCATGATATTTTTGCTAGGAGGAGGGGCTGTCATATGGAAGAGTGCAAAGCACAAGTCAACGGCGGATTCCACAACCGAGGCTGAATACTTAGCAGCTTGTGAAGCAGCTAAGGAAGGGGTAAGGCTGAGAAATTTTCTTGTTGACATGGTGGCAGTACCTGACCTCGTTAAAGACCCCATGACTTTGTTATGTCATAACAAAGGAGCCATTGCTCAAGCTAAGAAACCATGAGCAAATCAGAAGAACAAGCACGTGGAGCGTAAGTATCATCTCATTCGAGAGATAATACAAAGAGGGGACGTATCGATTGCCAAAGTTGATTCTGTAGATAATTTGTCCGACCCCTTAACCAAGGGACTTACTCCTTTAATATTTAATAGACATGTTGAGAACATGGGGATAAAACCTATTGGACATTGGGTTTAATGTACAAGTGGGAGATTGTTGGATGTAATGTTTATGTGTCCATCAAACCCAATTTAATTTGATTAAATTAATTAATTTTATTTTATTTAATTATGTGTTTGTCATAATTGTATATTGCATCTGCCCAATTCAAACTATGTTTTTCACAACTATGGATAGATTTGGCAATCTTTTTTATGGTTGCTATATTTTACAGTCGTACAATAGTGATTGGACCAAAACGTAGATATAGGCACATTTCATGTTGAACATGATCCACGGGGATTCCCGAATTATTCACCGTCAAGTTTTAGTTGCAACGGGAATCTCCGATAGTTATTTTCTCTGTAGTTGAGAGATACTTGTCATTTTATTTATGTTCTGTACATTTGTGGTGTGTCAATGGTTGATGTCTACCGAAAGGACTAACTAAATATCGGTCGCTTGGTGTGCACAATGTAAATAGTTATGGATGTGATGCTCAATAAAGTTTTCACTGTCCGTAAAGGGAGAAAACCAAAAAAAGAGTGAACGGATTTGATTGTGCCAAATCCAAGGCCTTAGTATTTTGTAAAGTGTTTGCAAAGAGTGTTTTATTTTATTAATATTAAATTAAATGTATTTTGGAGAAGAGTTTTTAAAGAGTTTTATGGCCACTCAAAGTCCTCCATACTCTCGTCATAAATTATAATGGACTGGAATTGTGGCGGTGACATTTATTCCATGGTTGCAATGGCCCATTATAGGAGTTAGTAGTGTAGGGAGAAAATATAATAAAATTACCTACCACAAGGGGTTTTTCAGGTCATGCCCTGGTAGGATCATCCTTTACTATGATTTTGGATAAGTTTTGTCCTTATGTGCAATTTAAGATAATCTTATGGGCTACCCTTTAGGATCACACCACTTGGTTAGATCTGGACCGTAGGTTTGCCACCTCCTCAATTAGGTCTTTGTATATATAAAGAGACCTAAGGCCAAAGATGATAGATGATGATAGAGAAAAAATCATTAGAACAATTTGCACAAAATTGTGAGAGAGCTTAGAGAGAGAAAAAGAGAGTCTTCTTCTTCCTCAAGCACTATTGGCCATTGGAGGTGAAGCAAGCTTGGAAGATCTTCTTCAAGTGTTGCATTCCTTTGGAGGAACACACCATTTGAGTGTTCTAGGTGACCTTGCTCTCCCCTTGAGGTTAGTACATTAATGTGTTTATTGAGATCCTTGCATGCTCATAAACTTTTGTGATTACATGAGAATCCCATCGCTTCCGCCAGCACTAACATCAAGAACAGCCGAGAACAGAAAGAAACTGGAACTTAAGGATTTGACAAAACCTTGCTCAACAACAGGTATGAAGAGGGTAATGGGTCACCGAATGTCCCCTTCGTTATTATGAGTGAACAATAGGGATTCCATCAATTTCCCAATTCATCCTAAAGTTGAGTAAGTATTGGAAAACCATAAGTGAAAGTATTCATAGGAAAAGCCGTGTGAACACAGGTAATTTAGACTTATGCCTTACGACCCAAGACTATAGGAGTGTAGATACTTGATGAAATACACAGACATAGTTCGATCTTGCGATTGCTTAAGGTGCATGTTTGAGTTCGATTTCCCTTAGGCCTTTATAACTAAGCTGAACAATAGATGAACCAAACCCAAGAGCGATTGGAATCACTTATTGAGAGTTGGATATGTTTGAGAACCAAACTTTTGCAGCTCAATCGAAGCAATGACTTGTGTTGTTACAAGACAGAAGGACCTGAAATGCGTCGTGGATGATCAGGCATTTCTTTTGGTAGCACCAACCAAAGGGGTGATGTTGTTCAGTAAGAAAGGGAAGTTGAATCCGAGAATCACGAATAATGGCGTAATGATTGGCAGAGTCTATGACGTATTCCATGTATCGGTGTTGAAAAAATACCTGTCGGACATGACTAATGTCTTGACTCATGAACCACTTGGGCTTACTGCCGCCATGACCTGTCAAGAGAACCCGAAGAGATTGTGGGATGTAAGGAGCACAATCTCCACAATCGGATCATCCTGTTGTAAAAGTACTGTGGAGTAGTCGCCTCGATCAAGGAATGTCCGATTGACGAGAAGATGAAAGGCGGTCAAAGTATCCTCATCAACTTGAATCCCTAGACACGTTCAATTTCGAGGATAAAATTTTTGTAAGGTTGGGAGAATGTTAAATTCGTGCCAAAAAATATGGGCTAATTTGAATTTTTTTTTTAAGGTCCAGAACCCAAGGTCAAAGCTACCAGTACACTGTGGTACATTGATCCCTTGGTTGAATTTAATGAGGTAGCTCCGTTGGTGAGATCCTACATACCATTAAGAAGGCAAACACCAACTCCTTGTAACAATACAGTTGACCATCAAATGTATAGCCTAAGGTAAGTACCATCCCTTGATTTCTAGGGCCCTACCCGAGTACATGATACATTAGGCCTTTGAAACATTTAGGGAAGGTTAATAGGCGAAGACATTAACAATGGGCTGATTCGACACTGTTTCATTAAGGAAGAAAGAAGAATAAAAGAGGCCTAGGCTCCTAAACTTAGCTTGAGTCTGAGAAGCCAAGCTTGGAATCCTATCAAATTGCTCCCAATTTCTAAGGTAAATACTCCAACCTAGTTAAATTCTTTCTCCCAACGTATTCTTAAACATAGGGTTGGTTGGTATTCTGGAATTAAAGATAAGAAGTTAACACCCATCATGCTTGCATATGTTCTATCTTGTTTTGGATTAATTATAAACCTAATTCCTTTGCATGCATTCTTAAACCCAACCATAAGATCTAATCCTAGTTCTAGGTTAAACTAATGATGACCCTCATCACCTTGAATGTTTGAGTTAAAGCAATTTTAGACCAAACATCAACTTGCATGTTTGATTTGATGATGAGAACTCAATTCCATACATGCATGTTAAATCTCAACACAAATATCAATTCTGCTACTCTGGCAGATTGACCCCCGCTTAGTTAAAATGATATAACTCCATAATCCGAACTTCATTTTCCTTTAATTCCAATTTTGTTAGAAACTAGACTCATAGAGATAGATTTTCTTAGAAGGAACCATTGTCCAATTATTCCTTTACGTGAACAGAAATTTCATTTCAATCTAAGCAAAAACAGTAAAACAGGATTCTCTGGGCGATGCACCCAAACGCCTAGTGCAAGGCCTAGAGTGGCTGAATCATGTATTTTGTACTCTAGGCTTATGAGAACTATGTACATTGCTTGTAAACACTCCCTATATGTACCTTGGAATTTTAGGAACCATCCCCTACCTTTGGAATCCATGTGGGCCCCACCTATATAGCTAAACTGGGCAAGAGTCAAGTCAACAATGCATTTTGAGTTATGGGACTGCCAAGCCAAATAGGCCCTAGTACTATGAAAATTATAAATAGGGGGCCCAGCCCCATTTTGGTTGTTCCTACTGTTCCAAACATTGGAGAGTAAGAGAGAAAGAAAGAAAGAGAAGGAGAAGAAGAGAAGAAGTAACGAGAAGGAGGAGAAAAGTTGGCTTTGGGTTTGTGAGCCTTGATCAGACCTAACCAAAGCTTAAAGGTAATCGATCAAAGCCTATTTAACCTTCCTCACCTTAGTTGTATGCTATTCTTGGTGTTTGAGTTCAGTCCATAAGTCATATAGTTGTGTTTTTGCCTTTAAATTGTAAAATCATCATCTAGAAGCCCAGGATAGCTTTAGATCATCCATGGATGTTTGTTTGGACATGATCTACTTGGTTTTAATACTGTTTATAACCTGTCAAAGCATATTAATTAGCTTACAACAATGTTGTGTAGATAATCAACACTAGGACCATGTGTGTACTACTTGAATCATGTTCTAAAGCTATGTATCTTAACATGCATGAGTTGTTTTATGTAAATCAGCCTAGGTACACTACTATAATAGGCTAGGATGCTTCAATTTCATACTGATGCCATGCATACTTGCCGTTTTGAGACTGACCATAGCCTTGGAGGCTTAACCATGTTTGATTTGAATCCAAACCAACACCCACATGGATAACCATGTTTAGAACCCCCTACTCCCATCCCATTTATCTCAATTTTTGAGTTACAACCCTTTAGGATTCATATCTAGTCAAATTGAAGCCAACCCAGAAGCCAAAATCCCGTGTTCAACAGGAACTGGACGATGCACTGGGCGTTTCACCCAAATGTCCAGTGAAACGCCCAGTGAGGCTGTTTGAGGTTTGATTTGATTCTAGCCCTTGGGATCATCACCCACAAGCCTAGGGCAGTTTGGGGAACCTTGTCACTGTCTCCCAAATCTAGAGGGACCCTACATGTGTAAGCCATGTGGTGGAATTCATGAGATATAATGTTTATATCTCTGAGTTATGCATTGGGCGTTTGACCTAAAGGCCCAGTGTAAGTCCCAGAGAATTATAATATAGCTAATGACACCCAAATCTAATCCCAACCTATCCTAGGCCCACTGTAGGCTCCAACCATTTCTAAACAGTAATTGACATGTTCTAATGGTCCCATTAACATAGGTTATAGCTCTGGGTACGAAGTGCCGTGTCAATTTCCAACTGGGACCGAGCTGACTGAAGAGTAAGCAGTATTTGCACAAGGTGGGTGGAATTACACCATACGTGTAGATGTAACATAACTAATGAGTTATGATAATAATAACAATTTACTTTTCTATCTTTATATTTATATTCTCATGTTCTTATTGGAATTATGTTGAGAACTGTTGATGGAATGCTTGCATATAAATTTTTAGCCTAAATAGAAATGAGGCCGGTGGTAGCCCATAGAATGGGATGCGGTTGACACCACTCGATTCATATGATATCATTAAAATTACTAGTCTAGATGTTGTAGCCGGCTTGGAAATGAGGCCAGTGGTGGCCCGTAGAATGGTATGCAGGGCACTACCCGACTCGTACTATGTCATATAGAATGCATATGGCTAGGGTATCATCGCTCGTGCTACGAACCCTTGCCAACAGGGGTTAAGATGTTGGATGTCTATGAGAGAACTTATACCAAAGGTATCACGCCCCCATCCCGATGTAAGATATTTTACCACATAGGGGGTGACTAGGACAACACACATCATCCCAATACCTACCAGGATCACAGATACAGTGTCCCGAGTCACAGTCCACCCTGTCATCATTCGTGGTGACAGCAAGGAAAGCACCCAAATGGAATAAATCGTTCCAATCACAGAGTTAGCAGAAGCAAAATTAAATCAAACATTTAAAATTATAGAGCATCGGTTCTCTAATGATAATATATAGTACAATTTTCATAAATGTAACCATTCAATCTCTCTTATAATCAAACATACAGTTTATACATGATTGTGGATAAGTACAGAATTTAAATAATAAATAATTACCACAAGGGCACCATTCTTGGGTGTATATCTACATCCAAGTCACAGCCACCGGCTCCACTTGATTCGCATCCAACGGTGCTCGTCAAGAGGTTACCTACATATCAACTAAAAAGGGGTTGCGCAACGAGATTAGCTACACTAGCTAGTGAGGGAGCAAAGGGGAATGCACACACATACACACAAATAGTTTTAATATCAGAATGATGCATGCTAGTGTTAGATTCATTTTCCAGCTAGCACACAAATTCTATCTGTCAAGTGTATGCTACTGTGATAAATCAGGAGACAGTGAGGGTCACTTAACTTATCACCCCAATGGAACCTCAATTATCACATGGGAGCCTATGCCGGTAGTAATCATCTGGTCACCCAGTGGCAGACCCTAATAGCCATCACTACCCTTGTCTTGGCCTCACTCACCTCCACAAACCACAGATGCTCAGACTATCCAACACATAAACCCCTATTGGCAAGGGTCGTAGCATAAGGGAACAAGCATCCTAGCCGCAGATATACTATATGCAAATCCTATCGTCCTGAGAGGTATTCTGGGTGCATCAACGTCCCATTCCATCTAGTATCCGGGTACCAGCACGGCATGGCACATACAGATCAGGATGGCATATAATAGTTTTCATAATTAAATAAATTGGGGCTCCGACACCGTAGCCCGATATAATGGTGAAAATGATATCACATTCATAACGGTTCACATTTGAATAATAATGCAATGCGCACAATGTTTATATTTATATAATAACATGCTTAAGATTGCTAAATATATATATTCAAACCCAACAAAGTCACCCAGAACCCACTCACCAAACACGGGTGTCTCCCGGCATGGTTGACATGAATCTCACCAGTGCACCAGCTATCCATCAAGTTGGGTAGCCTAAGCATACAAAAGCAATCATTAAAGCATGTATAGAAGGGTCCCATGCTAGGCCCCCAAGGTTAAAATCAAGTTTCAACCAAGACAGCACGAGCGGACTTATGGGCGGTTGCAGTAGGGTGAATCCATCCCTGACTCCGTTCAGGCCAAAAGGTAAAAACAGAAGGAGCGGATCCACAGACAGAACTTCTTACTTGGATCCAGTCGAGCATCCATTCGAATTTTGATACACACCTGAAAGTGAGTTGATCAACGAGTGGATGTACTATCTCAGTCCGCCCCTGCATCCGATCGATCCCTGAAACATACCCGAGAGTGAACTGACCCACGGGTGGACGCAACAGAGTAAATCCTTTCCTTCATTCGTCCAGGTCATTTCACAGGGATTATACTGGGCAAACTGACGGACGATACCACGATTGGTGGATCCAATCGTGCGTCCACCGGTAATCTTTTTCGAGATGTCAGAGGGCTTCTTCTCCAGCTTGAAGCTTGGAGTGCCCCAAGCTCTTAGGGTCATGGAGGGGCATGGAGGGGGTGTCTAAGCCTCCCTAGGGTCACTAGATCCTAGGCTCACCTCTTGGATCCAAGATCCTACAAGGGTTTGGTCTCAATTTGGTCCAAGGGTTGGGTTTCAAGGTTCAAAACCAATGGTAAGCAACAATGGCTGCAAAGCAGCTCATGGGAACCATTCTTAGAGCTAGGTCAGCAACATTTGAGCTCCAATCAAGGACCAACCATCACCTTGAGTCCCAAATGGAACCCTAGGTTAGCCCTAGCTTAAGGAAATCTACAAAATGAAAATGAGAATGGAGAAGTACCAAGCTTGATGTCTTACCTTATTGAGCTTCCTCCTTCTAACCATCCTCTCCATCTCTTCTCCTTCACCTTCTTCTTCTCCCTTTGTCTGGACAGCAAGAGGAGGAGATGTGGGGCAGCCAGCCATCTTGGCATGGCCTCCATCTTCTTCCCTTCCCCTCCTATTCCCCTCCTACTTCTACTTCTTCTTCTTCCTTCCTCCTTCTCCTTCTTCTCTTGCCACTTCTCCTCCACTATTTGCTTGGGAGGGGGAGAGATAAGGGAATAGAGGATTCTCTTATCCTTTAAGTGTAGGAAAGGGGCCTTAGGCCTTGTTTGGTTAGTTGCCCCCAAACACAATTAACCTCTTGGGTCTTGGTTTTAGTTTGGGTCTTAGGGCATGTTTGGTCCATGTCATAACCATTAGGTCCATTTAGTTAATTAGGACATGTTTGGGTGCACCCTAAGTCCATAGGACCTAATTGTCCACTAAGGCTTGTTTGGTTTAAGTTAGGGTATATAAAACCTATTAATTACTTAAGTTAGGCCTTGTGGGCCCACTTTCATGACCCATCTAACCAATTAATGGTAAGGGTAAGGGTTCATATGGTCCAAAGGTCCAATTAGGGTGTCCGGGATACGGGGATGTGGGTCCCACAGGAAAAATTACCAAAAGGGCAGGTAACAGCATGGGCGAATCCTCGAGCGGATTCAGTTCAAGTGAGTCCGTTCGTGACTCTGATGCTGCTATCAGAGCCCAAACTTCAAGAAAAGTTACGGGGCTTTGACCCATACTTCCAGGACTTCGAGGGGATAGTTATAATAATATTTTAAGTTCAAGGTCATTAATGTTGACCATTGCCACGTAGGCATTACCCTTTGGTGAATGTCTAAATTGCCCCGAGGTATAAGGGATATTTTGGGTGCGGGTGTAACATCCCCCCAACCTTATTAAAATTTCATCCTCTAAATTTTAGGCAACTAGGGTCTCAACAAATGAAGATTGTTGAATGACAACTCCTCTAATTACCCACTACTTGGACTAAGTCAAAGGTCGGGTCCAGATGAGGCAGTGCCTATTTGACACAACAGGTTAAGTTCTACAATTCTCTTTCCTTATAGGGTCTCATTACCACAGAAGGTTTGGTTCACAATAATCCCTAGGTTCTACTGAGTTAAGGGTTGGTGGTCATTAACATCCCAGTGGGTAACATAAGGCTTTATACACTAAACTAAGCCACAAGGAACAAAAGGTTCCCTAGATCTTTCAGATTAGGTGATACCACTCTGGCCTTCACTATTCTGGTCATTCTTGGGTTACAGGACTTAACTTGTCCAGTTCCCAACATAGAGTTTACATTCTGAATGCTCTCACTTCAGGTCATCTCATTACCTAACCCAACTTTAGAATGATTTGGAATATTGATGGAATCTCCTATTGTTTACTCCCGGTACAGAGGGAACGCATTTGGTGATCCATTACTCCATTCATTTCTGTTGTTGGAGAAGGTCTTATTACATCCTTCAGTTTCCAGCTTCCACCACCTTATAGGCCTACTACTCAGTCATCCTACAGGGGAAGGTCCATAATGGTCATCTTTCGAGAACCAAACAAATTTTATTTTTGTTTTGTCCAAATCAATTTCCTTCAAGTAGGTTCCATAACTAACCTAGCTGGTCATTATTAAATTCAATTCCTATTAACTTAGGGTTTGGTTGACCAGGGTCGGAGCTTAAATTAGCTATCATGATGAGGTCAAACCAAAGTCACACTTGTGGCCCAGAAGAACTAATCTCGCCACACACAAGGGTTTAAAGGATATATTTATATATTTATTTTCACACCAATACATAGGCATAAATTTATTAATTACATTCATATCCCTAAGAACATATTTGTCACTCAGATCAAACCCACAACGGTAGACAAGCTCTAAGTATGGTATACTAAGTCATTTTGGGTGTCACATCACAACTTAGGACTCCATCTATGAGTCTAAACAAGGTTTGGATGAACCAAGTAAAGTTCAAATAGAGGTTGTCACTAGTCCATGAGGTGACATGAATGACCTCCACGTACACGTGGTCCCGATTGATCACTCAAGCTAAGTTATTCCAAACCAGCCTAGTGTTTCCTTTCTTCTGGCTGGCTACGAGTTGGATCCTATATACCCCGATAAGGGTTTCTACACCGCACAGGTTTAGGTTTCCCTAACCATAACGTTTGGGTTCTTTAAATTCACAGGGTCTAAGGATTTTCATCCTCCAAGGGTAACTTCCATTCTCTTACATAAGAGGGGAGTTACAGCATATGCTAAAGCATGCCATCCCTTACCGGCTTGGCCCAAATGGTGCAAGCCCTAACCTTCCAACTTCAAGGCACCAAACTAGATTTAGGTGATCTCTACGAATGGGCCAAACAACATGGGTGTCAAACCTAGGGTATAAGCATAAAATCATCACATATAGGTGTGGTCAAAAGGTCTCCAAAAATCTGGGCTCAAAATCCTAAAATAAATCAAACGAACTCACGAGCGGTATCAGTACGCTGGGTCCGTTCGGTATCAGTACGGGCGGATGCGGAACGTGAATCCGTTCGTTCGACCGTGTCAAACCCTGCCCTCTGACTGGCTGGAATCTGACTGAAGTGCAGGAACCTCTGATCAGGCAATCAGATTCACTGTGGAGCATCGCTCCAGTGATATGGATCAATGAGGAAACTCAGTGCATGTCCTCCTATACACCTGTGAGAAGATGGACAGCAGACCCCTGCTCTTGTACAGCTCACAGCCTGATGTATGACTTGGATCCCAGGTAATCTCTCTCCTCCTTCAAGTGGTGGGACCCACCTCTGAAAAATCATGTAAAAACCCATGGTGGGCATATGGGGACAATACCCTAACCCAGGGTCAAACCCCTGTGCATTTCCCCTTTGAATTCTGTTGCAGGAATTCTCTGGGCGATGGCATTGGGCGATGCAGCAACGCCCAGAGACATCACCCAGTGGTTGATTTTGTATATATTTAATTATTATAATTATGGGGACCACCCAACTTGACCATGGACACTCTCCACTGATAGAGGGGACTCTGAGGGACCACCTCATATCCTTGGTTCAGTGTGGACCCCACCAGAGAGCCCTGAACTGGATATAATCAGTTCCAAAAATCAGTTTTTAAAAGAGGGGATTGTTGCCAAACAGGCCTTAGTTGGCTTTTTGCTATAAATAAGAGGCCTTGGGTTCATTTTAGAACCCTTGGCAAATCTGAATCTGAGAAAGAGAGGAGAGGAAAGAAAGGAGAGAAAGAAGAAGAAGGAGAAGGAGGAAGAAGGAAGGACAGTTGGAGGCTACTGCCATCACTCATAGGGATTGATTCGAGCTCCCTCAGCCATATTCAGGTATAAAAATCCCATGTATACCTTATGTTCATGATCTCCTTCCTTTACATGCTGTGTTTTGCAACCCTGGGCAGCCCAGACAAGCTAGAGTTTGCCCAGTTTTGGTCCATATCAGCCATGCAGACCTTGTGCATGGTAAATCTGAGATTTTTATTGAAAAAGAAAATTCAGATATGCTGCTGCCTTGGTCAAAATCTGGTTGTGCATGGTTGCACTGCTCAGATCCCCTTCAGGCTGTTGGACTGAAGCCTAGACTGTAAGCCAGGGCTGCAGAGACCATACCCTAGGTGGTTGCAGCCCTGAAACCCTGTTATACATCCATTTCCAGCCTTGCATGTGGCTGAATCCCAAGTTCTCAGATTTGCAAAACCCTAAACACTATTCACCAAGGTTATTTGGGCAGCCACAATCAGCCTGACTGGGACCCTGATGCTGAAATCGATTGGACCATGATGTAGGCCATTGCAAGGGCTACCCAGATCCCTAAACATACAGAGGATCAAGTGTGGGCCCAGCCTTACAAAGCCCAGCCTTGGAAACTTAGCCCACCTTGGAAACTAGGCTGAGTCCATTCTACAAGCACTAGGCGAGCAGACATCGCCCAGTAAAAGGAATCTTTTGATATAAAAGGGCAGAACTATAATTTCCTGTGGGTAATGATCATTGGACACTGTGGGATGTGGAAAATGACAAAAATGACCTTCCCCACATTTGTCCATAGGTGAAAATTGGTTTGGAACCTTAAGCGGGCCCCGTAGGTGACTGTGCACTGGCTGTGATTGACTTTTACTGTGCTGTCCGAAGTTGGACAGCTATTTATTATGATGTAAAATATGTTTGGGCCAGCTCTAACCTAGAAGCAGGTGCGGACACTGATAATGAACAAAATGCCCCTGTGCCTTAGGCATTGGCCCATGCACCGGGACATGACCTAAGATCCAGTGTAAGGCTCGGTGTTTCTAAATGAGATCAACTAGACCCCAGGTCAACCCAGTAAGATAGGGTAACCCTAGGACACCAGTTTAGGACCAATAACTGAATAAAACACTGTTTGATTTTGGTATCTAGGACTTGATCCCGTGCTCGAGGACAACAATCCGACAACAGCTGGAACTGAGTTTGTGACTGAGTACCTAGAGCCAAGAACTAGTGAGTGAATGATACTATCGTATGTGTAAATCCAATTGTGATCTGATGCCAGCTATTAATAATTGAATCTTGTCTGTTATGCTATTTACATACTTATAATCAAAGTTACTCAAATCACTGCATAATGACTGTTGTCGATCAACACTGTGAAATGATTATGGTGATTGTTAGAATAGATGTCGAACTCGGCTTGGATATGAGGCCTGCGGTAGCCCGTAATTTGAATGCGGTTGATACTGCTTGACTCATGCTATACCATATAGACATGGAGCTAGAGTTTCATCACCCATGCTACGAACCCTTGCCATTAGGGGTTAAGGTGCTAGATGCCTGGGAAGCAATTATCAGGGAGTGAATAGGATCAGAACACCGAAAGGTGCAAATATCAGAACACTGAAAGATGCAATTATCAGAACACCGGAAGGTGCATATATCGGAACATCGAAAGGTGCAAATATCAGAACACCGAAAGGTGCATAGATACAGAACACCTATATGGTGCATGAGGGAAGAAATGGTTGTTTACCAGGATAATCACAGAGGGCTGATCGAGCTGACCTAGGAAGGGATGCTGGAGCCGACTGGTTTTCTCCGACAACCCCATGAGTGTATCGCGGGAAGAGGTAACCAAGCCTACACTAGGGATACATGCATTGGGATTGTAGTAGCACAGACCAGACTTAGTTGTAATGATAGGTGGCTAATAATAAAACTGGACTTGCATATCATGTAGATCATGTGAATTGTGGATTGTGATTGCATATGTATACATGATGGATGTTATTTGCTCACGAGCTCGGTGGGGCACACACTCTGTTATATGTTGCTTTGTTCTTAGATGATCTTACAGGTGGATGCCGCTGTGGCGTGGTGGGCTATCTCGAGGAGGAGAGTCCTGGTGTGTATGATGATGTTGGTATGGACCCCGACGGAGGTCATACCGATTCTATGTACTTTCTCGGTGGTCGTGGATTAAGACCGTTGAGGAGTGCTTCTGATGTTTGGTGTTGGAAACTCCTTTTTGTTTTGTTAGGAGGTTTCCTGTTTTTTGCCGTGGATCGGTTTTAGTTACTGCTTTTATTTTTCTTTCTTTCTTTTGGGGTTTGGTACCCTGACTCTGTATATAATCATGTTTGTAGTGCTGTACTTATCAGCTTATGTTTTCCTTCGTTGTGGGTTGTGTGTGCTGGAAAATGTAACAAACAAGTTTCTACATGTATATATTATCACCATTTCCCGTATCGCTATGCTTCCGATTATTTGTTTAAATTATAGATATTCTGCATTACTCTGATCTTACTTGTGGTTAAGATGTGGATGTTGGTTCATGAATGTAAGCACTGCTTCTAGATCCATGGGATTTGGTGGATTGCCGTCATGCAATTCGGGTCACCTACCCAATCCTCCCAGGGGATGATTTGGGGAGTGACAGAGCTTGGTATCAGAGCGTGAGGCTCTTCTTACATTCATGACGTGCAGATTAAGGGTAACAAGATATAACTAATAAAATATGTAATAAGTAAAAGCTACAGGGGAGGTAGATACAAATAAACAAAGACACAAAATTTTCATTAACTTTACAATATTAATATAAGTTTGATTACATAAACTGCAATTCAACAAGTACATAAGCTGATAGAAGAAAGAAAGAAAAACCTAGACTAAGTACATCAGGTAAGAGACTAAAATGCATAAACTATAAAAAATGATCATAATCATGTAGCCACAAGTGTCTGGAAGATGCTAGGAGCTACTCAGTAGGAGGCTGAGGCTGGTGTGAATCAACTCGAAAGTAGCGATCCCAGAAGTCCAATCTCTGCTCAACAGCACCTACTCTGCCGCCCAAGAAAGTGAAACCCTAATCAACTCTAGATCCCAGGTCCGACATCTATGTGCCAATGCTCTGAAGCTATGCCATCACCTGAGCCCAATTTGGAGGCCCTGGAACCTACGAACTAGTGGCACCGGTCATCTCGTAAGCAGGTAAGTCCGTAAACGGCGTGCCAAAACCCTCAAGATCATCTGGATCTAATCCCTGCTCCTCCGTGTACATGCCCTGAGTGTCTACTCTAATGTCTCCCTGCTCCTCTCCAATCTGTCCCTCATCATGTGCATCACCAATCTGACCCTCGTCCAATGCAGTATCACCATGAAGCTCGCCCTCTGGTATGCCCATTTGCTCCTCACCCTCTATAGGATCCTCCCCAAGCACCTTCATCTTCAGAATAGAGGTCTTGTCTATTGGCCTGGATCTGGCCTTGTCAATGTACTCCCCCTCTAACGGAACTCCAAAGTATCGAAAGACCAATGTAAGGAACTTCCCATAAGGAAGGTTACCATCGGCTGGATTCCGCGTGTAGTAAAGCATCACTTGAAGTAGTAAATATGGGAGGTTGATGATTGGACCCCCCTGACCGGCACCTAACAAGCAATAGGTAATGTAGGCCCGCATCATAGAAATGCTACCCTTGTTACCGCCCTTCGGGTAGATGTTATAGGTTACACATCTACTAATGACCCTCGCACTAGGCTTATAGACGGTCTCTGATTTGGGAGTATCCCCTGACCCTGTCAAAGCTCTGAACACAGTTCGTCTAGTCTCTAAAGAAAACATGTCCGATATATCCATGCGGGGTTGGTAATAAACCCTATCACCTGTGTCAGGTAAACCCAGGATCTCCGCCAATAGGGTAGTGGTTAGCCTGATATCCACTCCCTTCACCCTACTCTCCACCCCGAACTCCTGGGCACTAGAAGGCTCCAGGTTACAGTAAAAGTTCTGAACCAAGTTGGGATAACAAGGCTCGGTAGGAGATAACATAGATGCCCAGCCTAGGGCATTAAACTTGGCAAAGAGGCCATATTGGTGGAAGTCCTCTACTCGCACCACCTGGCCATTCACTATTTTTACGGAAATAAAATTCTTCCACTCCTTAGCATACTCATACCTGGAGAAAAGATGGTGGTCAAAATCTGGTTCCTCTGAGGACGAATCATCTCTAGGGGATGAAGGAGGAACCGAAGAATAGGATGATTCCTCGGATTCGACTTGTAGCCTCTTTTGGGCTACCGATTTCCGTGTGGTACGACGACTGGTGGACATTCTGTACAAAAGAGAAAGAAACCCCATGGTTAGGGCTAGCAATTTAGTGAAAAACCTAACCTAAGCAAGAGAGAAATAAATAGAGACATGTAAAAGATAAGTTGACCAAAAAAGCTTACCAAAGAGCGTAGGTGATTGCAAATGGCCCGAGTAATCGATGAGAAATAGTGTGGAAGTGGTCCCCTTATCCTTCAAGAACTCTTCCCTGAGGTTTGGAGAAGTTTGGAATAGAATAGGGAACAAATGGGGCTCTCTCTGACTTAAAAAGCCTGAGCCCGATTCTCTGGGCAATGGCACTGGGCGATGTCGCAACACCCAGAGACACCGCCCAGTGAAGGTAAAATTGTAGGAAATCAGTCTTTTCACATGTAGACTCTATTTTTGGGCATACTAACATTATAGGACACTAAAGTAAAGACTTTTACAAAAAAAAATTAATTCATTATTATTATTAGATAATAAAAATATTAAAATATATTACATAATAAGAAATTGACAACTTAGGGACTTAGGTTTCATAAGCTCAAGAAGGTAAAATTTCACAAATAGGGACTAAGGAAAGGACCTATATGGTTAGGTTTTAAAATGGAAGTGTATTATAAACTAATAAGTATAATTATATATAATTTATTATATAAATATAGTCTATGGTGTGTATTATAAGTATATAATATACTTGTTTGTTGCAATGTATGAACCCAATACCTAGGTATGTTGTGATGCGTGCGCAGTAGGTGTGAGAGGCGTAGATCCTATCCAAACTCAGGTTACAATACCCGAGAACAGGACCTAATAGTACCTCTTAGTCAATCGATCACTTAGACATTAAGGTACCTCGAGCCAACCCAAGAGTTTGTTTTACTGGTCCATACATATTTAAATTCCATAGTTATGTACTTAATTCTTTTAATTAAGTATGCCCTCATGCCTAGAACCATTTTGTGTGACAGGACCTATTACCTCATTCGACCTGGAGACCCCTGTACCATGCTTTATATTAGACATCTACGAGAGAGACTGAGGCGGATACGACTAGTGTTACCCTGGGCTAAAAACCGACTGGACCTTTACTTGACCATTGCAGCCATTAGTGGACCCGAGGAACAAGAGCATTTTCTGAGGTTAGCTAGAGAGGTAATAGCTGACATAGAATTTTTACGAGCAGTGGAGTTCGAGATCGGGAAGAGGTTGGAGATGCTCGCCTGCTAGATCAGGTAATTAATTAAAAGTTTTTTTTTATTTAAAAATCTAAAATTTCCCATTAGTGCCATGCATAGAATATTGATTCATAAAATGCATAAAACAGAGAAACACAAAGCATTCAATAAAACACATCACATAACAAACCAAGATAAAGAATCTAACAAATTCCACCTTACTGGTATGACTCATGCTACTCATTGGAACTTTGGACTGGACTTGAACCTGCTTAAGTTAGAAAATAACTATTTACCCACATAGATGAAATTGGAATATTGAACACACTCCTCTTTTCAGAGAAGCATCGATGGTCAACACTAGAAGTTCTCATGGAGGTCGGAAAGGTAAACAACCTAGAGTTGTGCCGGAAGTGGAGCTGCCCAATGGGACTGAGGCTCAAAATTTTGAGGCATCGGCTGCTTCATCCGAAGCACCAGCGGCTGCGCAAGCTACTGCAGCAACACCTCAGCCAAGTGTGGTAGCCAGCGACATAACTGCGTTCATGACCACGATGATGCGGACTTTGCAACAACAGCAGGAGTTGCTTGGTCAGATGTCTACACAATTTGCAACCATGATGCATGAACGTGCCCCACCACCACCACCCAATCGACCAGTGCTATTTCCACCACCAGTACTGCAACACTTAGCGGAGAATTCCACCGCCCAGGTGATGGAACGATTTAAGAAACTCCAACCGCCTGCATTTTTGAAAATAACCTCTGAAGCAATGCAATCGGAACAGTGGATCAGTGCCCTAGAAAAGGCATTTGAGGTACTGGAGTGCACGGACGCACAAAAGATTATTTGTGCGGGATATCAGTTACAGAATGAAGTTGAAGCTTGGTGGAAGGCCACTAGACCTAATTTAGAAGCTGCACACCCGAATCCCACTTGGGAGCAGTTTAAAGAGGTTTTCTTCAAGAATTATTTTCCTGAAAGTTTCAAGGATAGAAAGGAAGCAGAATTCACCGCACTGGTGCAAGGGAACAAGTCGGTATTAGAATATCAACAGTGTTTCAAAGGTCTGTTCCATTTTGCTCCAGAGCATTTGAAAGGAGAAGTTAGTAAGGCCAAGAAATTTGAGAAGGGACTTGAGACCAAGATTGGGTCAGTTTTGTCGATAATGGATATCCGATAATATGCCCAAATGGTTGATAAGGCGAAGACAATGGAGGATAGATTTAAAGAAAAGGAGAAAGAGAAGGTTGTGATGTCGTCTGGGCTAAACAAAAGGCCAAACAATTTCCAAACCTATGGCTGGCCAAATAAGGTTTACCGAGGAACAAGCTCAGGCCCTACTTCGACTCTATATCGTAGGCCGATCATGGGACAGAATCCATTCCTCTCCATATTCAGTCGACCTGCTCAACCTGCTACGAGTCAAACGACGATAGCAGCTTCGCCAGCCCAACCAGCAGCAAGTCAAGCGAGCAAAGTCATAATACCTGGAGCCCCACCCTTCAAATGCTATTTATGCGGCAAGGAAGGGCATATGGCCAGAGACTGTAAGACGCGTGGTTACGGCAACACCTTGCCAAATCAAGCCTACGCCAGGCCATTTCAGCCACGAGACAATCGGATGCAAGGGAAGGTGTACGCTCTAACTAATGAAAAAGCTGAGGCAAACCCTGACGTAATGATAGGTATGTTGCTAAACGCTACTTAACTAGGGAATAATTGGTTTATATCATATAACCTAAATCGCCTACAAACCCTAGGTACCCTAAATGTCTCAGCCACACACGTGGTGTTATTTGACTCGGGCGCAACCTACTCTTTCGTCTCCTCAAACTTTGCAAGTAAGATGAAAGACCAACCAAGGGACATTGGGCATGAGCTAGTAGTCAGCACGCCAACAGGAAGCGTCGTAAGTTTGAAGGAGGTTTACGACCCCTGTCAAGTCAAAATTTGTGGGAAGAAGTTAACCGCTCGGTTGATAAAAATGGAAATAAATGATTTTGACGTAATACTAGGCATGGATTGGTTATCTGCCTATGGTGCAAACGTCTTATGTGCGGAGAAAAATATAGGGTTTAAATTGGAAGATGGATCAGAGTTCACCTACCAAAGTGAACCAAGAAGACTAGAAGGGTAACGTTTTCCGCACTCCAAGCACAGAAGCTACTAGAAGAAGGATGCCAAGGCTTTTTGGCCACCATGATAGACACGAAGGCGAAGGTAAAACTCTTGGAAGAACTCCACATCGTCAGTGACTTTCCTGATGTATTTTCCAGAAGATCTGACTCAGCTGCCATCGAACCACGATATAGAGTTTGCGATCAATCTGATTCCTGGTGCAGCACCGGTATCTAAAGCACCCTATCTAATGGCACCCATTGAATTGAAAGAATTGCAGGCACAACTTCAAGACCTGCAAAAGAAAGGATTTATTTGACCCAGTGTGTCACCCTGGGGAGCACCCGTACTGTTCGTGAAGAAAAAGGATGGAAGCATGCGGCTGTGTATCGACTACCGTGAATTGAATAAGATGACAATTAAGAATCGATATCCGTTGCCACGTATTGATGACCTTTTTGATCAGCTACAAGGAGCAAGAGTTTTCTCTAAGATTGATCTTAGGTCAGGATACCATCAACTAAAGATCAAGAGTGGTAACATCCATAAAACCGCATTCCGAACTCGATATGGACATTATGAATTTTTGGTATTATCGTTCAGACTAACCAACGCCCCGACAGCATTCATGGATATGATGAATAGAGTGTTCCATGACGTGCTAGATAAGTTTGTCATAGTGTTTATTGACGACATCCTGGGATACTCCAAGAGTGAGGACGAGCACTCGTGACATCTTACATTTGTGTTGTAGCGGCTGCGAGAACACCAGCTTTATGCCAAGTTCAGTAAGTGTGAATTTTGGCTCAACCAAATTGAATTCCTGGGACATATTGTCACCAAAGACGGCATCAAAGTAGACCCCGGCAAGGTGAAAGCGGTGCTAGAATGGGAAACTCCAAAAAATGCCACGGAGATCCAAAATTTCTTAGGTTTGGCTGGGTATTACCGTCGATTTATTGAAAATTTCTTGCATATTTTGGTGCCCATGACGAAACTCACCAAGAAGGGCACCAAATTTGAATGGAATGAGGCATGCGAGAAGAGTTTTCAAGATTCCAGATGGAACTGGGGGAATGGTAGTATATACGTATGCATCTAGAGTCGGCCTAGGTGGTGTCTTGATGCAGAGAGGAAAAGTGGTCACATATGCCCCTAGGCAGTTAAAGGAGCACGAGAAGAACTACCCCACACATGACTTAGAATTGGCAATGGTAGTCTTCGCGTTGAAAATTTGGTGACACTATCTCTACGATGAATAGAGTAAAATCTTCAGCGATCACAAAAGCCTGAAGTATTTCTTCACCCAAAAGGAATTGAACATGAGACAGAGGTGGTGGCTGGAGTTGGTAAAGGATTATGACTGTGAAATCCAGTACCACCCTGGCAAGGCCAATGTTATGGCAGATGCGTTAAGCAGAAAATCTCAGACTGCGTCTCTCGCATCCTTGGTCGTGAGAGAACAACTAATAGAGGAAGCTCGGAGATTTGATTTGGAGCTCGTGATCGGAGAAGCGGCTATACAATTAGTAGCAATGGATCTGCAGCCATCGATACGAGAGGAAATAATTGTGAAGCAAGCATTGGACCCCTAGCTAGCCAAAATTATATTAGAAATTCAACAAGGTATCCACAAAGACCCGAATTTTTCATTGGCCCAAGATGGAGCATTGAAGTTTCACGATAGATTGTGCATGCCAGATGACTATGATGTTCAAGACCGAATTTTGAAAGAGGCGCACAGCTCACCCTATACTATCCACCCGGGAAGTACAAAGATGTACAAAGACCTAAAGAAATATTACTGGTGGATTGGAATGAAGCGGACCATAGCAATCTACGTGTCTAAGTGCCTCACCTGCCAACAAATAAAAGCAGAGAGACACCGACCATATGGGTTACTGCAGCCACTCCCCATACCTGAGTGGAAGTGGGAAAGAATCACTATGGATTTTGTAACAAATCTGCCCAACACCAGGAAGGGCATGAATGCAATTTGGGTAATCGTGGACTGACTAACAAAGGCAGCTCACTTCTTACCGATTAAGATAAGTTATCCGATGGAGAAGCTTGCCCAGGTTTACATTGACAACATAGTCCGCTTATATGGCGTGCCTATCAATATTGTGTCTGACAGAGATCCTCGACTTCAAGGTTTTGGAGAAGTTTACAAAAGGCATTGGGATCTCAATTGAACCTTAGTATAGCTTTCCATCCGCAGACTCTGGAGGACATGCTCCGAGCCTATGTTTTGGAAATGAATGAAAGTTGGGATGCCCATTTACCTTTGGTGGAATTCGCATACAACAATAGCTATCACTCCACCATTGGCATGGCACCATTCGAAGCACTTTATGGCAGGAAGTGTTGAACTCCGCTCTACTGGGATGAAGTTAGTGAGCGAAAGTATCTCAGACCTGAAATGATACAATCGACCTGTGATAAAGTGGATGTCATAAGAGAGAAGATCATGGCAGCCCAGTTGAGACAGAAGAGTTATGCGGATAACCGGAGGAAGGATATTGAATTTGAGGTCGAAGAAGAAGTATTCCTTCGTGCGTCTCCAATTAAAGGATTACTACGTTTCAACAAGAAGGGCAAGTTGAGCCCAAGATTCATTGGTCCTTATGAGAAACTCAATAGAGTGGGACCCGTAGCATACAGACTGGCGCTACCACCATCTTTATCGGGTATCCACGATGTTTTTCATGTGTCAATGCTGAGAAAATACATAAACAATCCGACACATGTATTATCAAATGAACCTGAACAGTTGGACGTGGATATGACTTATGAAGAACACCCCACGGAGATACTGGATAGAAAAGAACATAACCTCCGAAACCGCACCATCACTTTCGTGAAAGTTTGATGGGGAAATAACCCAGTGGAAGAAGCTTCGTGGGAACGTGAGGAAGAAATGAAGGAGAAGTATCCTCAACTTTTTGGATTACTAGGTAAGCAAATTTCAAGGATGAAATTTTTGTAAGGTGGGGAGAAATGTCAAACCCTGCCCTCTGACTGGCTGGAATCTGACTGAAATGCAGGAACCTCTAATCAGGCAATCAGATTCACTATGGAGCATCGCTCCAGTGATATGGATCAATGAGGAAACTCAGTGCATGTCCTCCTATACACCTGTGAGAAGATGGATAGCAGACCCCTGCTCTTGTACAGCTCACAGCCTGATGTATGACTTGGATCCCAAGTAATCTCTCTCCTCCTTCAAGTGGTGGGACCCGCCTCTAAAAAATCATGTAAAAACCCATGGTGGGCATGTGGGGACAATACCCTAACCCAGGGTCAAACCCCTGTGCATTTCCCCTTTGAATTCTGTTGCAGGAATTCTCTGGGCGTCTGCAGCAAGAACGCCCAGAGACATCGCCCAGTGGCTGATTTTGCATATATTTAATTATTATAATTATGGGGACCACCCAACTTGACCATGGACACTCTCCACTGATAGAGGGGACTCTAAGGGACCACCTCATATCCTTGGTTCAGTGTGGACCCCACCAGAGAGCCCTGAACTGGATAGAATCAGTTCCAAAAATCAGTTTTTAAAAGAGGGGACTGTTGCCAAACAGGCCTTAGTTGGCTTTTGGCTATAAATAAGAGGCCTTGGGTTCATTTTAGAACCCTTGGCAAATCTGAATCCGAGAAAGAGAGAAAAGAAGAAGAAGGAGAAGGAGGAAGAAGGAAGGAAGGTGCGAGGTGTGCCATCACCCATAGGGACTGATTCGAGCTCCCTCAGCCATATTCAGGTATAAAAATCCATTGTATACCTGCTGTTCATGATCTCCTTCCTTTGCATGCTATGTTTTGCAATCCTGGGCAGCCCAGACAAGCTAGGGTCTGCCCAGTTTTGGTCCAGATCAGCCATGCAGACCTTGTGCATGGCAAATCGAGATTTTTATTGAAAAAGAAAATTCAGATATGTTTGCCGCTTGGCGAAATCTAGTTGTGCATGGTTGCACTGCCGATCCCCTTAAGCTTGGATGAAGCCCATCGCAAGCCAGGGCTGCAGAGACCAAACCCTAGGTGGTTACAGCCCGAAACCTTGTTATACATCCATTTCCAACCTTGCATGTGGCTGAATCCCAAGTTCTCAGATTTGCAAAACCCTGAACACTATTCACCAGGGTTATTTGGGCAGCCACAATCAGCCTGACTGGAACCCTAATGATGAAATCGATTGGACCATGATGTAGACCATTGCAAGGGCTACCCAGATCCCTAAGCATGTAGAGGATCAAGTGTGAGACCAGCCCTGTAAAAGCCCAGCCTTGGAAACTCAGCCTGAGTCGATTCTACAGGCACTGGGCGATGCAGACATCGCCCAAAGCCAATGCCCAGTGAAGGAATATATCTTTTGATATAAAAGGGAAGAACTATAATTTCCTGTGGGTAATGATCCTTGGATACTGTGGGATGTGGGAACTGACAAAAATGACCTTCCCCACATCTGTCCATAGGTGAAAATAGGATCGGAACACCGAAAGGTGCAAATATCGGAACACCAAAAGGTGCATAGATACAAAACACCTATATGGTGCATGAGGGAAGAAACGGTTTGTTTACCAGGATAACCACAGAGGGCTGGTCAGGCTGACCTAGGAAGGGATGCTGGAGCCGACTAGTTTTCTCCGACAACCCCATGAGTATATTGCGGGAAGAGGTAACCAAGCCTACACCAGGGATGCATGCATTGGGATTGTAGTAGCACAAACCAGACTTAGTTGTAATGATAGGTGGCTAATAATAAAACTGGACTTGCATATCATGTAAATCATATGAATTGTGGATTGTGATTGCATATGCATACATGATGGATGTTATTTGCTCACGAGCTCGGTGGGGCTCACACTCTGTTATATGTTGCTTTGTTCTTAGATGATCTTGCAGGTGGATGCCGCTGTGGCATGGTGAGCTTTCTCGAGGAGGAGAGTCCTGGTGTGTATGATGATGTTGGAATGGACCTCGATGGAGGTCATACCGATTCTACGTACTTTCTCGGTGGTCGTGGATGAAGACCGTTGAGGAGTGCTTCTGATGTTTGGTGTTGGAAACTCCTTTTTGTTTTGTTAGGAGGTTTCCTATTTTTGGCCGTGGATCGGTTTTAGTTACTGCTTTTGTTTTTCTTTCTTTCTTTTGTGGTTGGGTACCCTAACCCTGTATATAATCATATATGTAGTGTTGTACTTATCAGCTTATGTTTTCCTTCGTTGTGGGTTGTGTGTGCTGGAAAATGTAACAAACAAGTTTCTACATGTATATATTATCACCATTTCCCGTATCGCTATGCTTCCGGTTATTTGTTTAACTTGTAGATGTTCTGCATTACTCTGATCTTACTTGTGGTTAAGATGTGGATGTTGGTTCATGAATGTAAGCACTGCTTCTAGATCCATGGGATTTGGCGGATTGCCGTCATGCAATTCGGGTCACCTATCCAATCCTCCCAGGGGGTGGTTTGGGGTGTGATAGTCCGTTCATAGAATTTTAACAAAACAGAGCCACGAGTTTTTAAAACTCACTTTTGGCTCCAAAGAGAGGGACACGACCATGGGAGAGAAACCGCTCCAAGGAATTTTACCCAAGTCTTCTTGCCCTATTTTGATTGGTTTTTTGGTGATTCCAAGCCTCAAGGTTCATCTCCTCACACTCTAAAGGTATGATTCTCTTCCCATTTCTCTTTTCCATTCTTTCTCCTCTCCATTTGTGAGGTTGTTGCTTGTGTCTCTTCATATTCCTTTCCTTTTCTTCTTGGATTTGATATAGGTAATCCTAGGTTGTGATTGAGTTTGATTTTGTTTACATTTTCATGGCTATGTACACCAAGACCATACCCAAAATCGATTTGAGGCTAAGGTTTTTGGGTTTGAATCAAGCCCTATTCATCGATGGCACTATGTTGATGAATCCTTGTATGATTATTGCATCTCTTATAAATTTTCAAGTCTTTGCAAGCATTTTAGAGATTGTTGCTATGGTTGCCATATGTAGTTGGATTACTTGGATTTGTTCTAGGTTTTTGATTTGGGTAAATCCTCAATTCCTAAATACTTTGGGAAAACTCTTCAAGTTCATGTTTAATCCAATGTATGCATCTCAATTTCATAGATATTATCCCATTGTCTTATCCTCAAGCATATTCTCTTATTTACATGTTGGTTGACAAAATCCTTGGAATCTATCCTCTATTCTTCAAATAATTCATTCCCTTGATGTATCCTCAAATGCATCTCTTATTTATGGGATTATTTGCAAAATTCTTGGTGTTTATCCCCTTTTTCCTCAAACAATTAGTTTTTGTCTCTTGTTGGGGTATTTCACTCAATTACTTACTTATTTGGTGTTGATTGGGATGTAAAATAGTCAAAACACATATATCTATTTTTCTTTTATATTGATCTCATTCTTCTCAACATATTTCCAATGGTATCCATGTCTTATTTTCTCATTGAGTACTCTTTTACTCTACAATCTCCATCTTATATAGGCATTTCACTTCTATAATTCTATTTGCCAATCAAATGTCATTATTCCAATGTGGCTTACATCTATTGTCTTCTCTGGTGCCTTGTGTGTAGGTAACTAGCCATGGCCCCTAAAAGAAAGAGGGACATTGCCATCATGCCTTCCATCCCCACTATCTACAATGTAAATCGGTTCACTTTGGAAAAGACTGAGGGGATCTTCTGAGAGCACTTTTTTAACAGGAAAATTCTAGTAGAGAGGGATGTGACAGTAGAGGAGCTTCTGGCATACACGATAGGTGCCCAATTTGACAGGTTGAGGTGGACTGGCATGCAATCCCAGCCATAGCTCTACTACCCCACCTTGGTTAGGGAATTCTACTCAAATCTGGTACTAGTCAAAGAGGACGACGATGAGTACAGGCTGACTTCCTATGTGAAGGGAGTTGTCATCGGTTTTACTACAGCGGAGTTAGGGATTCTCCTTGATGTATCCTCAAAGGGTGAGAGAGTATACTATCCTCCAGGCAACCATCCAGATAAGTGCTTGCATCCAGATGGGAAATGGAAGTTGTTCAAGGTCCTCTCCAATGACAGGTTCGAGGAGAACGAGGATCTTTCCCAATTCCCTCCTTCGCAGCGAGTTCTCATATTCATTGCCAAGACTAATCTGGCTCCTTCTAAGGCACACAGTACTTAGCCTCCTCTGTTGTCTGTAGTTCTAGCTCATTCCTTGTACACTGGCCAGCC
Source organism: Telopea speciosissima (assembly GCF_018873765.1). NCBI lineage: Eukaryota > Viridiplantae > Streptophyta > Magnoliopsida > Proteales > Proteaceae > Telopea > Telopea speciosissima. Next base: position 26,867,484 of record NC_057925.1, on the reverse strand, counting down.
TATTTGCCTACCTCATGTGGTCATGCAGCACATGGCTCATGCGATGCTGAATCCTACCCGCAACAACATCCTGCCCTATGGTAGACAGCTTACCCATATCTTTCTATACTTTAGGGTTGACCTTGACCGTGAACCCAAGGAATCAAGCACTGAGGGGTCCATTGGATTTAACGCCTTGCAAAAGATGGGATTGTATTATGATTATGACAGTGCTGGGGAGCAAGTTAAGTACGGGGAGGGTAGAGGGGCAATAGATGATGAGGATGACAATGATGATGATATTGAGTTCATGGGCTCCGGGCCATTCACTGTAGGGACTTTAGGTGCACCAGGAGGAGGTAGTGATATTCTGACGGCCATCAGGCGGCTGAACTTGAGAGTGGTGGATTGCTTCGATGAGGTCAAGAAGCAACTCTCCGACCAGACTGGACGCCTAGAGGGTATAGAGAGAGGGATGGATGACATCAATACCTTCCTTGGTGGCGGTGGTGGCGGTGGTGCCGATGATTAGCCTAGCTCTTTTCCAGCAATTCTAAAGTTATTTTGGATCAGTTCTTTTGATTTCTCGTCTTTGATGGACAATTGTGGAACTATTTTCTCTTTTTAGCTTTTCCTTTAATTTTCTTACATTTTCTCTTTTTCTTTCTTTTGTTCAGTAGTTTGGGAACTTTTTTGGGAACTCTTGATTATGGTGAACTTGTATATTCTGATCTTGGATAGATTGAATCAAGTGTTTGAGTTGGAACAGGTGAAATCTTGTGTTTTGGGTTGAAAAGAGCACAGTTATGCCCAAGCAGGAATTTGGAACAATGTGAGGGTTGAATTTGTATATCTTTGATTAGACAGGAAGAATCATATGTTTTTAGTTGGAGTCGATAAATCAAGAATGTTGAATTGTGAGGGACATGGCTGCCTTCAAGAAAGATTTAGGACAATTGGAAGTTGTAATTAATCTTATATATATATATATATATATATATATATATATATCTTTATGTTTACTTAATTCTCACTTGTTCGAATCATTGTTGATAATTGTGGGTTGGTTATATTCAATTTATATTTGATTATTGTGTATCATCATACATAACTGCTCTTCTATTACTTACTCGAAACCCAACAAATTATAATTATAGCTATTATTTGACAACCTTTTTCCAAGCCCTAGTTCCATGTTGCCTATTATCTTCTAAGTTCTTATTTCACCACAATCAGTCTTCTCCTATGTTTGCACACAATCATTTGTGTTCTTGAGATTTTTAATTTAGAACCTAATTTGTGGAGAGTAAATCAAGAGGTTACGCTGGACTGTGGTCGGTGCAGAGCATCATTGCTCTGATACCGTTCTATCATGCCCCCATCCCGATGTAAGATATTTTACCACATAGGGGGTGACTGGGACAACACACATCATCCCAATACCTACTAGGATCACAGATACAGTGTCTTGAGTCACAGTCCACCCTATCATCATTCGTGGTGACAGCAAGGAACGCACCCAAATAGAATAAATCGTTCCAATCACAGAGTTAGCGGAAGCGAAATTAAATCAAACATGTGAAATTATAGAGCATCAGTTCTCTAATGATAACACATATTATAATTTTCATAAATGTAACCATTTAATCTCTCTTATAATTAAACATACAGTTTATACATGATTGTGGATGAGCACAGAATTTAAATAATAAATAATCGCCACAAGGGCACCATTCTTGGGTGTATATTTACATCCAAGTCACAGCCATCGGCTCCACTTGATTCACATCCAACGGTGCTCGTCAAGAGGTTACCTGCATATCAACTAAAAAGGGGCTGTGCAAAGGGGTTAGCTACACCAGCTAGTGAGGGAGCAAAGGGGAATGCACACATATACACATAAACAATTTCAATATCAGAATGATGCATGCTAATGTTAGATTCATTTTTCACCTAGCACACAAATTCTATCAGTCAAGTGTATGCTACTGTGATAACTCGGGAGACACTAAGGGTCACTTAACTTATCGCCCCAATGAAACTTCAATTATCACACTGGAGCCTACGCCAGTAGAAACCATCCGGTCACCCAGTGCCAGACCTCGACAGCCATCACTACCCCTGTCCTGGCCTCTCCCACCTCCACAGACCACAAGTGCTCAGACTATCCAACACATAAACCCTTGTTGGCAAGGGTCATGGCATAAAGGAATAAGCATCCTAGCCACAAATATACTATATGCAAATCCTAACGTCCCGATAGGTATTTCGGGTGCATCAACGTCCCATTCCATCTAGTACCCGGGCACCAGCATGGCATGGCACATACAGATCAGGATGGCATATAATAATTTTCATGATTAAATAAATTAGAGTTTCGGCACCGTAGCCCGATACAATGGTGAGAATAATATCACATTCATAATGGTTCACATTTGAATAATAATACAATGCACAAAATGCTTATATTTATATAATTCAAACCCAATAAAGTCACCCAAAACCCACTCACTGAACACAAGTATCACCCGGCGTGGTTGATATGAATCTCACCGGTGCACCAGCTATCCATCGAGTTGGATAGCCTAAACATACAAAAGCAATCATTAAAGCATGTATAGAAGGGTCCTATGCTAGGCCCCCAAGGTTAAAATCAAGTTTCAACCAAGACAGCACGAGCTGTCTCATGGGCGGTTGCAATAGGGTGAATCCGTCCCTGACTCCGTTCAGGCCAAAAGGTAAAAAGAGAGGGAGCGGATCCACGAACGGAACTTCTTACTTGGATCCGATCGAGCATCCGTTCGAATGCTGAGACACACCTGAAAGCGAGCGGATCAACGGATGGATGTGCTATCTCAGTCCGCCTCTGCATCCGATTGATCCCTGAGAAATACCCAAGAGTGAATTGAGCCACAGGTGGATACAACAGAGTGAATCCGTTCCTTCATCTGTCCAGGTCATTTCACAGGGATTATACTGGGTGGACTGATGGATGGTACCACAATTGGTGGATCCAATCATGTGTTCGCCGATAATCTTTTCCGAGATTTCAGAGGGCTTCTTGTCCAGCTTGAAGCTTGGAGTGCCCCAAGCTCTCAGGGTCATGGGGGGGTGTCTAAGCCTCCCTAGGGTCACTAGATCCTAGGCTCACCTCTTGGATCCAAGATCCTATAAGGGTTTGGTCTCAATTTGGTCCAAGGGTTGGGTTTCAAGGTTCAAAATCAAAGGTAAGCAGCAATGGCTGCAAAGCAACTCATGGGAACCATTACCAGAGCTAGGTTAGCAACATTTGAGCTCCAATCAAGGACCAAGCATCACCTTGAGTCCCAAATGGAACCCTAGGTTAGCCCTAACTCAAGGAAATCTACAAAATGAAAATGAGAATGGAGAAGTACCAAGCTTGAGGTCTTACATTGGTGAGCTTCCTCCTTCCAACGATCCTCTCCATCTCTTCTCCTTCACCTTCTTCTTCTCCCTTTGTCCAAACAGCAAGAGGAGGAGATGTGGGGCAGCCAGCCATCTTGGCATGGCCTCCATCTTCTTCCCTTCCCCTCCTATTCCCCTCCTACTTCTACTTCTTCTTCTTCCTGCTTCCTTCTCCTTCTCCTTCTTCTCTTGTCTCTTCTCCTCCACGGTTTACTTGGGAGGGGGAGAGATAAGGGAATAAAGGATTCTCTTATCCTTAAATGTAGGAAAGGGGCCCTAGGCCTTGTTTGGTTAGTTGTCCCCAAACACAATTAACCCTTTGGGTCTTAGGGCATGTTTGGTCCATGTCATAACCATTAGGTCCATTTAGTTAATTAGGACATGTTTGGGTGCACCCTAAGTCCATAGGACTTATATGTCCACTAAGGCTTGTTTGGTTTAAGTTAGGGTATATAAAACCCATTAACTTAAGTTAGGCCTTGTGGGCCCACTTTCATAACCCATCTAACCAATTAATGGTAAGGGTAAGGGTCCATATGGTCCAAAGGTCCAATTAGGGTGTCCAGGACACGGGGTTGTGGGTCCCGCAGGAAAAATTACCAAAAAGACAGGTAACAGCACGGGCGGATCCTCAAGCGGATTCAGTTCGAGTGAGTCCGTTCATGACTCCGGTGCTGCTGTTAGAGCCCAAACTTCAAGGAAAGTTGCGGGGCTTTGACCCGTACTTCCAGGACTTCGAGGGGATAGTTATAATAATATTTTAAGTTCAAGGTCATTAATGTTGATCATTGCCACCTAGGCATTACCCTTTGGTGAAGGTCTAAATTGCCCCGGGGTATAAGGGGATATTTCGGGTGCGGGTGTAACAAAAGCTATTTGCTCGGTTGGGTACCCGTCTTCAAGTAAGATGGTATCATAGGCTAATCAGAGAGGGTTGGTCGGACTGACCTTGGGAAGAGATGCTGGAGCCGACTGGTTTTCTCCGACAACTCAATCGGTGTATCGCGGGAAGGGGTTAAAGGCCTGAACCAGGGATACATGTATTGGGGATTGTAGTAGTGCTATACCTGCCTTAGTTTTGTCTGTTAGGTGGCTTAATAATAACAATGAATATCATTCATATAGGCTCATAGTTGTGCTTGCATGTGTACGCATGGTTTATATTTCATTCATGGGCTCGGTGGAGTTCACACTCTTGTATATATTCTTTTTTAGGTGATTCTACAGGAATTGGTTTGCTAATGGACGATGAAGCTATTGATGGAACTGTAGATCTTCCTCATGTTGTTGATCTACGGTAATTTTGTTATTATTTGAATTTTTCTCTTTCAAGAAATGTAATTTTCCATGATAATGTATTTTTTGAACATAAATGGATATATATATATATATATATGGTATAACATAGGTATTTAGGGTTTTATTATAAATGATATAAATCATCTATGGGTAGTTCGATCTTCCGTTGCACTCTGATATTCATTTACTTCATTGTGTGGTTTGTGACATGTAAGTATTGCTTCTGGATCCTTGGGATTGGCGGATGTCGTAGGATATTCGAGTCACTTGCCTAAATCCTCTCAGGAAGTGGTTTGGGGCGTGATAGTGATCCCTAGGATAGTGGTTGAACGTTCACCAGGCAATGGAGGAAAACTTTGTTCTTTTACATATTCACCAATTAAAAAAAACCCTTATTTGTTAGGATCATAATCTACCAAATTTTTTTTTTTCCAATTTATCAATTAGATTGATTAAGATATTTAAAAAATATATATAATTTAATCTCATTCTTTATTCGGCCTGAAATACTTAGATTTGATTTAACGGTTTTAGTAATAAAACCAAATCAAACTAAGAAAAGATTACTTATCGGAGAAAAAAAAAAAAAAAAAAAAACTAAGAAAAGATTCTACCTTTTGAAACCAAAACCAAATAGCTTTCGTTTCGATTCGATTATTCGATTTAGTTTTAAATGACCGGTTTCAATTTCGATTCCAAATTGACACCTTTTGTTGAGTTGTCTATGGTGCGTAGGACGCCTAATGCGGATACTTAGTGTACATTTGGTAAATGTCTGAACGCCGTTCAGAACGCCTTTTTCGTTCTTTTAGAACAAAAAAGGGGATTTCACGTTTGGCTTGTCGATTCGTTCTTTTGTTCTTTAAGAACAAATCGGAGGAAATCTTTACCAAAAGAACGTTTTTTACAGACCGACTTGGAGATGGTCTGCAAAGAACAAAGAACGCAAGCATCGCGATTGTCGATCAAAATCGAGCAACCCTCGAAGACAACCACAAACCCAAAACGCAGTTTACTCCAAAGGCCAGATCTAGGGAAAGGAAGAGGAGGAGGAGACGAACTTGCAGGTCGATCTCCTCTCTCTCTCTCGCTCTCGATCCCTCTCTCTCTCTCGCTTCGTCTCTCTGCTCTCTCTACCTTTCACTCTCCCGGTCTCGTTCTCTCTCTCTCTCTCGGTCGTTTGTTGGAATGGAGATCTGGCTCTGATTTTTTCTCCTTATCTCAGGATTTGGAGCAACAACTTGAAGGATTCTGCTACAGTGATCCTCTCTAGCACGACCCTCTCTGCAAGTGAAGTGCGAAGGTGACTCTCTTTCTCTCTCCCTCTCTCTGTAAGGTATTGTTCTATAGCTCTCTGCTCTCTCTACCTTTCACTCTCCCTGTCTCGTTCTCTCTCTCTCAGTCGTCCTTTTTTTTTTTTTTTTTGATGAACTCTATCAGTCGTTTGTTGGGATGGAGATCTGACTTTGCATTTTTCTCCTTTGTCTCAGGCTTTGGAACAATACCTTGAAGGATTCTGCTACTGTGAAGGTGACTATCTCTCCTGACTCCATAACTTATTTTCCAAATTATATTTGTTTCCAAAACCTGCGATCTTTGGATTTCTGGTTTATTCTTCCCTTATTCTATTTTTTCCCCAATCTGTAAAGCTGCAAACCTGCGATCTGTGGATTTCTGGATTTCCAAAACCGTTTTTGTGTATTTTTTTTTGCTTTCTTTTTGCTGGGCTGAAGCTAATGTCTTCTTGGATTTATGCCATGGAACGGTGTTTTTATTTTTCATTTTTAGCATTATTTATTGTAAGAAAGAATGGAAATATTTTTGTAGATTATATCTGTAGATCGTTTCTTCTGTGATTTGCATTTTATTAGTAGGTGTTTCAATTTAGATAGATTGTATAAGTCTGCAAACCTTGAGCCATTGAAGGTGTGCTCCGAAGGTGAATGCCAATGACAGATCTTATCTCTGAGCCTTTCTTTTCAAATCCTTCTCTTTTCCGCTTCATTTGTTCTCCAACTCTGCCTCTTCTTATCTCCTCATAGGTCTCACAACAAGGTATATGGGATATACCTTCAGATTCTGAAATCAACCAGGGAAGAAGGAAAAATCAGTATATTTTGAAGCTTTAGATTAGGTATGCATTTGACATATCCGTTAGTCTTCTGGCTTGAGTTGCAGGTTTAGTTAGGAATCCCTGTCCTCTCCATCTGGCCTGAGTTGCAAGTGACTTATATTTAAGCTTTGTTTAGTTGTTAATTAAGTAATTAATTAGAAAAGAAACTTGTTATAGTGAGGAGATAGAGGAAGCATTGGATTTCCCTGCCATCCTCTCTACTTTTCTTTGGTATTCTTTATAGTACTCAAGCTGTTGAGTCAATGAAATGGCATTCTACACAGCAGTAAAATCCAAAATAATTACTATAAAAATCTTAGTATTTATTAGTTATACCATCAATCCATCATGTGTAATTGAGAGAGAGAACGAAAGGAAGTGATACATATAATTGTGTTGTCTTGTGATAATAACCAGAGGAAGCTGAGGCAAAGTTTGCTCCACTTAAGTGGTTGTTCCCTTTTGCAGCTTTACTAAGTAGGCAGGTGGGTATGTAGTGAAGCCCAGATTCTCAGCTATACTCAAAAGACATGAAACATCACAGTTAAAGTGGAGAAGGCAATCTGGGATAATGTAATTGGCAATGAGGTGGCATTAGCTAAAGACATATTAGGCCAGAAAACCCTGTAGGTAGCAGAGTCTTATCCAAAGATATAAGAGTGAACATGTTATGTTGTTGGTCAAATATGGATGGTTAGCTGCTTCAAGGTTATCAAGTGTACTGTGCAATTTGACTGTTATCTGAGCATTGATTTAAACATCCACAAACTGCAATTTTTTTTAAGTTGGTTTGATGAGAACTTGTGATGTAGATTTTCTATTTTATTTTAGTGAACAGTATTTATCAGTCATGAACTATGTTGAGCTCTCATTCATCGCAGGGAATTGAGTGAATCGACTACGTCTTCATCGGAATTTCTGAAAGGTTATTGCAAGAGTGCAATTACATCGGCAGGGAATCAAGCCAAGATGTTCAAAGACATCCTTGAAGGTCTTATCAAGCTAGACCTGAAGAAAGAAGAAGATTAATACAAGTTTTAAGGTGTTAAAGTTGTAATAATTGTTTGGGGCCGATTTTCATGCACGGTCGTGTATAAAAAGAATCTTTTTACATTGGATTTTATTAACCATCAGATTAAAGCATTTTAATCTGAACCGTCAAAGGATAACTTCTCTTATATGGTTATCTTTTAGTTACTTTTTTAAATACAGGTAAAAGATTTTGTTTTTATCAACAATAATTAAAAAAAAAAACACAAAACACATCTCTGCAACTCTTTTTTTCATTCAACGCCTCTCCTCTCTTCTCTCACGATGATCAAACCCTTGCGCCAACAGTACAACGGCTCTCTCACGCCGGCGACGGTCTCACGTGACGGAGCACCCTCACGCTGGCACATTATCCAACAGTCCAGGGCAAATCAAACTTCTTGGTTTTAAAACCCCTACTCCCTCTTTGCGAAAACAGTGTTGCAGTAGAGTTCCTCTTCTTCGCAACACTAATCTGGAGAGAAATCCATATTTCAATCCATAATATATATATATATAGAGAGAGAGAGAGAGAGGGAGAGATCTCAACAGCGCGGATTGGAAGAACCTTCACCTTCCCAAATAGTAGCCGTATTCCTCTTCTAGCCGCGGGGAAAAAAGCTTCCACGACAGTTCGAGAGGGAGGAGTGGAGATTGCCAGGGAGAAGAGGAAAAAAAAATAAAAAACAGAGAGCATAAAAGGAGAGCAGAGAGAGTGAACCAGAAGGAGGGAATGAAAAGGATCTGAGACAGTGAAGCCGAGGCTTCTCTGAGCCAGGGGAGGCGACCAGCCAGTGTGGTTCATCATCTTCTTCCCGTTTTGTTTTTATTTTCTTCTCTTTGCTTGAATGCCACCCATGGTTCTCCATCTTCCTTCCATTTTCTGAATTTCTTTCACTCATCACTGAACCCATTACTCCCTAAACCCATCTGTTCACCACCATCAACGAATCTCACTCACACCCCAGTCAAACCCATTTTCGTTTTTACTTCTCTTCTTTACTTCTTCACTTCTACCTAAGAGTTAGCCACATTCGGTTTCTGGAAGGGAACAGCCGATGCCTCTCCTCGATGGAACCAAGCAAACAGGGTTTTCTTGAAGAAATAGGGAGTGGAAAATGATAGCTTACCTGGACCGTGAGAAAGCCCTAAACAATGGTTTCTTTTGCAAGAGAACGTGTTTGAGAGAGGGAGTTGTAGAGAAGGAAACCAAAAGGACATTATTTCGTTTTTTATCTTTTGCAAGAGAAAAGGAAGTTGCAGAGAACTGGAAAAAATGGATTTTTTATGTTTGGCATGAGAAAAGGGAGTTGCAAAAAAAAATATGGAAGTTGTTTCGTTTTTTTTTTTTTTTTGTTAATTATTATTGATAAATATAAAAGGTAGTCTTTTATACATATTTGAAAATGTAACCGTATAGGAGTATATACCCTATTTTATCCTTGAACGGTTCAAATTAAAACTCTTAAATCTAACGGTTAATAAAATCCAAAGTAAAAGATTTCTCTTATACACGATCGTATATGAAACTTTTTGTCTAATTGTTTTAATTAACTATAACATACTATATTTTAATTTATGGTAAGATTGATTCTGAATTTTATATTTTAAATTATTTTAATATGTTTTTATAAGATATTTTTAATTTAAGTTTGTTATGTAAGACACATTTTATTTTATTTCTTTGTATAAATGGTATTATTGTAATTAATATCAAACATCAGAATAGATTTTACCAAACATCATTTTCGTTCTAAATGATGTTCTTGAGATCGTTATCAAACAGTCATTTTTTGTCTGAACACCGTTCTAAACAAAAAACGCAAAAGAACGTTTTTGACTAATAACGTCCGTTCTTTGTTCAGACATTTACCAAACGTAGCGTTAAGTCTTGGTCGTTCATCTTAAACTCAACCTAGAAGAGTAGAGAGAAGTCTAGAACTCGGAGTGGCAGAGAGCCAAGAGCGAACGAGAAAGAGAGAGATGTCTCTGGTTGATTACGCTTCATCATCTGAAGACGATGATGCAGAAGTCAGAGAAGAAGGAGAAGGAGAAGAAAGAGGAGGAACAGAAGCGGAAGGATTAGAAGAACGAAAAGAAGAAGAGCCCTTGCCTTCAGCGGTTAATTCTCATAACCGGTGAAATTCCTTTCCTTGTTTTCTCTTAATTTATCTTCTCATTTTAATTTGCAGTTCGAATAGAAAGCTAGGGTTACCTGTGATTCCTTTCTGTTGGGAGAATAAAAAAACGGATGGGTGTAATGAGATTGGGCATCAATCATTTTGAGGTCTGCAGTTTCGTTGAGTAACTAAATGTTCAAATTGAATAACGAGTAAATGAAGAGAAAACATGAACTTGCACTTGGAAAGGGTTGAAAATGATGGTATTTTGAAGCCTTAGATTGTGAGCAAAATAAAAGCTCATTCTTGCCCAAACACCATATCATTCGTAGGTGTGCCCTTGCTTGTATATACAGTGACGTGGCAGTTTCTGGTTACTTGACTTAGAACGCTAATGAAAATTATTACTTGAGATGCCAAAGAAATATCATTAGCTTTATGTTAAGGTTAGGATCTATAACTGAAAAGCTGATGCTTAACCCAGGAAATGATCTCTGTCCTGGGTGGTATAACTGGCCTTAATCTGTGCACCTAACTGCCAGTGAACAGCATTGAAGTATTGAAATTGAATAGTGGAAAGTGCATTACTAGGAGATAGATCCTAGCTACAATCTATTCAGCCTTTTTAATGAATTTTGCAATTTGGGGGCGTAAAGTCTTAGGCTCAACTAGCAGTGTTTACATTCTTGGGATTTTATTAAAAATTTTTACTCTTCCTAATTTAGCATGAGTGACCATCTTGTTGGTGTATATCTCTTTCAAGAAGTCTTAGTGACTGGTTCACAACTTTATGCAGGGAAATGGAATGAACTATATTAACATATGTTGGAATAAGGTAAAAGACCTTTCTGTAAAATGTGATTCGCCTCAACATAGAAATGGATATGGTGTAGGTGACATGCTTTAGCTTCTCATAATGCTAACTCCCCCTCCCCCTTAAAAAAATAGGACTTCTTGTGTTTATGGATGGAAGGAAAATTGAGATCCTGCCTTCCCAGCCTGTTATAGAGGCAATCATAGGAGTTACTGTGAAACAGACCTACTTAAGGACCAAACTCATGGGTTTCCTGGGTGTATTTTGAGGACATATCTGGACACTATTTTCCTTTAAGCTTTGTTTGTTTTGGCTTAGAACCCTAGGAAAAGAAAGTTTTTTCCGTACATATTTTTGCTTTCTCCCTGATTTATAAAAATCAAAGAATTGACAGTAATAATAGAGGGCAAAGGGAGAAAAGAGGGAAAAACTGATTTCTATTTCCCCATGATGGGAGTGCTTTCCTGTCATGGAAAGGATCATCACTTAAGAACAATATTCTTCCTAGCCTCCAAATGTTCTTCAGGTAAAGAAATTAGCTTTTGTTCAAACTTATTGCACAAGCATGTTTAACAATAACACTCTTTGGTGCTCATCGATGTCCCCAGAAAAAAAATTTGTATAAATGATTGGTTACAGTCAATTGAACACCTATTTTAGCTGATCAAACCTGCATGGAAAAAATTCAATCTGGGTAGGGCTTCTTTTTCAAGGCACAATTAAAAGACTTTCTAAGTGCTCTAGTAACTGTTCTAGATCATTCTTTTTTGAGAAGGAAAGAAATGAGTAATCTATTATCTGAGGCAAATAAATTACTTTTTGGGCTTATATGAACATTAAGCCATGTGACAAGACATTTTGAACTTTTTAGCATTATCTTTCACTTCAAATCTTAAATTGTTTTTTCAATGTTAAAATCCATTCTCTTTGGTGGTTTTTAATTTCTTTATTATATCAAATTTAAATTATGCTGCTGAGTCATGCTAAAATTTCTTCTATTTGTAGGAGAACAATATCCCCTTCACATCAACAGCCAGCTAGTGCCTCACATTTACCGGCACCTTCAATTGAGAATCTTCCAGATGCATCACTACTCCTTAGTTCTCCTGCTTTCGTGTCTCAACAAATGAGTGGCACTGATCACTACTCTAAAGTTGCGGCTGCTATGGCAGAAAGTACATCACGGAAGAGAGAGGTAAATGGGTCAGCTTCTTCTCATCTCCAAAGTAAACTTCCAAGAAGAGACTCGCCTCATCCAAGGAACGTTCCAGACACTGCAAGTGGTCTTCTAGTCCCACCTCAGCTTAGTGGAAGGTTATTCTACTATTTATCTGTTCCTTTAAATAGAATGTTATAGACTCTAAAGCGTATTGCTAATCCATGAGCTATGGCCTTTATCAAGCAGCCAACTTGACTAAGTGTTTCCTTATGAAGGAACGACATAAAATATTTTTCCTTTTGATAGGTGGAATGACATAAAAGGTTACAGTAGTTAATTATCTATTTATGTATGTATATACGGATGTTTTTAAAGAAATCAGTCTGTTCTGCTTTCTAAAATTAATGACCAAGTTCTTCCTTCATAGTTTCTGATAATCTTGAAGGCATCTTTGGTTCATTGTGTAGGAGGTACAATTAAAACCTTTAATTTTTATGGGGTTAAGAGCTAAAAAATTAACTTCATAAGGTTTCTTGATAACAACCTTTGGCTGTCCATAGTTGTGGAGTTTTCTCTGTTACAAACATTGTAAAAGGTTGATTGCCGGTCAGATCTTTATTAAAAGACTCACTTTTTCTCCGTTTCCCTTAGAAAGCTCTTTGCTTCTGAATGTTGAAACGTGGCCTTACGGTTGTTTTAGGTGTATGGAATTTGAATCAGCCTGGGGAGTTGGGATTTGTACTTCAAATTGAAATTATCTTAATCATTTCTTGGTAGAATCTCAGCGGATGAATTTCAAATATTTTCTTCAACATATTGAAATAATAGGTTGGGCTTTTCAAATTGTCAATTGTCAAATATTATGTCAGACAAATTGGTGTAATTAATGGAATCTAGGCTTTCTAATGCAAGGTTGCTCCATTGTGACCAAGTCGTGGGTTCGAGCCTGGAAACAGCCTCTCTGTGAAGACGGGGGTAAGGCTGCGTACATAATGACCCTCCCCAGACCCTGCAGTGGCAGGAGCCTCATGCACTGGGTACGCCCTTTTTAGGCTTTCTAGTTTAATAAGTGTTGGAAGTTGAACTCACAGAGTGAATACTATTCTAAAATTTATGAGAGTGATGGGGTTTCTAGGGACCTGAGGGATTTAGGATTAAGAAACCTCAATAATACCAGAATCGCAGGAAGAGGAATCAAACCAGCGGCAGAGAAATCCAGATAACACAGGTAAAACAGGTCTTATGAACCCCGATATTCAGATAATTGGTCCATTGGATTAGGAGAACAAATCCTTAAAGTTTCACAGCAATCCAACGGATAGATTCAGAATTATTGAAGAATTTTATTTGAAATTGGAAACTGAAAACTCAGAAAAGAAACAGAATCGATATGCAGGAAGTTATGAGTCAAAACAGTGGACTGGTCATGATCTGATTTAATAAATAAACCGCAATATAAGGATTTAACAATAGCTTGAAGTTAGATTTAGGAAATCAGATTCACAAAACTGAGTTTTTAAGAGGTTGAATGCAACTAGGATTCTTGAAATTGATTGGATTTTTAGGGTTTTCAATTCTGAACTGAAACTAGAATAATAAAAAGAATCCAGAAGAGAGAAACTGACGATGACCAAGCCAGGAACTAAGTATCATATCAGAAAACCAGCAAAGCTAACAGAAAATTAAGAAGAAAAAAAAAGAAAATATGGCATGCCCAAGATATAAGAGAGTTCAGAAACTAACCTTTAATTGGTGGAAAATAGAACAACAAAGGGAAAAGATATGATCAGGAATCCTCCTGACCTGTGGGGCTCAAAGCCTCCAATCCACCAGTGCCCCTGGTGAACCCACAACATTCACTCCTGAATCCACAGATGCACTTCCTGAATACATAGAAGAAAGTCTGAAATCCACAGACAATTGAGCTGAAGCTTCATCTTCATTAATTCATGGGTAGGACATAGCCCTTGTCTATATATCTAAATAAAACTTCAAAGCATAACTCAAACGAAGCCTAAAACTCTTCCAGCCAATAGCTTGCTATGGAGGTAGTCTATTCTTACTAAAACTCTTGACAAAAATAAGAAAGAAATAACTTAAACAAAGCTGGACTCGTACGGACCTAATCCAGCCTAACTAAAACACTTTAATAATTATTGAAATAAAGAAATATGACTCTAACTAGACCCCATGATTGGGTGAACCAGAACCATATCTGGTTCACATAACCAGAAAAATGGTTCAAAGTGAATCAAACCCAACCGCAATTCATTTTGGCCTGTTTCCTCTCTTGTTGCTGCTAGAGTAGTTTGGATTCTGCATCAGAGGGGCTGCACCTTTAATTTATTTTAACAATTTAGCTAACCTTTCTAGCTTATCAAATCAAAGAGGACCTCAAAATCTAGTGATATACGTAGTCTCTTGGATCTGTGGCATATCTCCATCCTTCTCAAATTTAATTTCAAATATCTTATTGTTTATTATTTCTTCCTTTGTCAACAAAAGTCTGGGAGTCATGAATCCCTTAACTTATCTTTGGGTTTTATTTGGCTTTTGCTTACTTTATTGGAAGTACAAGTGTCTTCTGCTGGTACAAACATCGGCTACAGACTCTCTTCTTTTGAGAAACAACCTGGCTGAATTTTCTAATCATTCTCTCTTCCAACCACATTCCTTGTCATATTCTTTCAAGTTTTGATGGCAACATTGAAAATACTCAGTAGCTGAATGAGAAGCTCTTAAACATAGATGTAGAGATTAGCCCACCTATTGAAATCAAAATAAAAGAAGAACCATTTATTTGTCTTCGTACCTAGAAAAGACTGTATACATATCACATTTTGACTTCAATTTGGAGAAGATGAATTCTTTAAAATATTTATTTATTGCAACCTATAATAAGGGCATTATGTTTACAACCGTTTCCCTGAAACTATTTCTTCTGGATTTCCATCATTAAAGGTCAATGTTGAGTCATTTCTCTGGTTGCACTTTTTACTACTGTAAGTTGAATTGCTAGTCTTACTGTATATGGAGAGGATAGAAATAGTATTTGTTTGCTAAGCACATATTCGAAATTACCATTTTACTTGGCTCCATCAATTACTTAATTTGTCCTGGTGTTTCAGGAGAGTTCATTTTTGCACCCATATACATCTAATTCACTATGATGTGGCTTGGTTGATATTCTGTATTAACAATGTCTTCATTCTCTCTCTCTCTCTCTGGGAGGGGGTGGGTGGGTTAGATAGAATCTAATCTGCCAAATGACCAAAACATTCATGAACAATGTCATACACACTGTACTGGTAGATAATGAAAAACAAAAATATTCATGAAGATTACGGAGGCATTTAGTTCTTCTATTGATTCTTTGTTTTATGACTTAACTTTTGCTAACATGTCAAACTTAGGCCATTTTTTATTTGAAAAATGGACCATGGAGTTCTTCTAGGATTCTCAGTAAAGCTATTAATCACATTCAATGGATACCATGTCTGATATTGAATTGTCTTTGGCAGGAGCAATGTTGTTACAGAAGATATAAGCAAGCTGTTTGTAAAAAGACATTAGACACGCTTAATGCTCTTCACACTGGGAATCTCCATGTTAGCAGCGGATTCTTTTAAAGTGTGATATTGTTTTACTAACAACTATCAACATTTGCATCTGTACAATTTTAGGAGGGTCCCAGCATCCTCATGTGGAATGCTGGTTCTGTTGTACCTTCATTTCCTAATGTGCATGTTGGTTATTTAGGTTACACACATGAGTGATTCATTTGGACTCTTTTTTTGGTTGGGTGGGGGGTGGGAGGGGGGGTTATTAGAGTTACATGCTCGTCTGAGTGATCGATGCTCCACCAAAAAAAAAGGCATTATAAGTGTTCATTTGACTTTCATATTATATGCCTCAACAAATGCTCTCAGCTAGAAGCATCCCTGCCAAGTTTGTGGACCTTGGGCCAGTGGCCTAAGCTCAATATTGATCAGTTTCCTGTTTCTCTGAGATGATTTATTTCTGATTTTAACCTCAAGTCATGAAGAAAGTGGATCTTTGGGGTGGGAATGGTTCCTGTAAATTTTCTGTCTCCTCAGCCAGTGCGAGTTTCCTCTCACTGAACATGGTCCTCTCCTGTTAATGCTAATGCGAGGACTCCAGGAATGGTGTTCGGGTGCTCCAGGCTGCCAAACCAATGGGCCGAAGAGGACTCTCTTGCCCACACCATACTTAGCACCTTCATTGTATTGGTACGCCATTTTCCATTACCATGATTTTGTATCAATTGATGGGATATTGTTCTTTACCAAGGATCATTGTTGCTGTTGTTGGTGGTGTTTTTTGTTTTTTTTTTTTTTTTAATATTTATCATATTATGATACAATTTTTTCCAATAAGGGTTCTATTTGTTTCGGCGTAAAATAGCCGGTAAAACAAATTTTACGATAAAATAAAATTTTTTGTTTTTTTGTAAATTGGAAAATATTCTTGGGGAAAAATTTACCAGACAACCCCAAATTTTCAAAAAAGATGAAAAAATTTACGCCAAATTTATTGGTAAAATTTTCCTTGTAAGTGTCGGGATTTGTTAAAAAATGGAAACGCACTCAACAATCCTCAATCCTAAAAAAACCCAAGCTCCCAAGGAGGCCTCAAGCAAATCGGCACCGACCCTGAGTTCATTTCTGCAATTCTTTTGTGCTTTCATTCTCATTAATCTGATCCTCTCTCTCTCTCTCTCTCTCTCTCTCTCTCTCTCTCTCTCTCTCTCTCTCTCTTTATATATATATATATATATATTACAGTGTGTACTCGAAACTAGTGAAGGAATTTCTGTCCAAATCTTCTCTCATAGCCGTTTATGGATTCTCTTTGTTTGTGGTATCCTGATTTTGCAAAGATTGCTATGTTTTCAAGTGATTTTGTCAGGAGATCAATTCTATTCTAATACTAAGGTTGTGTTTTTTGGTGATTTCGACAGGAAATCGATTCTAAAGGCATCAGTCTTCAGGGGGATAAAGATCTTATAAGAATAGCTTTCGAACACATAAATTGTGTACATTTGAGTCCGAGCAGTGGTTGGATGTCATAGAAGAGCATTCGGATACAATGAGACCTCAAAGGCAAGTGTAACGTACCATGGAAATGGAAAAGAACTAGGAAAAGGAGAAACAAAAGTAACAAGGGTAGGTCTAGGATTGTTAGTTTAGTTTCTTATCTTTTATATTCTTTGTAATCATTAGGTTAGTTTATAGTTGTAGGACAAGAAGGAGCGAGGGAGAGGTGAGATGTACTTTTCTGTTATCATTATCTGAATGTAAATGTTTTATTATCAATGAATAATAGCATCTTCCTATCTATCACACAACTCTACTTGTCTCTATTATTATTGTGTGTTGTTAAGGCTTTTATTAGGCGATACCTATTATCGAATAAATCAATGTGGGTCAAATCACTCAGTGAACCTAACTGAGCAAAATCGCTTTGATACCATGTTGGCACACCTCGCTCCCGACACCTAGGGTCATGTGACTGGAATATCCCTTGTATTCCACATCAATGCCAAGATCTACACTTTGCAATGCCAAAAATACTGACCCAGCAATATAATCTTAATCAGAGTATCAACAAAAGCATAATTACATAAACATAATTATCGAAGTATGGAAGTTAATAGGATGATATCATATAAGTAGGTTGAATCTTATTTCATCATAACATTGTTTAGCAAAAGTACTAAGTATATAAGTATACAAGTCTAAACCAATAAGAGAATTTAAGAGTATTTAATTACTATCCAACAGTTAAACAAAATGCTCAAATATCCCAAAGGTCCTCAAGCCACGCTACACCGTTCCATAGGCACAAGCCTCGCCTGTGCACTCCAGCCAATGCTCCTCCTCACTGAGAACACCCTAAATAATCAAGTCTATCAACTCATGGGTAGGGAGGATCCACATCCGCCGCTACAGCATCACTTGCATCCATATCTAAAAAAAAGAATCCTTAAGGGATGAGCTTCCACCGAGCCCAATGAGCAATTAGATCATGCAAGCATACACATACAATCATGGGTACACATCTCACAAGGACGCAACACAAATCTGATAAACGAATCCCACAGTGCCCCATACCACCAAGACAATTCATACATCAATTTCAGTTTATAGTCATGCACATGAATGAATTTAAGTTTTAGTATGCATCCATCTAACAACCAAATGCCTAAGTCCATGAAGTAAAGTGATACTACAACATCCCTTAGGCAGCATCCCCGGTCCCAAGTCTGGCGCCCACTCACGGCCCTTAAACCAATCGATGTTACCCGAGTTGCGGTTGGAAGCCTGCCATACATGTGTACGTAGTCCTGTACGGCAAACCCCCGATATAACCCTAGCTCTCACCCGATTCCGACGCCCACTTACTAAACCGATCTGTTGAGAATGGCACCCCAGTCCATCGGAAGTCACCACCTGTTACCCAACACCTTACCCCCTGTTAGTAAGGGGTGTAGCACTGGGGAGTGTGATCCTAATCATATGCATCTAAATGAGTGAAGGTGTATGCTTACGTATAGGCCAAAGGTCGAGTCCATAGTACAGATATACTGGTCAGCCTAACTATCCTCTCGGCCCCTCTAGCTTACACATACACATATAAGGGTACAACGGATGTGATACCGAAATTACAATCGACCGATCACAAACCCGTACAACTCATGACGATCCCAAGTCTGACACCCACTCACGGCACTTGGATCCCGTCATTTACACTCATTACATAAACATCGCATATCCAACACATAACCATCATTCACATCCACATCTCATGTCCACTTCTCAATACATAACCAGTATCCACATTCACATCTCATCGCATAACCGTAATAGAACCACATCTCATATTTATGTCTCAATACAAATCCAATATCTATATTCACGATAACAGTTCAAGTTTAATCGTAAAGCCCTAAGCATCTAGCATTCAACATGATATTTGTAAACCACACCTATCATGATCCATCATTTAATAAGTATTCAAAATTAACATAGCATGCATTGAGATTACCGCAGATCAGTATCTAAATGGCACGACATATGCATAGATGGCATTCGACATATTCATAAAAACATTCCAAAAATTAAGTCTAAGTATCTAATACACTCACCTTGTTCTTTGTACCAATGATTCTAACCAAAATCCGATTCCTATGCGTACCCATATGATCAGTCCGGATAATTATGTTCGCCTAATTTCTTCCATTATAATCCCTCACAATCTCCTACTTAAACATCCTAGAAGTAGGTGAGGTCACTAGAGTAATTTCAATTTCACTAATGTTGTCAATGCACAACAATCAGCTTTGAACCTATTTTCAAAAGCATTCCCCATTGATTGGGTCATAGGTTTCTTCATAGGAAATGTAGCCCTTTAAGTCTAGTTTACAAGGTATTTTGAATCATGTCATTTTCTAATGTATCGACCAAGTTATGGTTGAAACAGTGGGCAGAGGTCAAACCCAGAAACAACAATTTAGTCTCTGCGGATGATGTTCTACTGAGGCTGGTTCCATCCTCCGCACAACCTAGAATTGCTAAGTTTCAATGCAGCTCGGGTTTGTGCTTGGTCCATGGTTAGGGGGGATTACAGTGGGTCATTATGGGAGTAATTTTAGCCTCCTAAAATTCCATTTAACACATGGGTTCAATCCTCAATGGCATCCATACATTGGATTGGGTTCTAGCATCAAGATCCCTTCAATTTAGGGTTCTTCAATGGGGGTTTCATGGTGGTTTGACCATGGGGTTGGTAACTAGTCATTGGAGGTCACTAATTAACATCAATTGTACTAAATAGAAGGTTTAAGTACATTATAACAAGAAGCACTATGATTTGGCCAAAGATTAGATAGGTTCTATTATCAAGAATCCTCAAATTGGAGATTCTTCAAGAGGGTTTCATGGCAACTAAGCCATGGGGCTGTGACGGGTGATTCTAGATCAATAGTTGATGCCTTTAATATTAACAAGAAGATCTCATTGCAGTAGGGTAAGAAGCCCAAGGGTTTGTTAAGGATTGGATGATTTCTATTGCGTCGAAACCTCCGTCGATCCACGGATGAACCTATAAAAATCGAGTGAGCAATGGAGAGCGGTGTGGCTCCGGCCAAGGATTCTCCGATGCCCAAGTCGGTCTCCAAAGCAACATTGGTTTTAACTTAGTGAAAAGTTAGATGGCATTTGAGCCTCATGCCGGTATTTATAGTGTGGCCTCAGCGGTTATGGAGAGAGTCCTTATCCGGAAAGAGTCGATTTAGGTGGGAGAACTTGTACTAGAGTTATATTTGGAAGTGGACTCTTTTCTTGGCAAGAGTCCCTAGTTGAGTAGGATACGATTCCGCTGATGGTAGACGGTTGATCCCAGTGACTTAGGCACTCGGCTCCCCTGCGTCATGGGGAGAGTGTGAGCACTCGGCTCCCCTGCATCGTGGGTCGAGTGTGAGCACTCGATGCTCCTCGTTGTGAGCCGAGTGTGAGCACTCGACTCCCCCGCAACATGGGTGGCGTGGTTACTCGGCGCACTTCTTCCTCACCAGCCGAGTGTGTATCCTCGGCTAATCTTCGCTCGGACCGGGTGTGAGCACTCAGCCCCTCGTCTCCCTCCCGAGGGTGAGCTACCGATTTGAACGCATTCAACATTGACGGGGTCATGGCTTGGTCCCGTGGTTATTCTTCCTTCGTCCTTGGGTGGCAACGTGTCACTCTTCTATTGGTCTGTTATTTCTAGATTCATCACTTGCCCCCCACTCATCAGGGTCAATCAAACTTTGATGAGTACATCCTCCGTCTAGCCGACCACATCCCACTCGGCTGTGGCTGACTGGTGATGACTCAGATGGGTCACGAGGTACGGATGCCTAATCACTCATTAAGAGCTATCAGTGCCACATCACGCATCGCTTCCCCTTCGGCTTGACATGTCGTCTAGGGTCATCATTACACTCGGGTTACTCAATCATCTGATGATCTAGACCATTGGATCCTCTGGGGTTTTCCTAGCTGTTGGATCCCTGTTGCTTCGGTTACCCCTCCACCCCTATAAATAGGGTGAAATATTTTTCATTTTCACTGT
The DNA here is from genome assembly GCF_018873765.1 of Telopea speciosissima. Classification (NCBI taxonomy): domain Eukaryota; kingdom Viridiplantae; phylum Streptophyta; class Magnoliopsida; order Proteales; family Proteaceae; genus Telopea; species Telopea speciosissima. The sequence goes on along the minus strand of NC_057925.1, from coordinate 26,846,413 downwards.
TACTTGGTCTCAGAGCACTCGGCTTCCTCGAAGCATTTGGACTTTCGCAGCCTTTGGTTTCCTACTCTAGCTTTTGTACTCGACGTCCGTGCTTTCGGCTTTGCTTACACTCGGTCTTCCCCTCATCCCCCACATCTAGTAAGTCCTCCACTCTCCCTTATGTCAGTAGATAGAGTTAGAGGATTTGTTCAGCGAGATGCAAGAGCTCGTCCATCAGAGCCAAGCCTTTATAGTATTATCCCCACTCGGGGACGTTCTGGGTTCGGACTCGACCGGGCCCTCATTGGTGGAACCTCGATCGATGGCAATGCTGAGGCATCTCTGCCTGCTGAGTCTGAGCACTTGGCCCAGCCTTCTTTGGAAGACCAAGAGGGGGACTTAGGGTTATCCTCGGGGGAAGACGACCCTCCGGGGTCATTCGAGGATGACGAGGCGACTGGGTTGGAGGCTTCTTCTCAGTCTCCCATAGTCAGGGCCAATAGTGTAGGGACCATGGAGAGCACCGTGACCAAGTCAAAATTGGTAGAGCTTTGACAGCGATATAGGATCCCACCTGAGGTTGGGCTCCAAGCCCCCAATCCTAGGGAGATGGCGTGCTACATCCGACCCAATAAAGTGGCTTTCTACAAGATGGCTTTCATGAACGGTTTTCATCTTCCAGTCCTCCATCTTGTTGACGAGATTCTAGACAGCTTTTAGTTGTCCATGGGTCAGGTGTCCCCCAACGGCTGGCTCATCCTCTATGGCTTTCACATCTTCTTTAGTAGGATGGGTCGGATTCTGACTGTGGCTCTCGTCTCCAAGTTGTATTATATGAAGCAATTTAGGGAGCGTGGGTGGTACTACTTCACCCGCCGTCACTTTCAGAACAAAGACCTGGACGCGTTCAAGTTTTTAGACAACCAGCCGAGCTACAACAAGTATTGGAAGCTTTGGTTCTTTTGTGCCTCCATCCCTAACTGTCCCTTTTGGACCGACTAGAAGGAGATTATATTAAAAAATGTTAACAAGGCACCGACCCTGAACGAGATTGACCAAGCCTTGTTCTACTTGATGCTCACGGGTCGGCCATTCGATGTCCTGGAGTTCCGCAAGGAGAGTTTTCTCAGTTGTGGCGGCTGGCCTGGTGAGCAGTCATCATGTCGACCCTAAGTACTTACAAAAATTTTCTTTCTTTTTTGTGGCAGGCTGACCCCTCTTGCTTTCTTTTTTATAGTGTCTGGAGTCGCCCCCATTGACCCTGCTTGGCTAAGGGCCGAGTACTTGGAGAAAAAGAAGAAGAGCGCGGCCGAGAAATCCCTTGCCAGGGCCCCGGCTGACTGCTCAAAGAAGAGTGTTGTGGTCAGCCTCGAGGCCAACCTAAATGAGGCTAGTGATTCCGAATAGAAGAAGTGTGCATTGGAAGAGTTAGGCTCTTCCTTGGTTCGGCGAAAGAAGAGCCACCAACTCTCCGTCAACCTGACTGGTTCGACTCCTCCGGGGGTTCCGTTGACGGTCCTCCCCAAACCCAAGGAGGTGATCGAAGTGGCCAAGGGGGAATCCTCCAATCCTCCACTCGGCCAAGCGGCGCCATCTGATGAGCACATTTATGTGTGAAATCTTAGGGCATAAAGCATACATTTTACCACATTGGACAGAGTTACTCGGTGCTTTCTTGTGCTTTTCAGGTTTTAGGTGAATTCTTGTGAAAATGGAGGAGAAGATGCTAAGGAAATGGTTTTAATCTGTTTAGAGGTATTAATGGCTTGGATGCGTAGCCCATCGAGTCAGCTTCGCAACGGTTCAAACGGTACATGATTCCGAGTTGAAACGAAGAAGTTACTACCGTTTTCGTAACGAAGCACGAAAATGGTCTGTAGGGGTTTATTTATAATTATTGACAGTCGGCCGGAGACAAAGTGAAGCAAAAGTTCGGATTCCAGGAGCCTTAACGCAATAACCAGAAGTTATATTTCCTGTACCCGAAAGATTCCATTTGGAGGGCTCTGGACAGTCCAACTTCAACTTGAGATATCTTGGGCTCCCGAACTCCAAATTGGACGAAATTTGGATCTATTTTGGGTGATTTTTCGCAAGGAACACAATGGTGAGGCCTATATAAGTACCTCATGCTCCAAGTTTTCTGAAGGACAGAATGGGTATTTTATTTATTCTTGAAGGAATCCTAGTCATCACCCTTACTCTCTCTCTCCTCCAACTTCTCAAGGGCATTGCTGGAATTCTATTTGGGATAGATTTATTTTGAAAGATATTTTCTCGTCTATGGAAAGTTGAAAAATCAAAGCATCTTTGATTTTATTGCTTAGAGAAGATATCTACAAAGAAAAAGAAGCACTTGTTAGAATTGGAAGTTTACTTTTCTAGAAATAGAAGGTCAATGTAAACAATCTTCTCTTCTTCTTCTTTCTATTTTTTTTCTTTTTTTCTTAGGATTCAAGGCATTGTAAAAGAGGAAGGAAAAGAGAATATTCTCTTTTCTTAGGGAATATTTCTCCTACACTTCCCTCTTCTCTCTTCCCCTCTCTTCCCCCTATAAATACCCCTTGCCCTCTGGGTTGTAAGAAGTTAGTTTTTTTAGTTCAATTTTTAGTTAGTTTTTAGTTCAATTTTAATTCAGTTTTTTAGTGTAATTTTTACTTCATTCACTTAGTGAAATTTTCTCTTCTTTTCCTATTTTTGGCTTAAGTTCTTAGTTTTGATTTCAAGTTCTTAGTTTTGATTTCATAAGTCTAGTTTAATGGTTGTAATAGTTTTAGTTTAAAGCTTCATAGTTTAAGTTCCTATGTTGATGACATGACATGGAGATTTAGAAGAGGAAGCCATGGAGAGTTTATTCAAGTATTCAAGCACATCAAGGTATCTCATTCTCTAAACCCTTAATCTCATTCTCCCTCTCCTCTATCTCTCTCTATCTTCTTCTTCTTCTCCCTCTATTTCTTTTATTTATTTTTTTTATATGGTTGTGGTTTGTGAATACACTTTTATTCTCTTATTCCTTTTTATGTGGTTATTATGTGTAGCTACATTTTTATTCCTTTCAATTTACGTTAGTCTGATAGGTTAGATGCTCCTGTGTTAGGACGTCAATTTAATCCCTTAATTTTGTTAGATGCTTATGAGTTAGGATGCATTAATTTTTATTAATTTAATTAGTTTAATTTAACACTTTAATTTGGTTCACTTTGCATTACTTTTAAGTTAGTTAAATAGAGTGGCGTATATCTCCTTGTGTTCGATCCGTACACTTGCGGTATTATTTTAACTCAAACACCATCCAACCTTCCCCTTTGTCCCTTATGACGCTTGTTCCCCGGTGACTCGGTCTTGGAGTCGAACAACCGAGCGAGGGAATGGTTTGATGCTGGTTGACTGCCTGTAGATCGCGAGTCTGTGGAGGATTTGAGCTACTTGGAGCTTGCTGCCACGGTCTTCAAGGATATGGCGGTGGTAAAGCACTTTCCTCCGAGTGTAACTCTATATCCTCGCACCTGGGCTTTGTGACTAACATTCTCTCTTTTTGTGCAGGGTCTCTCTAAGGCAGTGGAGTCGGCTCTCTGACTCAGCCGTCTAGCCTCCGAGGTCATTTCTCTTAAGGAACAGACGAAGAAGGCAAGGGATGAGGCAAAGGAGGCCGTTCTCCAGCGACGGGAGGAGCAAACAAAGCAGAAGGCCGAGGCTAACCTGAGGGCTCTAAAGAGGGACCCGGCCTCTTACAAGGAGAAGGCCACCAAGAAGATCAAGCAACTGGAGTCGGAGCTTGCTAGTCTACAGGGAAAAGTCGAGTCTAGCCTTCAGGCGGCGAGGAAGGACGCCGTGGAGGAGTACTTGAAGTCGGAGGACTTCACTGCATTGCTCTACTAGTGCATGGGCCCTTCCTATGCCGCGGGCATCGTTGATGGCCGTGCGGAGGTCATAAAGGTCCTTCGCGAGTCCAACCCTAACCTGGACTTTACTCTGCTGGAGGAGGACGTCACCACCCAGGTTGGGGTTGGCGCAACGGAGGAGGCCCCAAAGTTGAGCAGCTCCAGGCACCAACTAGAAAGACGCCGATCGAGATGACTCTCGAGCCAACTAAGCCTACCGCCACCGCCGCTACCAAGGACCTATTGACCGCATAAAGCTCCCCTCCCTCTTTTCTTTTAGACATGTGTATATTGCTCTCCGTGTTCGGGGTTCTTTTTCGTACATTAGCTGACTGGCCCTATTTATTGATGAACACTTGCTTCTATACACACACACACACACACACACACACACATATATATATATATATAAGTATTTTTCCTCGGTATTGTTGTTTTCTCTAGTTGTAGTATAGCCGAGCGGCCGTATGTAAGGGGACCCAATCCCCACCGTCGTGGCCTAATGGCCAAGTGACACCAATATCCTGTTCGCCGACCTTGATAGGCCGAGTTCTGCGCCTTGAGTTATTTTCCTTTGGCATTTTGTACCTTTGATAAGTCGAGTGTTTCCCACTCGCGAAGGTTGGACCTGGGGCTGACCCTGATGCCTTAGGTATTATTCATTTTGGGGATCATGGCCCCTTGTCGTGGCCACCGCTTGGAGTCAACTTTGCAGAGGCATCAAGGCTGTCCCTCTAGTGGGAGCACCTGAGACTTTTTCGTTGTAGACCGAGTATGTGCACTCGGCTTTTCTACGTCGTAGGCCGTGTGTGAGCACCCACCACCTCTTCTTTGTGGGCCGAGTGTGAGTACTCGGCTCCCATTCGCTGTGGGCCTAGCGTGAGTACTAGGCTCCCATTTGCTGTGGGCCGAGCGTGAGTACTTGGCCCCTATTCATTGTGGGCCTAGTGTGACTCGACCTTTCGATTTTTGTACTGCCGACCTTGAGAGGGTCGATCTTGGTTGTCCGAGCCCGCTAACCTATGAGATTGGTCTTAAGACTTCGGAGTTCATCAACCTATGAGGGTCGATCTTTACTATTTAAGTTTGCCAATCTATGAGGATCGGTCTTAGGACTTCAGAGTTCGCTGGCCTATGAGGGTCAATCTTATTGGTTTGAGTCAGCCAACCTATGAGGATCGGTGTTAAGACTTCGGAGTTCACCGACCTATGAGGGTCGGTCTTTGTTGTTTAAGTCTGCCAATCTATGAGGATCGGTCTTAAGACTTTGGATCATTTGTCTCACTTTATTTTTAAGCTTGGAGTTTGAACGAAAAATTCCTCTTTATTGACGTCACAAGTCCATGTGTTTGGAAAAAATTCAAATATCATTGTAAATAGCATAAAAATTCTGCCTACTAATAAAACGTCTTCAAATTTTTGGAATTCCAAGGTCAGGATATCTTCTTGCCCCCCAGAGTCTTCAAATGATACGTCCCTGGTTGGATCTGTTTGGAGACTATGTAGGGTCCTTCCCAATTTGGTGAGAGTTTTTCTTGGTCTTTGGGATGAGACGTGCTTGCTTTCCTTAGAACAAGGTCCTCTTTCCCGAAGAGTCGTTCCCTCACTCGGGAGTTGTAGTATTTGGCCGTTCGCAGCTGGTAGGCTACGTTTCTCATTAGTGTGTTCTTCTTCCTTTTTCCTTTTATTTCATTCAATTTCATTCACTATGCTATGATATATCCTCCAAAAATTGAAGATATGTCGCTACTACCCATAATGGGGCAGCGACGACGTATCATGATTTGAAGAATATCTATATATTTCTTGATGAGGATTTTTATAACATAAGAAAGTCATTTATTTATATTTTTCATGATTTTTTCGTTGTATTTTTCATTTGATTTTTATATTCTATGGGCTGTTTTCATGATTTTATGTTCTTTATTTAAGGTTTATTTTTGTTATTAGTTTTATTTTTTGAATTTTTTATGAAGTTTAGTTATTGTTCGGTAATATTTTATATCATGCTTTTATGGTCTTTTCATCAAAATACAATTTGTTTTGTTTGTTTCCTTTGCATGTTATGATAGTTTTTCGTATAGGGGTATTTTGCTAATTTTTGTACATGTACAAATTCTATTTTCATTATGTAGGATAATTGTGGTGTTGGCTATGAATTAATTACTATATATTTTCTCCTTTTTGTGGTGTTGATTATTATGTCGTGAATGAGCAATGACAGTTCTATAATTTTTAGCATGTTTACTAACTCTTTTTATGCATTCTTTTAATGTATAATTAATAGCTAAACCTAGGGTTTTGCATGTGTATTTTTTTTACTTTGCAATATACTAACCATTGCATTGCAACAAAGCTGGATAGAGACGAATGCCTATTTTTTTCTTATTTCTTTTGCATTACTTTTAGCATCCTGATGCATATGATTTAGAGAAATTAACAAACCCATGATTGAAGTATGGTTTAACCAAGTGAACTTAACCATAAAGATCCCATCTTTGCACTTGATACCGACGATAGTTCTGTTAACAAAATGAAACATTTAAGAATACAGATGAGTGGTAGAAAAACGAAATCTAAGAAAACACGATTGAGAGAAGTGGAGGCGAACGAGATACCCGTTGTAATCGACGACTTTGGTAGCGTATTCAATCTAAAAAACATGGCCATCGGGAGAGAAAGTAGTGACGGTAAGGTCATAACCAATCCCAATGCTACTCATCTTTCACTCTTCTTCTCTTTTGTTTATCTTCTTTTCTGTTGGTGTATTGCTCTTCTCAGTCGTCGTTGCTCATCTCTCCTAGAACTAGTTCACAGTTTCTTCGATCTTAAAAAACAAGGAATGCTAGAGAAAAGTTAAGTTGGGACTTCTTGACCCAGAACATTTTATCATGATGACATTGCACTGAACCAGAACTGGTCCACTGAGTCGTTGATGTTTTAAGTTTAAAATTGAACCTCGATTTAACATTAGCATGCCTGTTCAGCCCGTTTCAATCAATATAATCCCTCTTACGGTAAAAGGATTCTTGCATGGCCATTACGTGAAAAGTTTTGTTAGGTGTTGAATGGGGTTCCATCTAGTGTATAGGCATTAGATTGGGCCACCTAGTATGAGATAAGTTAAAGGATTTGATTTAGCGTGTTCCATCAGTTCTGAAGTTTTTAACTTATCGATTAAGTACCTAATATTTGGTATCAGAGTCGGACATCATGTTATGGGTTCTTAGAAAGAGCTACTTACTGCCAGAGTGAGAACTGTCTAGAATCTACCAACTTTTTTACCTTATGGAAGGATGATGACCATCCTAACTGTTGGATATATAGGGTAAGCTCTGGGCCACATTGACTTTTAGAAGTTTGTTCAATGCACCTATCTATAATCATGCAACCTATGGCACTTTTGATAGTTTATGATTTTCAAACCATGCAACCTATAGCACTTTTGGTAGTTTCTGATTTTCAAACCATTATTTTGTCATTTGATCAATTCAGTATGAATGAAAAATTAAATGTGAGTATTGAACATAGGATGTATTTACCCACAATTATTGGATTACAAAATACATCCTATGTACAAAATAATCATGCAACGTATTGCACTTTTGATAGTTTTTTATTTTTAAATCATCCATTTGTAATCATGCAACCTATGACACTTTTGATATTTTTTTATTTTCAACCATAATTTTGTTATTTGATCCATTTAGTTTGAACTGAAAGTTAACATGTGAGTATAGAATATAAGATGCATTTGCTCATAAAATTGGTGGATTAATCCAATACTACAATTTGTTAGTCTATCAGGTCTGGTAAATACATTGAACAGTCAAGAAAAATCTAATGTGTCAGTTCAAAAAAAAATCCAAGTGGATAGTCTTGATGGTGGATCTGTATGGCAACCATTCTGTTTCAAAAAATTGATTTCAAGTCAAAATCTATTTTTTCTATTTTTGGATTTTAAGAATAATTTTGTACCAACAAATGTTGTATGGTAAACAAAGTAAAAAATTGTTTCTGCTATTATAGAGATACAGAAACATGTATGGATTGTCATTTTAACAGAAACAGTTTTCTCTTAAAATTCTATCAAATTACATAAAAATCTCATCCCTTGGCATAATTTTCATAATACAAATAAATGAGAAAATATCACTAATTTCAATATATCTAAAATAATTTCAATACTAAATATTGTAAGATTTTCATAAGGTGGGCTGGCATAGTCCCACTTTTATTTTTAATAAAATCGGTTTAGTTGTGTTGATGGGAGCTGCCTTAATGGTATGAGTCCAATTACTATGTGTGGACCTAAAGTATTGTTTCCTTAATGGGAAAGAAACCCTAATTTCTATGCAGAGTTGGTCCCTGCCCTCACCACTATAAATAGTCGTCACTGGCCCATTAAGTGACTAATCTAAGAAAACCTAAAGTTAAGTGGAAGAGGGCAGACCAAACCAACAGTTCTTGAGCGACATGGACAGTCAAGAATTCAACTGCCACAATCACGGATCCAGGTACGCCAATCACACCACTGAATTTATTGTATACTCATTGATCTCCATGAGTATTTCTCATAATAATTCTATCAATGGTATCAGAACCTGATCATGGCTGATCAATGGGACTGCAAATTTTTATTTTTTTTTATTATATGTGAAAAGAGCAATCGATCAAAAAAAAAAAAATCTGTTTAGGCATCGGCCATGGCCGAAACCATAGTTGAGACCATAACCGATGCTGTTTGGTTTTCCAACCTGTTTTGGCAGCCGTACAAATAAAAATTAAAAAAAAAAGAGGAAAATAAAAAGGGTTTGAGGCAGTGGTGTTCTTGAAATCCTAAAAGGGTTTTGGGCGTTGGGTTTTACCAAAATGTTTTTGGCCATTGGGTTTTACCGGCCATTGAGGCGGGGGTTTAGGTCACCAGTGGTTGGCGAGCGTTCTTCGACGTTGTCGTTGGCCGTCGACTCATGATCCGCCCACCGCAAGAGAAGAAATAAGTTTTTTTCCATTAAAATCCTATTTTTTCTTTGTTAGATGTCCGTCGCCATTGTTTTTTTTCTGGCCACTAATGCCGGGGTTATGGTTGCCGGAGTGGGGGGCTTGCTCGTCGGTGATATCGTGGTCGTCGGCTCCCTGGTTTGGCCTCCGTTAAGGGCGGTGTTGGAAAATTTTTCAAAACCTTAAAAAAACCATTCGTGTTTCTCTGTTTGCGTTTTGAGGAAGAAGATAGGGAATATTCCCTATCTGATTCCCCCATCTAAACTATTAATTTAAAATAAAAAAGAGGAAAAGTCAAAAAGGGGAAAAGTTTAAAAAAAAAAGAGGTCAAAAAGTCAAAACGTTAAAAAGAAAAAGGGAAAAAAAAAAGGTATAATGGGTTATGCTATCATGCACCGGGGTGATTATGCTAATATGCGCCGGGTCAGTTGGCCCGACAACCCGACCCATAGGTCCGACCCTTTGACCCAGAAGTTTGACCCATTTGACCCGACCCGGTTGTCGCTGACCAATCAATGGGTTGACCGGTCCGGTTTTGAATTGTTGGGTTTTGGCCTGTTGGGTTGCTTTTGGTTCGACCGTTTCGGTTCTGGTTCATAAAAACATAATTCAAAAATAAAAAAATGGAAAACAGAAACAGTTACAAAAATCAGTTTGGTTTTGTTTTTGTTTTATCAACAGAAACAGAAAAAGAGCTTTTTTTGAGAAACAGAAACTGAAATTGTTTTGGTTTTGGTTTGTTTTTGTTTCTAATAGAAACAGAAAAACAGGTTTTTTTATTTTTTGTAAAAAAAAAAGGGAAAATATCTACCCCCTCCCCTCTAAGTTTGCCTAATATCAATCCAGTACCCAAGTTTTGAAAAATATCTACCCCCTCCCCTACTTTATAAAGATTATATCAACCGTACCCTAACCATGTAACGGTGTTAAAAAAACCAATGTAAAGACAAAATTACCCTTTTTAATATCTATGGAAAACATTTGTCTTTCTCCCTTGATTATGAAAAGACTATATTACACTTATGTAGAGTTAAAAGGCAAATCAAACGAATCTTGGCTTTCATCGATCAACTTCGACAACTCCGAATTGGGTAACCGTAATTTTACCCTCACCATGCCGGCGTTGATCACAAGACTTCTTTCCTTCACGGACGAAAAATCTGAAGTTGCTCGTCGGGTTAACATGGGGCTTTCTATTCTCTCTTTTGCACTCATCCAAACCCCTGGCCTCACTTTCCTCTGAAGAATATTCTTAACTTGTTGTTGAGGAAATTTTGTTCTTTCCAAGAGGAAATAGAGTTTCCTTGGCTTCAGTTCTTGTTGTGGTTCCAAAGGCTTTGCTTTGATGCCGAAGTGCTTCACAGCTTCTGATTCTATGAGGATATGGCCTAGGTAGTCTTTCGTTACTTCCCCTACTTTTAATGGCGTTTTAAACTTAACCGTCTCGCCATCTATGGTCATCACCTTTGCTAACCTTCTCCTTGCTCCTACTGTATTTCCCATTTTTTGTTTTGTGAATTTCGAATTCGAAACTCAGGCTTTCATCTCCAAACCACATAAAATTTACGTCAGCTTACTGTTCCTCTCGAATGAAGTTGTGTAGGGTACAACATACAATGACGATAGGACTTTGGGTCGAAAGAGAAAAACATGGCATTTTGCTTAGTGTAGGAAACCATTATTTCAACGGCGCAAAACTACGTTTGATAACATTCCTAACACTCGAATGTCTTTGGTTGAAAAGTTCTTTAGCGGTCTGCGTTCTTCTTGACTTGAAATCTTGGGGATGATACCGTTGGGAGTTAAAATCCCTGTAGTAGATGGATATCCAGAATCTACTACATAATACTTGCCTACAATATAATTGTTGAAAGATTATGTCAATATAATATTTTGATAATGCTTTTTACCAAAAAAATATATATTTTTGATAATGCTGCCAGTTGAATATTACTAAATGATAATGGCTTTGTATTTACCTGGAGGAGGATGAAGAAAGTGTAAGGTTGGATCTGTGAGTGCCGCTGCAAATACTCGACAATCATTTACAAATCCCTCCCAGCCACTATTCACAAAAGTGAATTTCATGTCATGTGTACACGCACACATGACGTTCTATGTTGTTTCTCCCTTTCTCCCTCTATAAGGTATTTGTTTGTGTCGAGGAACACGTGCATCTACTTGAGTTCCATCGATAGCACCAATACGATCCTAATACAATCCATCATATACACCAAATTAAAAAGATATCGCAGTAAAATAAATAATGGTAATATGTATGTAATAATTTTCATTCAAATTGCTCTTACCTTACAAAAAAAATACTTTTTGGGATTATCAGCAATTTATGTGGCGATCTGATCAAATGGTGGTAGTCTTATGTTAACTTCTCCTAACTTGAGGAAAGCCTCCAATACTCTATTAAAATGTCTAGCGATTGTCTCTGGTGAATGCTGAAATGTTCAGCTACATCTATAACCCACTCATTCCGACCAACCATAGTTATGAACATTCCTAGCTGCTCGTCAACTCTAACATATCGACCATCTTCTCTCCCGCATTAGCATACAGCGGTTGAAGAAAACATGTCGTTCCATTTTGTATTGTTCATAACACCTATCCACATGACCTTCCAAGACCTTAGGGAGATCTTACAAGACTAAAATGTATGTGTGTATATATATATATATATATATATGATTCCAGCTAGTTCCACCACCCCTAATGAATTTAGAAGATCCAACCCCAACAAGCAACAGTCGAGCACCCATTTGAAATCTGAATCATTTACCATCCATATGATTATTCTTAATCTTAATGAAACTTACAAAGTTTTCTTTTTGAGGATCCAAGAATTTCCAAGGCTTAGGTAAGACTTTGAAATGTTTTTTAGTCCTATAATTGACATAGACCCAAGAACTATAGTGGAATGAGTATGATGCGTCAAGAATAGTTGGGAAAGCTCAGCTGGTAGAGCAGAGGATTGAAAATCCTTGAGTCGCTAGTTTGGAGGTGGCTTTTATTGATCCGGGATGATTGAAACTTTAATGGCTTCGGAAGAGACGCTTGTTATTGTGATGGCTGGGTAGGAGCTTGACTCATTGTGGATGTACTTTTTGTATCCGGGTTTGGGTGACTTTATCCTATGGCTTCATGTATTTCTTGTGGTATTTGTTGATATGTCATCTTGGATATAGGCAATCTTTGGTTCCAATTTTGAAAACGGCATAGAGTGATCCTTTTAACAGAGCAACCTTTCTTTCCACGATAGGAGTACACACAGATACCTTAGGTAGTATGGCCTCAAAAGCGAAGGTTGGGCTCTTGGTGATGAATTTTGAAAAGTGATTCTGTAGGTTTAGACAATGAGTGAAGCAGCTTCCGCACCCACAGCAGGCCCGTTTTCCCATTAAATTATGTAGGATAGGTGGTATAGTTGTTCTATAGTTGGGTGATGAGTCATTATACACACCCTAGAAAATTCTTACAGCACTACTATGGCTCCAACACCGGAACCCAATTGAAAAGCAACAGTGTATGCATTAGTGCAACGGTGCTCTATGATCAGCTTTATTCTCTCAAGTGCTTGCCCCGAGCAAGATACGGCCAAAAAGTCGCTTCAATGCTCAACCACCCTTACCATTATTAAGTATAGTTTTCGAGCCAGTAAGAAAAACAAATCTCTAACAATTGGGCTAATGCGCGTCCCTAGCAAGCAAGAAGCCAGATGCGCTAAGGCGAAACGTCGTCGCATGCCTTAATCGAGTAGGGGTTCATCTGTTGACTCTTGGATGCATGTTAGCACTTTATTAAACAAGCAGATGTCCTACTATACTTATTAGTAATAATGATAAAGGCGCCTTGCCTTTGCTCTAATAAGGGTTAGTCATTTCATTTAGTACGAGATCGCTTCACACCTCGCCTGATAGTGGACTGGTATGGTCTCACTAGCAAAAGTCGCCCTGGCTTTTCAAAACAGACAGGCATCCTTCTAAATGGGAGGATGGAAAGCAATAGGTTCTAATGGTTACCCGACAATATTCTTTCACACCTAATGGGACATTCTAGGAGAAGATATTTGGCATATGTTAGAACACTTTTTCCATAGCGGTTTTCTTCTTCACAAACTGAACCATACCCATATTATGCTCATCTTATATGCCCCATGCACCTTGTTAGACTACTACTCTATTAGTTTGTGTAATGTGGCATACAAAATAATCGCCAAAGTCCTCGTCAACCGTTTTCGGCCTCTTTTACCATTCCTCATCTTACCTTATCAAAGCACCTTTATCCTCGAGCGTCAGATCTCAAACAATGTCATCATTGCACATGAACTACTACACACACTTCTTTTATTCCTTTCTCACATGATAACTAATGGGACCCACTCTCTCTCTCTCTCTCTCTCTCTCTCATATATTCTGAACATGTAGGCCACAAGTGAGCTAAATGGATGAGACCATTTTCTAACCCCTCATTAGTGTAGCATGTAGATTCCTTCTTGCATTGCCCTTGTAGGAAACCCCTCCCCAATATATAATATAGGCAAAACCAAATATATAAACCCATTTTCATCGGTCGAAGTTCCACTCGTCGATCCAGCAGACCTTTGTTGATCTGGCAAATCTGTTTGAAAGTAGGTTGTGACAGCATGTCGGCACGTGTGGGCGGTTTGGCGTTGGATTTTTTGGCACATATGGGGTCCCCTCTATTGGCACGCATGTGCATGCGCTTAATTTTAGCTGTGTCTACAGCTTTTTATCTAGGGAAGTGGTTGTGATCCACCCCTAGTCTAGATGACCCAAACAATGGCATGTGAGACCGGGTCAATTTTCGCTCCTTGGTTTTGGATACAATGTATCCATAGCTTGTGTTTATCATGTTCTCTATCTATTTCATGTATCTTGATTTTCTTTGCTTGGCGTTGGGCGCACATGAATGTAGCCTTCTTTCTATCAAAAAAAAAAAAAACCTCTTTAGTATCATTTAATTAATGGGTATTTAACGAGTCTGTTGTATCCCTATCCTACTTTGCACTTGGATCCAAACATCTTGTTTACATTAGCAATATGGGAAAGAGAACACTATCTAGGTGTGTGCGATACGCTGCCCCTACACCCAGACACATGGGCAGGCGAAATAACTGCCATGACCCCATGGAAAGGAAAGATTTCCCAGGGGTATGGCGGTCATTTCACCTGCCCCTATGTTTAGGCACAGAATCAGTGCACCACATCCGCCCAAGTACATTCTTTCTCCCTAATAAGAAATACAATAGATCATTGCTGTCACTATATAGATACAGATAGATATTGAGAATACTCTGATAAGAATTTCAAATTATTTATCCAATCAACAATGTACATAAGGTGGTTTTAGTTTTGTGATTTATAGAAAGAAACCTTTTTTTTCCTCCAATGAGGTGTGGGTGATCGATTCATCTACTAGGGAGCGTTTAATGAGGGAGAGAAAGGGGATCGCAGGTGAAATCTGCAGGGTGTGCGATGCACATCCTGCAGCACAGCAGAGTATATGTGTCCCATGTGTGCCACATGACCTCTATTGCACGCTGGCATTGTACGTTTCTTTTCCCCCTAATTTAATCACCTTTCAAGGTGGGAGATCGAAATTCCAAATAGTCAAGCAACTAATCACCAAACTTGGGCTGAAATAAACACTATAGGGTTTTGAGTTCGTGGGGTCTAAAGATGAATCTACTTCAAATGGAAGACAGAAGTTCCATAAAAATAAAAAATAAAAGATATGGCTTAATCCCACGGTGGGACTTTAATCCCACATCGGGTGGGTTGACTGTGTATCTGTGTTTATTTGCAACCCGTAGCTTGAAAAGTTGTTTAACCCTTTTGAGCAGGTGTATGCGTTTGATCAAAAAATAAAAATTCCATAAAAGATTATATATATTTTGACAACCAAATGCAGAATTTATTCCACTTGACTTTCTTGCTTCGCCTGCAAATGGGTTGAACCTTAGTTTTATAAGAGTATTGAACTGCAGATTGCAGTCACTATCAAAGCAAGTTCATCTCATTCCATTCTCCCAATATCAGATTCAACACATTCTTCGGCAATTAAAAGCTTTGAGACCAATAAATACAACACCTCCTATAGCCATTTTTCATGCACCAAATCACAACAAACTTACAATCAAAGAAAATATATGACCATCAAAAAATCACTGTTTCATCTAGCCTACTCAGACTCAGAATTTTCTTTACACCATAAATGAGGACAGGTGAAAAGGACCAGGGGTGGAGATTCTCATGTTGGTGGCGGAGGAAGAAACGAAGGGTCAAGATACTTGGGAGGGGCGTATCAGGCAATTCAAACAAGGGGGGAGGGTTAGTGCTTGATTGCTCCCGACCACCTCTTGGCGGCGGAGCAGAAAACTTTCTTCCAAGGACTAGAATCCAATCATTTGACAATTTGCCCTAGTTTAACAAAATTCATTGGTAATATAAATAAGTTTGACCTGGCATAGTTTTAACCCGAGACAAGTTCAGGAAGTTCAGACTTCAATAACAGATGAATAATCCACAAGCAAATCTAGAGACATGAGAAATCAAGCATAATAAAGTATTTTTACTAATGCCCAAGATGGCTGAAAAAGAACATTTTAGCTGTTTTAAATCCACAAATGTTTCTTCCAGTGCTGCCACTATAGCTACCTCAGCTTCCTCTCAAGAGCTCATCTGAAACCTGAGACTTGAAAGGAAAAAAAAGAAATCCCCACCATAGCAAATAAAATTTGGTAAATTCATGTAGAGGATGGCGACCCAAAGATAGTGTTAAAATGACACAACCAATAGGATGCACTTTGAATCCTTAATCTGCATCCATTTCTTCCAACGCTGCTTTGGCAGCTGCCTTCGCTTCCTCTAAGAGCTCCTCTGGAACCTGATACTCAGAAGGAAACCCTATAATTAATAACTAAAGAAATATATATATATATAGTTATATAGTTATATAGTTATATTTGCAAATTGAGCCCAACCAACTAGAATGGAATACAAGTGAATTCCAACATCTTCTGATCTACTGATAAAACCCAGTTTCATTGATTCCTTTGATGGTAAAATGGGCCATAACTAAGTGCCAGTCCCACTTTCACAGGATCCCTGGAGAGGTGGACTGGAAATGGTCCCAATATTTGGCATTTTTGCAAAAAAGTGGCTGGTCCTCAGACTCAAATGTGTGTTCTTACACTGGCACCACAGTGTGCTTCTTCTGATAAAATGCATAATGGAGTATTGAAATGAATTCCAATCAAAAGAAAACCAGCATAAAGTCTGAACAATTCATTATGTATCTTTAATTCTCTATATAGCTAGGTTACATATACCATAAACATCATCCATGAATGGAAGCTGTGTGTGGTACACTAAGTCAATTAGGGGTAGGGAGTTCAGAAATCCCAAAACACGTGGAAAATTATTAATTAATCATTGACTAAATCCACCAAATGGTAATTTTTTTGTCCACCTCTACACTTCGGGTTTTAATGGCTCAAAAGCATTTTATACATTTAATATTGGAAAGAGTGTAACCAAGAAGACACCTAGATTGGAACAACTGTCAAACAATGAGAGACAAGAAGCACTGGACTGGGCTTCAATATGGGAAAGTCAAAAAAAATATGATTCAAGTACAACTAAGAAGTTTTTTACCATCATAATACTTGGTTTGGAAAACAATCACAAAGCATTGTGTAACGTTCTGCGGAAATATGACATCAAATTCCCTAATACGTAATACCACCATGCCCAACCCCACTTTTCAAGATGGGTAACTGGTCCAATGAAACTGAGCATAGAATTGCAGATTACTGGGTTGTCCGGTAATCAAATGAATGACATCGATTCACAGTTGATACTTAATCTCCCTCTATTCCATACTATATATTTATATCATTGATAAGATATCAGTACCTGTAGCTGACCCCATTTGGTGCAGATTCATCAACAAAATAGGCTAGTTTTATTTGGAATAAGTCTAGGATTGGGTTCTATACATATTGGGCCTTTGGTTCCATGGGTTTTCAATGTAATAGGTCACTTTTATGGACCTAACGAGGGGTACATAGGTTGCATACTGGATTAGTTATTTTAGTTCCATACTTAGTTTTATTTTGGTATTTTTCTTCATAAATTGAATCAGTTCAACCAATGGTTCAATTTAAGTGATTTTATTAGTTTTTATTAGTTTTCTTTCAAGTGTTTAGTTGGGCTGGATTAGGACTCTGTTTTAAGTCTATTTCAGTTTCCTACTCAGTTTAAGTTACCTAATAGGTTAAGGATTCGGTTAGGCCTTTCCTTTTTGTGGAGTCTATTTTTGAGTCTTTTATATAAGTTGTAAGGAGGCAAGTATTAAACACGAATTTTATTAATGAAAAAGATTTCGTTGCTCTTCTCCATTGAAGATTTGTCTTGTGTTTGATCAAGGCTGGTGGGATTGGTGTTTGATCCAATCGACACCTTGCGGTGTGAAGCCCAGTGGATCGCTTTGAAGGAATCGTGTTTAATCTGATTAACACCTTGCGAAGGGAAACCCGGATGGTTCAAATTGGTTATTTGTTTCTCCATTGCTGTTAAGTTCCAGTTCTACATTCAAGTTCTAATTTCAAGAGTGATTCTACATCATCAAGCACTATTCAAGTCTACAACATCACTCCAAGTTCTTCATCCACAAGTCTAAAACTGAAAACCTGCAACTATTCTTCTTCCCTTCTAGAAGGTCACATGCAAGGTTCTTGCGAGAATTCTGCCCAGCCAAATCTAACCGTTAGAACTTGCTAAAATTTTGATTGAATCTTCCTCAAACCCTAAGAGAAACTCGATCCAAATTTCATTACCAGCCACCCAGCCGATTCTTTGAAATTACACTTTTACCCCTCTCTCCTATCTCTACTAGGAAACCTCCATAACTCCAGATTCAACCATCTGATTTAGCCATAACTTTCACCATATATTCCCCTCCACCCTACCCACACTCAACCTAAATATTAAGCCCATTCAACCACCCCATTTCCTGTTATTATAAACCCTAGATTCCATCATCTTCCACCTTTCAAAACCCTAAACCTTACTTACTGCCAATTCATTCCAACACACATTCCTCCATCAAAACTTAACGTAACCTTCATTAATAGACTCCCCTACACCTGCCTAGCATAACCAACACATCAAACCCTAACCCTAATTTTGACCTAAAATCATATGCTGCCCCAATCGGACTACTAGTTCATATCAGATCCTGGTGTACTGGCCTAACTTACTGCCAATTCATTCCAGCACACATTCCTCCATCAAAACTTAACGTAACCTTAACTAATAGACTCCCCTCCACCTGCCTAGCATAACCAGCACCTCAAACCCTAACCCTAATTTTGACCTAAAGTCATATTCTCCCCCAATCGGACTACCAGTTCATATCAGATCCTGGTGTACTGGCTCCTAGTTGATCTCCTACCAATCTAGGACTTCATTACCATTTAGTTGGGATAAGCCTGAGCTGACCTTAGTAGAATGCCTTCTTATTTATTAAAGAAAAACGTACATGACAAGCATCAGCAAAATTTTAGCGGAAATTATTGGTAACAAATTGTAGCTGAATTCCATGTGGTCATATGCATCTGATTCTTAGTTTCATTTTATATGATAAGTAAAAGTTTACGAACTTTTATATTTAACTAACAACAAAGATCTATTTTTTCAGGATCAAATTAAGAGACATAAAAGGGTACATTTTTTCAAGGCTCTGATCCCTAAATCTAGGTTAGAATTAGAAATGTTATGTCACTTGTACTCCTATTCCTGGTGAAACCATAGAGAGACTGAGATCAAGGAATGCCTAAACCATTTCAGTATGCTTGATTGTATTTGTATCCACATAAACATTGAAGAGGAGCATTTTGAAAATTTAAAGTCAAGCTAATATTTAATCTAGATACTTTTACAGTTCATTAAAGGAAGACAATGGTGATACAGGACCTTTTCATTTTATATAGGTGGGCCCTCTCTTCCACGGGCAGAAGTCCTTTATGAACATGCCAGATGAAATCTTATTATTCATGATGTGATGCATTATGAATTTATGATCTTATAGCATGTAAATCTTAAGGTCAGACAGTGCACCATCCAAACGTGAATTTAGGATTTTGACCTACTTAGTAAAATTCAGATCTATGGATCGAATTATACGTAAAAGTACATTGACTATTTTCTAGGGTATTACACCCATGTACATCACTTATTTTTAATCTCACCCTTTTATCACTATTATTGCAAATCTATGATAATTCATTCCAAGCAACACGTTCTACACACAGCAGTGCTTCGTCATAAATTTCCAACAGTCAAATTATTAGAGAAGCATGGCCCAGAATCGCAATAGTGACTAGTTCGGCAACCCTAAACCATCCAATATATTGACTTTCTTTATCATTTGGCAGATGAAAGCAGAGTCCAGTGTGGAACTCTACCTTTCTGACTGATCTCCTGCTCCCGTTCCCCTATCAGTAATGTAAATAATCACCTAATAACTGAGGCTTGTGAGCATGCACAGAACAAGCTCTGAAAGAGCTTTGAGGTACAGTCTGCCAAAAGATCATTTTCCTACATACAAAAGGAAATTATTTTTTCTCAACAAAACAAAAAGGTCACCTTCTGATGCTGGCAGTTTGACTCGTCACAGACCCAGCTCATTTCCAACTCGAATGCCTTGTCCTTTGCCTCATCATGCACCCCATATATGCTGCATACAACATAGAAAGAAGAATACCAAATTGTGACCAACAACTGAAATGGAAAACTCATGGAGTACTTAGTCCAGAAAAGATAAAATATGATTAACAACTAAAGATGACCAAAGCAGTAATGCTTCCCCGATTTTCTTAAGCTCTTGCACTAAATAACTAAATAATTCTTACTATAGTTTCTAATATTCAAAACTAGGCATCGTAAGTGGTAATGAGAGAAAATTTAGACAACCACAAAAAGATCATCAAATGGTTTAGCTTTGTGCCTCAATGTCAACTACATTGAGCCTGAAAATCTTGAAGAACACAAAAGAAAGAATATCAAAATAGATGTTGACACCACACCACTCCTCTCAGTTCCAAATTCAATTTCATCCACGATAGTTAATTTAGACAGAAAATCAGCAGCTAATAATGTGCCAACTACCATATAGGAAGTCCATTGGATGGAAATACATTATTAAGATAGAATGCATGCACTTGACTGTGTGCCTGTGAATTCAGAATTCTAGCCTTTTATGATAAAGATGAATGTTAGTGAGGTGCGAGATGTACTGGATCATATTGTGAGATGCACAGAATCATAACTCTATTAAGTAGAGTTATACTTGTAATACTGAAATATCTACTTTAACACATATGGGATCGACGTGGGGGGTTTCCCCTAGAGATCGATTACCTCTCTTCTCTTTCTCACTTCCTTTCTCAGCTTCTGCCCTACATAACTCTATTTTCACTGCTCTTTTGTACTTGAAATTTCATCACTTTGATGGGTCCATAGCAACCTGAATCAGGGTTTGTAATCCTAGGTTGCAATAATTGGTATCAAAGCCAACATTCTTGCAACTATTCTAACCATAACAAGACCCTCTCACATCACTAACCCTGAACTCTACAAACTGTACAAGGAATTACGAAAAAATCAGCAAGGATCGAACTAAAAGTAGACAAAGTCATGGCAGAGACTTTGGCTGAGCGCCTTCATAAGGAGATCTGATAGACAAGATAATTCCCCAGTTTGGTGCTTTTATCGTATAGAAGGAGCAAAGTGCATGGAGCAAAGAAGCTCATTAAACTAGAATTCTTGCACATCATAGTATGGTTTGTGGACATCCCCTCCCCCTGAAACAGCAACCAAGCCAGTTATGCCCCAGATGTCACATGACAGTGTTCTCAGACAGGAATTATGGAATCAAGGTTGAGGTTCCGAAATTCGACAAGGGACCCAAAGATTTTCTTGACTTGTTGACTAAAGTCTAGCGGAATTTCTCCTACAAGTCCTTTCCAGATGACAAGAAGTATTTCTCCTACAAGTCCTTTCCAGATGACAAGAAGTGTGAGCTTATCCTCACCAAATTCACTATGTATGATGTTCATGGTGGGATGATGTTCTACAGCCGAGGTTTATCAGGCGCCTTGGACCCGTCACCAATTGGGAGGTCACAAAGTAGATATTGGATAAAAATTCCATTCCTCCCAACAAAGAAAAGGTTCTCTTTCACAAGATGGTCAACTACCATTAAGGCAATAAGGATGTGGATGCTTACACCATAGAGTTCGACAAATTGTCATGCAGATGTAGACGTCAAGAGACAGATCAGCAACGAGTATTGAGGTATATCAGTGTGCTGAAAACAGAAATTCAATAAGAACTTACTAATGGGGATTTAGATCTGGAAACAGGGGTAAGGCTGCGTACATTTGAACCTCCCCACACCCTGCTAAACGCAGGAGCCTTGTGCACTGGGTAAGACCTTTTTTTTTTAACGGGGGATTTAGATCAATCAATTTAGCAGCTACATATACCAAGACAACCAAAGAAAAATACTACTTGAAGGACATGCTCAAAACTTCAAGGAAGATATTGATATTGGTGAACCTGTATGGTTTGATGACGAGTTTGAAGCCAACCATAGTTGTCTTGGCATCCAGATGCCTTTCTCTTACCTTGTTTTCTGGTGTCGCCTTGGTTCGCCTAGGCTCCTTGACAACTATGAAGCCAGCTCAGCTAGACCTACTCCATTTTCTAATGGACTAGTAGAGAAAGCTCCCCTTTTCTAATAAAATGGTACTTATTGATGAGGATTCTACGATATAGTGCATATAGTTGCCGACACAAGACACAAACCAACCTCATCTCCACAGATCTAGTTCTATCACTTAAACTCCCACAGAAGTAGCTTTTCAGGAAAGGTTATGTGCGAGGATTTATGTCTAATACTAGAGAAGAGATTGATGCAGTTATACGAGTAAATCTACAATTTGGGTCTCGCTTCACTATCAAGTGCTTTGCCTAGTCAGCCCCTTAGCGGATTGTGACACTTTTTTAGGGCGACCATGGTAACGAAGGCTGATATTCCCCAAGATGGTGCCGGGAATACCATCAAGGTGAAACAAGGAGGGTAGATATTTTTTATGTTGCCTCACGCATTGACAAATATTCCTCGATGGTGGCAGTTCCCTCCTACTATATGCCAATCTATTCTCCTACTCATGGAGTTGCACTCTGACCATCTTCCCCAAGATACGTGCCACCTTGGCATCGAAATCACTATAAGTACACCTTGGGTTCGCTTCGTAACTTGACAGATTCGAATTCTTTTAAAAGCGAGAGAGCTGATGCAGTTGTACTTCCATGTCTGGACTGGCTTGACCCAGTCCTGAGACTCAAACCACAAACATAGTTCAAGATCTCGTCTCGCCATTTTGGGCAGGTCGAGATTTCCAAAATCTCCGAAATTTCGCCGCAATATGGTATTTTTTCTGCCATATTTCGGCAGTTCATCTCGGTGGGTTTTTGGCCATATTAAGCTCTGATACTTCATGTATACCCTTATTTACACTAAATAAACACATTTAAACCTTCATATTGCAAAAAAATGAACTCAAAGTGGTGTTTTGGGTTTGCACCCTTGATTGACAGTATACGGTCAGACCCTGATGCATAAATAGTGAAATACACCTTGTTTAAGTAATATACCAAAATTTCACGAAATTTTGACAAAATTTCATGAAATATACCGAAATTTGGACTTTTTTCATTTTGTATGGTCATCTCGTCTCGACAGTGTTGAGATATCCAAAATATACCGAAATATCGGCGATATATTGCGAGATTTTGAACCATAACCACAAAGAACCAAATCAAACTTGGCTTTTGGTCCACTAGGGATATTTAGGGGTTTTAATTATTGGTGTTACTTTTGTCATTTCATTTTATTATTATTTTATTACTATTGATAGCTATTGTAGGATGAGCAATTTAAGTTCAAAGTCAGTTTCAGTTTTTTTATTAGGACTTGACATTTAAGTTTTTTATATTGGTTGTAACCCATTGGGATTGGCCAATTGGAATGGCAATATTGAGTTTATTTCCTGAGTGTATGCTGTTGTGCATAGAGTGAATTGCGTGAACCTGAACTAACCGATGGTTCTCCTACCTCCTCTGCGCAACTCTCAATCTGAATTTCGAGAGCTAGAAGAAGCATATTTCTGTTATTTCCAATTAAGGCCACTTTCTTCTTGATATTACCAATTAGCCCTCACTTCAAAATTGTTTCTGTTTTACACCGCTCTTTTTTTTATCTCAATTGTGCCGTTTCTCTTTTACTTTAATTACTATACTGTCCTAGGGTCTGTTCCAAATGTTCTAAATATTACAAAATTGCCATTGCACTTTTCTATTTGGAATTTCATCACTTTGGTGGGCCCATAGAGACCTAAAACAGATTTTGTAACCCTAGGCAGCATAAATTTTCTTCAATTAATTGGAAGAGCTCTCTTTATCGTGTTACTTTAGTCGATGGTTCTTCCTCTAGTGTTCATGGTCATGCCATTTTTAACTCTCTTCTTCTATATCCTTGTCTTATGCCCTTCATGTACCCAAATTTCATATGAAACTGTTGTATGTTAGCCAACTAACTATGTCTCTGAATTGTTCTGTGACATTCTATCCCCCTTATTGTGTTTTTCAGGATCTCCAGATGAAGAGGATGCTCGGTGGTGGCCATGAATCTTCTGGATAGTCTATTTGTAGTACTTTAATGTTGCCTTCTCTGCTCCCGTTGTGGTTGCATCCCATCCTATCGTCTCTCCTCTTCAATGGCATTGTCATCTTGGTCATCTTTCTTTGGATAAACTTCATCAACTGATTCCTTCCCTTAGCACTTAGACTTGTCTGGAATGTGAATCAAGTCAACATGGGAAGCAACATCATTCAACTTTTAGTCCTTGCATTGAGAAAAGTAGTTCTTGTTTCTTGTCAATACTAATATTCGTTGCGCTGGTCGTGTTTTTAGTATTTTTTGGGTTTAAGTTTTTTTTTTTTAAGATGAGCATTACAGAATGAGTTGAAAATAATTGTTAAAGGATCGTTCTAAGTTTTTGTTTTCAAATAAATCTATAAAAAAATACAAGTTCAGTTTTTCTAATATTTGTATTCTTCATTCTAATTATGCTCTTGCAATTTTCCAAAATGCTATTGCTTATATTTGTTGTAATAATGGAATTATTCATCAAACTACTTGTTCCCCATACACCTCAACAAAATGGGATTGCTGAGAGGAAAATTTGTAGTTTGTTAGAAGTTGCTCGTTCTATGATGATTCATATGAACCCTCCAAAAGGTTTTTGGAGAGATGGCGAGATGCTATGCCTGCTAATTAATTAACCAGATGTCATCTATTGTTTCAAATGGTCAAAACCTTTTCTCTATTCTTTTTTCTACAGTTACCATTGCATTCTCTTCCTCTTTTGTGTTTTGATAAAATGTCTCACCGTGCTCTTAAATGTATCTTTCTCGGGTAATCTCATACTTAGAAAAGAGTATAAGTGCTTTTATCCAGTGTCTTGAAAAAACTTTGTTAGTGAACATGTCACATTTTTTTTAAGAAAACCCTATTTTTCTAATGTTGGCAAAGTTTTGGATGATCCACCTTTCTCCTTTATCTTCCACCACCTCTTCTTTTCCTTACTATTTGTCATGACATCTCTCCTGATGATCCTCCTCCTTTGTTTCCTTTACCATCTTCTACATCTCCACTCTAGGTTTATCAGCAAGCACCTCATGTAGTACATTCATTGGATGACCTACCTACACCGCAAAAATCCTCTTCGATTTCTCTTCCTCTTGAGCTGGACTTGCCTATCGTTCATAAAAGTAAGTGCTCTTGAACTCATTTTGAAATATTACTCATCCTAATGGCAGTTATGTTTCTGTTTAGTCTTTCTCCTTTCTATCATAGTTTTGCTTTGTCATTATCTAGTGTTTATATGCCTGATCCTATATGGAAGTGCTTTCCCATACTGGTTGGAACAGGTAATGGATCTTGAAATAAATGCGTTGATCAGTAAAAATACTTTGGACCTTACCTTCTACCAAAGAGAGAGGAATTGGTGAAGTGCCCGTGGAAAATTTTCTGCTATTATCATCCAAATGGTACATTGGTACTATTAAGCGTCTGATGGCTTGTCTTGTAGCCAAAGAACATACTCAAACTCATTTCAAAATTTCAACGAAATATTTCAGTTTTTGATAGTTGCCGAAACAAAATGGAATACAAATTCAGGGGTCTTCAATGTTTCGGGTTTTCACCGAAATGTAACATTCCGGTGTAACTTCAACCATTTTGGTGGCATATTTTGGCGTCATTTCTGCCATTTCGGTGCCATATTTTGGTGCCACTTTGATGGTGTTCTCGCTTTTGACCAGGGTAGAAATCCAGTCAAAAGACTCAAAACTGAAATCTTAAACCTTGCTTAACTTATAGCATGGACTACTATGAGAATTTTTCTCTAGTATCTCGTTTGCTTTCTATTCTGGTTTTGATATCTCTTGCTGTAAATTTGGATTGGCCTCTATATTAATTGGATGTGCACAATGCCTCTTTGTATGGTGATCTGCAGGAAAAGGTGAAATATGCTACTGATCTCTCAGGTACTATTGTTGGGGCTAAGCCGGCTAAATATGGATGTTAATGCTACTGATAGTAGTGTAACATTTCCAGACAATTCTAGGTATAGGCATCTTGTTGGGAAGCTGATTTATTTAATTGTGACTTGCCCTAACATTTCATTTGAAGTGTTGTTTGCCAGTTTATGGAAGCACCAAAGGAGGTTCATTAGGTCGTTGTGTCTTGTATATTACAATATTTGAAGAGTACTACAAGAAAACGGTTTGGTTTATAGACGACAATCAACTTGGTGTGGTTGGCTACTCAGATGCTTACTGGGCTGGTTCAGCTGAGGTAGAAGGTCTACTGTTGGGTATTGTACCTTTGTAGGTGGTAACCTTGTGACTTGGAGAAGTAAGAAGCAGAGTACAATTGCTAGATCAAGAGTATCGTGTTATGGTTCATACAATGGCTGAGTTGGTTGAAAATTCGCATGGGAAAAATTGGTTTTACAATCACTAAGTCAATGGAGATGTTCTGTGATAATCAAGCTGCCATTTATATTGCTAGTAATCCTATCTTTAATAAGAAAACCAAACATATTGAGGTGGATTGCCATTTTGTTCGAGATGCAATTATGAAGAAAGCTATTCTACGTCTTATATCAGTTCTCCAAATCAGTTGGGGGACATTTTCACTACCATAGTTGTCAAGATGTCGATGGCTAGGCAACGTCTTGGCGTCTAGGTGCCGTTTGCTGGAAGGACGCTTGGTCACCTAGGCGATGCCTTGACGCCTTGTTGGTGTCGCCTTGATGTTTTCCACTCCTCCAATGCCTAGGATCACCTAGTCGTTGTGATAACTATGTTCACTAGGCTATGAACCGTAATACATACTTAATCATGCGTTCCAAGCTGAACATGGGACTTTAATGTAGTCCTAGATTTGAATAATCAAACTAGGAACCAAACAATGATCTTTTCATCAAAGGATAGTTCAGATTAGGTAAAATCTTGATAACAGAAATTCAGATGGTTTGCTGATGAATCTACATCAGACTTCTATGCTCCATCTTGAGAGGGTGTGTTAGTGAAGTGTGAGATGAACTAATCATATTGTGAGATGAACTGAATCATAACTCTACTAAGTAGAGGGGTATAATTCTAATACTTAAGTACCCTCTTTATATATATGGGATCGATGTGGGAGTCTCTCCTAGAGATTGATTACCTCTCCTCTTGTTGTTTTCTTTCTTTCTCTCTTACTTTCTTAGGTTCTGCCCCATTCAGTGTTCTGCTATACTACTGTGAATATATAGGTCCATTAACCATGTAACCCCCGAACTTATGGTGGATTATTGGATGAACAAATAAGAAGTTTCTGGTCTAAACTTTTTATGGCAAATTAACTAAATAGACCAGAACAGTGTTAGAGTTTATGTCTTAAGGGTATAATTGTCTCTGTTTCTATTATAAGTCATATAGTTGTAATTTTACATTTTTATTCTTTCTTACTTTCACCTCCTTATGGAGTCCTATGTAATTCCTAAGAATTGTTAGTGAAGTAAATAAGAGTTAGGAGACTTCTCTCCCTAACTCACGATTCTCTCATCTCTCTTTTTCTTCTTCTCCTCTTCTCTTCTTCCTTCCTTGGTTCTTGTTCAGCTGTAAACCCTTGCTGTCCAACTATGATTAATGGAGGACAGAATCAAGAGAGAGGAGATGATAGAAAGAATCCAGTATTGCAGGGGGTGCAGAGAATAAACCTTGAGAAGAAATAGAAGAAGGGGGGGATTAGCAAGAAATCAGAATTTCAGAATAGCAGGGGGAAAAGAAGAAAGAAACCATGGGGAAGAAAGAAGAAGAAAAGAAGGGGGGGGGGGGGGGAGCAGTCCACGATAGGGAAGAGAGGGAGCAGCCAAACTTTTTAAATTCTCATTTTTTTTCATTCAACAACTTCTGGCCAAATGGCCTGTACATAGCTTAAGTAGAGAAAAACAAAACAATAGAAAATTATTGATCTCCCCCTTGAGAAGACCAACACATAGGGAAGCACACCAGCTGAGCTGTTACTTAAACTTAATGGAGCACAAGTTCCAAGAAGTCCACTAGTCAACTTAAGGGGCTGATCCAAGTGGGCCTGGGCCTAGACCAATGAACCAAAAAAACTGAACCAAACTGAACCAAAAAATGCAACAGAAATGGACCCAGTTAAATAATTGCCTAAATTAAAATGGGTCCGGGACTGGTTCGGGTCCCAACCCGTGGATCAACGGATCGAACCGGGTTTGTCTAAGGGTGTCAATTTGGGACCGGAACCGGGAACCGTCCCAATACCGTCCCGCTAAAACCCGGTACCGTACCGACCCATTAGTAAATGGGACGGTACTGGTATCTGATTTTGGTACCGAATGATAAATGGGACGGGACGGTTCTGGGACGGGATTCCCAACGGTACTAGTACCGAAATACCAATAAGGTACCGGAATGGTACTGGACATACTAGTACTGTTTAAAAGGAAAACATATATAAGATCTTTTTTTTTTTGGGAAAAAATAGGGTATAAGAATTATATTTATGATGCATTAGGGTTTCATTAATTACGTTGTGAATACGAAAAGGAACAAGTGAACAGCCGCAGCTCTTGAAGTCTCACCTCTCAAAATCCTGGTTCCAGTGCTACTCTCTCTTCCTGCAAGCAAATTCATGTACCAGGTTTTTACTTTTTCCACATAGTAGTACCATGTGACAGTGACATGTGTGATAATAAGGTTTTGTTTGAGAAATCAAAGAGGAAAACACAATTGGATTTTTCCATTGCCATCGTTTTGCTTTTGTGAGTTTTGTCCTATCTATCTTCCATTGTTTGATTAGATTATTAGAATAAAGAATTCCATTATTTGATTAGAATAAAGAGCTGGGAAGGGAAAAGCCACCATGAACTTGCTTCCGGTCTTGTTTTGGAAAAATCAAAGAGAAAAGACAACAAGTACACAGTGACACAATGACACCCCATTCCTATTCTTAATGTTTTTTACTTTTATCCTATCTATCATCTTTTATTTGATTAGAATAAAAAAAAAAAGTGAAGAGGAAAGTTGTGTTCTAAAAAGTTTCTTTCCTTTCATACGTTATATTACAGTGAAGTGGTGAACTGTAGTTTTCTTTGGAGAAGTCATTCACATGGTCTTTAAGTAATGTTAATATTTATTTATTAAAGTTTGAGTTTAAAACAGATTTTTATATTGTGCTTGATTTTAACTTAAAATTAAATTTCTTTTAGGTGCCTATTTAGGGTGATTATTATTTTCATTGTGCAAAATGGTGGATGTTCAAATTACTTCGGCACCCGAACCATCTAAAAACGGTGGTGACACTGTCAAGTCTTCTTCCCCTAAAGCTAAGAAGACTAGGAAGAGAACTTTGGCCTGTTGGAATCCTAATTGGTTCAAGGAATTGGAAAAAAAAATATTTAATGATAACAGGCCTAGGGTAGAATGCCTGAAGTGTGGGACTATTTTACTTGCTGATACTACAAAAAATGGAACCTCTGGTCTTAATAAGCATATGAGATGTTGCCCTAAGCGTGACAATAAAGATGTAGCCCAAATGCTTATGACAACATCGGGAGGGAAGGTAACCATGAGGGATAGGCAAATTGATCCAACAGCTGTACGGGAGATGGTGATGACATTGATAGTGAAGAATGAATTACCTCTAAAATTTATAGACTATGAGGGTTTTAGAAAATTGATGTTATATATTTGGCCGGAGTACAAACCCATATCTAGGAACACTCAAATGTCAGATATTCATAAATTATGGAAAAGAGAGAAGGAAAAGACCAAGGAGTTAATCCTAAGTTCTCCAGGAAGGGTTTCTTTGACTACTGATCTATGGACTTCCATCACTAATTATGGTTACATTGTCCTCACAGCTCATTATATTGATAGATTATGGGTTCTACAAAAGAAGATGCTCAGATTTACTATCTTGCCACCTCCGTATACTGGTGCTCATATTAGTGAAGCAATTGGGAAGATGTTGATGGAATGGGGGATCGAAATGAAATGATTTTCTTTTACAGTAGATAATGCTAGTTCTAATGATGTGTTTGTGAATTTTTTGAAGAGTAAATTAAATGCAAAAAATGCTCTTTTGTGCAAAGGCGAATTTTTTCCATGTTAGATGTTGTGCACATGTCTTGAATCTAATTGTATAAGATGGAATCAAGTTAATAGATAATTCTGTACAAAAAATTCGAGATAGTGTCAAATTTGTGAAAAGTTCTCAATCAAGAAAGATAAGGTTTATGGACAGTTGCAAGCAATTGCGAATCGCATGTAACAAGGCCTTGAATGCAGATGTGACTACCCGATGGAATTCCACCTACCATATGCTTGAGGGTGCAGTCTTTTATCGTGCAGCCTTTGAAAATTTAGGTGAGTTGGACAATTACATGAGTTGTCCTGATGTTGATGAATGGATGAAAATTTTAAAGATCACCAAGTTTTTGAAGCCATTCGATGAAATCACAAATTTGCTCTCTGGTACAAAATACCCCACTACCAACTTGTATTTTCCTAGTGTGGTGAAAATTCATATTACCTTGCAAGAAGAGATTCTAAATGATGGAAACTTTATGAGAGAGATGGTGGATGCAATGAAGAATAAATTTAACAAATATTGGAGTGAATATGCTCTGATTTTATCAATTGCAGTGGTTCTTGATCCCAGATACAAGTTGACTATAGTAGAATGGGCATATTCTAGGATTTATGGGAGTAAAGAGGTAGCTGAAGAGGTTGTTTCATGTCTCAAGACAGCATTGTACCGAATTTTTTAAGCATATAAGAGCATGCCAAATGTTGAAGATCCTATAAGTAATGCTGCTGAGGAGGAAGATGACTATATGGAGGTACATATAAATTCTATTTTTTATTAAATCACTCTTGTAATTATGTTCTATTAATGTTTGTAGATTTTATGTTGCATATTCATTTCTTGATTGGATTTTACCATTTTGTAGGACTTCTCTAAATTTAAAAAAATGAAGGTAATTACAGGTTTAGACAAGTCTGACCTGGATCTGTATTTAGAGGAGCCACCAAAGGCTAATTCCAAGGAATTTGATGTTTTAACATATTGGAAGGGATGTGAGCAGCAATTTCCTAATCTTGCTCGAATGGCACGTGATATTCTTGCAATTCCTGTTTCCATTGTTGCATCCGAGTCGGCTTTTAGCACAGGGGGTAGGGTGATTGATAAATACCGAAGTAAACTACTACCCAAAAATGTTGAAGCCTTGATTTGCGTGCAGGATTGGTTGTTTAATGTGGATTGTGGAGGTAATCTTTTTCTTTTTTTTTTAACTTACAATAATTTGTTTTGTACTAATATGGTATTCATTTATTTGTATATAGTCGATCCCTATACTGATGTCGATGATTTGGTTGATGCATTGAGCAATGTACTTACAATTGCTACTCCAACTGAACAATATACTACCTCTCAGGTGGATGTGTGAATGTGTGATGGATAATATTTAGGTATGATATTCAACTTGAGGTTACTATTTATTCAACTTCTAGTTCAATTGGATTTAAAGTCGTGTATGATACATATGTCTCTCATTAGCAAGGTTCAAAATCTCGCGAAATGCCAAATTTCGTATATCTCTAGCTGTCCGAGATACGATACCAATCCGAAATGGAAAAATACCATATTTTGACGATATCTCGTGAGATATCGACGAAATATCGTGGACTCACGATATATCGCGAGATATTGAAAAAGTCACTAAAAGTGTCCCGTGCAATATTTCGAATATTTCGAAAATTTCAGAAATTTCGGTCATCTCGTTTCGGAAATCTCGGTAATTTCGGTAATCTCGTTTCGAAAATTTTGGAAATCTCGGTATTTTTGGCATTTTACACCCACAGAAAAATACCATATTTCGACAAAATTTCGACGAAATTTCGGTATCTCGGAAATTTCGGTCAGACCGAAACACCGAAACGAAACGAGATTTAGTACCATGCTCATTAGATGAGTTAGCATATCTATATTTATTTACAGTAGCAACAAATTAAAGTTCCTAATTGTTTTTTTTTTTTTTTTTTTTTGCAGGCTGCATTGATAGTGCTCGCTTTATTATTATTTATGTCGCGATTGCAGCCTACATAGCCATCCTGTCTAAGGAGAAAAAGTGTTGATTGACCTTTGATAGTAGTTTCAGGAAGATATCATTTTTTATGTTCTTATGTTTAAGTTTTATGACAGTAATTTGATTTATTTAGGAGTCTTCTCTCTTATGGAGGTTTTAAGTGAGTGGAATTTAGTTATGTTTTTATAAACTTGTTTGGTGATGACATTAAAACTATATTTGGGTTTGTTTATTTGATTATCATTAACTCTTAATTATAACTTTGAAAAGCTTATTACATGTGATCTTAGGGAGTTTGAAGAAGTAGAACTATGATTTCATAATTTAAGTTGCTCTATAAAAAGTAGTAGACAACTTAGATTTCATGATAGTGAAAAAATTCCACGACACTAATAAACCCGCCTCGTTAGGAACAATTAAACTTCTTCTTCCTTTTTCTACAGTGCCTAGAACCGTTTAGAAACCGGTACCGTCCCGTCCCGCTAGTAATCGGGATTGGGATCTAGGTTTGGTCCCATTAACTAAATGGGACGATACTGGGATTGACACTTTTGGTACCAGTACCGGTACCGTCCCGTCCCGTCCCAAGTACCGGGAACCGTCCCAATTGACACCCTTAGGTTTGTCCTGCATCAATTATCAAACCTCCTTGATATTCTAACTAGGTATCAGAGCAGGTTTGAGAGTAGATCTAGCTCTCCTTGCTTCTTTACCCCTCTTTAGAACCCTAGAACAGTAGAGGATTCCATAGAGCCATACCATGTAAAGCATTTCACAAAAGAATGGTTCATTATGGTCTAATCTTCAAAGTATTGATGAATGGAGGGAGCTTCTTGCTTGGCCAGATGGATTGAAGCCTGAAAACTTGAACCAGAATGCTGCCCAGATTTCTGCCAGCTTTCTCCTTGTCTGTTTCGATTGGCAGCTTGGTTTGCTTTGGGGCTGGGCCCTTTTGATTCGCCTAGAGGTCCCCTTTAAGGCCCCTAAGGGCTCGATTGGTACATGAAGCAGGTTTGAGAGCCTTACTCTCATCTTTGATGCTGCACTGTTACCGCCAGCAGGGTACTTTTTTCCTCTCTTTTTCTGTTGAAGATCTTTGTTGAGGTTGTGCTATCTTGTGTGGTTCTTAGCTACTGTGAGTGGCAAATTTGCTTAGTTTTATGGCCTTGGATGATATGTGCTGCTGTTGTTTGGATTTTGGAAGCATCTAGTTTGCTGTTTTCATCAAGTGTATGCTCTCAGTTTACCTGCTGCTTGCTGTTTTCATTATTGTGGTTGGGTTGAGGTGTCTCCCCACTTGTGCAAGGCGCTATCTTGCATTTCCTTGAGTTGTTTGGCAGTATGTCTACCATGTCTAGGACTGATTCAGTGGTTGATGGATCTTTGGGAGCCATTAATGGCATAGTTGTCAAGGCATCACCTAGGCGACACCTAGGTGTCCAGGCGCCTTTGTCACGCCTTAAATTCTAGTGTCGCCTTGGTTTCTGACCCCCTCACTCGCCTTGGTTCGCCTAGGCGCCTTGATAACTATGATTAGTGGCAGCCTAAGTGGTGCTCTCCCCACCATAGTACTAAAACTCGCGAAATTTTGGTCGAGATATTGAATATTTCGAGTATCTCGACCTGTCCGAAACGAAACGCAAGTCCGATATGAAAAAATGCAATATTTCGAATATTTTGGTTCGGAAATTTCGATCATCTCGTTTCGGAAATTTTGGAAATCTCGGTAATTTCGGTCATCTCGTTTCAAAATTTTCGGAAATCTCGGTCATTTTTGCCATTTTACACCCACAAAAAAATACCATATTTCGATATCTAGGAAATTTCGGTCATACCGAAACACCGAAACGAAACGAGATTTAGTACCATGCTCCCCACCATGAACTTTCTTGATAACCGCAACACCCAACTTTCTATTGTGAAACTTGACAATACAAACTACTTGGATTGGTCTCGCTCCGTGAAGTTGTCCCTGTGCAGTAAAGGAAAGTTGGGATATATTACTGGCTCCATCAAGGCACCTAAACCTACTGCCTCAAACTATCTAAAGTGGGAGACTGAGAACTCCACTGTTATGACCTAGCTGATATTCTCCATGAAACCTGAGATAGGTAGGAGATTTATGAGCAAGGAAACTACGAAGGATATTTAGGACAATGTTTCCAGAGTTTATGATAGAGTTGGTCATTCAGCCAAAATGTATCAAATCCTCCAAAAAATCATCCATATGAAACAGGGTGATCGGAGCATATATGACTACTATAATATGGTTATTAGCTTGTGGGAGGAGTATGATCACTACAGTAATTTCCAGCTGTCCAATTCTAAAGATGAGGCCAAGGTCTACAGTAAACAAGAAAAGGAAAGAATTCTTATTCTACTGGTGGTCTTAACCCAGAGTATGAACCTCTTCGCTTGCAGATCTTAGGGAGGTCTCCTCTCTCATCACTGGATGAAGTGTGTAGCTACTTGCAGAGTGAGAAGACTAGAAGACTACACCCTCACTGGAGAAATCTGCTCTCGTTTCTAGTTCCCACCGCGACCAGATAGGTGGAGGGAGAGGTCGAGACAGATTTAAATGTGACCATTGTGGAAAGTTGGGCCACACTAAGGACAGGTATTGGACTCTTCATTGGCAGCCTCCTAGTGGGCGTGGTGGATCATCTGGTACTCGATGTGGTAAGACCGGGGGAGCTCGAACCCACTCTGTGACAGCTGATACTGAGTCACCTGGACCACAGACTGATCCTGATTCTCTCTCCAGAGAGGATATTGCAGCACTACGTCAGATGATGTCCCGACTTAGTCATTCTTCTACTACTCCTACAGCGTCAGACGCAACCTCAGCCCTGCAAGCCTCTAGATCTGCCCCCTCCGCTGCTCCCACTTGGGTCATTGACTCTGGTGCCACAGATCATATGATAGGTATGTCTCAGTGCTATGACTCTTATTCTATTTGCTCCGTTAAAGATAAGGTTAAAGTTGTTGATGGTTCTCTTTCCTCTATCTTTGGTAAGGGCAATGTTTGAGTCACTTCTTCCCTTTCTCTTGATTATGTACTTCATGTTCCCAATTTTGTCACTAACCTATTATCTGTCAGTTATTTAACCAAGTCCTTGAACTGTTGTGTCACTTTCTTTTCTTCTGATTGTGTCTTCTAGGCTTTGGTGATGAAGAGGGTTATTGGCAATGGACGTGAGGAGAAAGCAAGTTTTAATATTTCACGATATCTCGGTATCTCGGGCCTACCGAGATATCCGAGATACCCGAAATATCGCGAAATATGACCAAAATTTTGCATTTTTTCTGCAATATTTCGGGGGTCCATCTCGGGGGGTATTTGGCCATATCTAGGCTTGAAACTTCATGGACAGCCTTATTTAAGCTTAATAAACACATTTAAACCATAAAATTGTAAAAATGTGAATTCAAATTGGTGTTTTGAGCTTGCACCCTTGATTGACATTCGATCGCCAACCCTAATGTATAAATAGTTAAATACACATAGATTAGGCAGTTAATATTTAATAATAGTATTTAACTTCATCACATATCAAGTTAAAGCCAATACACACTGATGAGTACCATGATTCTCATAAACTCCATTATATTCAATAACTCGCTTAAAGCCTTAAAGGCAATACACTAAGTGTCAAAGTTAGTAAGTCACAAGACTCGCAACTTGCAAGTCACAACTCACAAGTTCATAGATCAATGAAATCACAACTTTAAGTTACAAATTACAAGTGCTAAACTGCTAATAGTAGTTGTTGTGCCTCCCTGGATCAATCCCACTC
Organism: Telopea speciosissima; assembly: GCF_018873765.1. Taxonomy (NCBI): domain Eukaryota; kingdom Viridiplantae; phylum Streptophyta; class Magnoliopsida; order Proteales; family Proteaceae; genus Telopea; species Telopea speciosissima. Next base: position 26,810,918 of record NC_057925.1, on the reverse strand, counting down.
ATGCCTCGCTGGAGTCGACGTCCATTGCTCTCTGTTAGAAGGACATATGTGGACCACGGTATAGAATCGGAGAAGAAACGAGTGTAGTCATCCACAAGTGTCACGTAAATGGAATCATCAACATACTGTAGGTAACCTATCCTAGGATATAAACTAGGGTTACCAATCGATCCATCCGTGAAGAAGATGATCCATCGTGATATGATGTTGGCGCCGACGCAAGAGGCGATGGCATTGGCGCATGTATGGCGGTGAGGTTGGTAGCTAGGTCCGCTAGGGTATGCAAAGATTTTATCTACAAAAGATGATCCAGTATGTCCCTGGGACTGCTACAGGTAGTCATAGTCCCCTACCCCACTAAACTGCCCACATGATGATGATCCATATCTATATCCACCTGAGGTTGTGATGCACCATAATCCGATGCCAATGCAGTGGTATGTGCGTCAAAAGATGGGGCACGCCAATATCCAGTTGGTCCTCCCTCCCTATCACCCATACTCAAACCACCAACAAAGCTAGATAGGTTATCAATGTCCATGTGATCAGGTTGCAACTGTGTTTGTCGACCCCTACGCTTCCTGTTGTATGTATGGAGGTGTAGGGGCACGTGCTCCGTGGTCCGTATCTTGTGTGGCATGATCAAACTGTCTCTCTAGTGAATCGGAGTGGCTCTACAGGTGCCATATCCTAGGCCTCCTGGCCTACCACATAACTCTCTCGCATGCCGTCAAATTCTTCACCAACATCACCACCACCAACACACCACCACCAACAGATCACCATCACCACCACCAACATCACCATCATCACTATCATCATCATTTGAGGACTTAGACCAGTCTTCATCATCAGCAACATTGCTACCAAGGCGAATGGTATGGGTGAGGCTTCCTCGCATGTATCCGACCCTCGTCGCCCATAAACTCGTCCACATCAAGACCAATCTCGAAGCTATCATGGGGTCGGGCCTACCTCCCTCCTCATCCAACACTCGGCTCACCTCTATCCTCACCCAATCCACAATAGGGTCCTCATCGCCTGAGTCAACTTGAAAGATGTCGCCTAGATCAATGGTGCCCCTCTGTCCCTCATGTCCCATGCGTATGTGTTGCGATTTCAGCCTCAAGTTGTAGAGCACATACACCATGTCGATAAACGTTGAGACCCCAATCTGTTGTGCCTCTTGGAGTGGATGAGTGCAAAGGTACTCCAGTTCCTCTCACAACCAGATGCAGAACATGTTTGATCAAGGACTTCAATTGCTATTCTTCTTAAGTTTTCAGCCGATTCCCCATACAACACCCACCATTCAGCTGCATTACAAGTTTACAACAAAAAAGACATGTGTCAAATGTTGTTTCAACTTTCAACTTTCAAATTTCAATACATATGTAATTTAAAACTTAAAAGAATTACCAAAGATCACCACGTGCTCGCCTCAGATCGCAGCCTCGGTTCAAAACTTCCCAATGCATCCCTAAATACCTCGATCTACACCCATGTGGAAAATTAGTAAGTACTTCTTCACTACTTATTTGAAAGCATCAATAAGTTGAGTTTCCAAATGAACTCACCTCATTGTTACAAATTGCTTGTAGTGCACCATCTGGCTCCAACTTCTTCACTACTTGTTTCACAGCATCAATAAGTTGAGTTTCCAACCCAAGCCTATTGTTATATTGATACTTAGGGTTCAAGTAGTATGCTGAAATATGACATATAGAATAGAGGTATTGTCAAATGCATAGGTAATTAGTAAATAATAATACTATGAATTAGTAAACATAAAACAAATTTACTCACCACCTTATGCAGTGGATGCATAAGTTGATTCTCCCAATGAGCATTTATGATATCTAAAAAGTGTTTCATATCGCGAGGAGCCACACTATAGACACTATCTTTCATCAAGTCTATTCAAGATATAGGACTGGCATGGTTGGGCCCTTCAGAGCGGAGTTAGCAACATGTAGAACTTTAACTACTGGCTCCAAAACTTTCACCACTTTGCTTAGTTTGGTCCAGAAGTCCTCAGATGACATCGTTGCTTGTGCTTCCCTCCCATTTGCAGTCTTGGAACCCTTCCATTCAAACCACTCCTCAGAAGCAAACATGCTTCTCAGCCCAGCCTTCTTTGTCTCAATGCTTTTGAGGGCAATATAGTTGGTGGCAAATCTTGTGATGCCAGGCCTAACCAAGTCACCCCCACATTTTTCCCTCAATAGATTGAGTGCATAGGAGTGGTTGTATACAAAGTTGGTGACTTATCTTGCACTTTCAACCACAGTCTTCACCAACTTTAACTTTCCCATATCTTTTAGCATTAAGTCAATGCAATTGGCTGCACAAGGAGTCCAGAAGAGCCGGTACTTACTATTGTTCATCATCTTCTCACCAGTCAGCTTGAAGTTACTTCCATTGTCCATTACAATCTGGACAACATTCTCAATACCCACATCTTTTTCTACTTCCTTAAACAATCTGTAAATATATTTTGCATCATTTATCTCTTTGGATGCATCCACAGATTTGAGGAACACTGTCCTCCCATTACAATAAACCATGAAATTGATGATGGACTTTCTTGTAGGCTCAGTCCATCCATCTGCCATTATAGTCACCCCATATGTCTCCCATATATTCCTCATCTCACTAATGTACTCATCAATCTCACTCTTTTGTTGAGGTAGAAAAACATTCATTACCTCATATGGGGGGGGCCCTTGAATCCTGGGCCACCTCTGCAATGGTATCTATCATGGTATCATAATGGGGCCTTGTGCGATGTTCTTGGGATGGTATGGTATAGCATCCACTTAGCTATTGATTCTTTAACCAATCCCTTCATCCCCTTCCATGCTCCTTTGATTCGGTCGATCGCTTCCTTTCTTCTTATGCAATTTAGGATCGATGTTGATGGTGGTATGCATCGGTATCTGTAGAGGTGTTGGGGCTGCCCTCACACTTTGTGATCTTTTAAAAGGATTCAAAGTTCTAGGACCTCCAGAACTACCACGCTCCTCCACTACCCCCTACTCTTTGTCTCTGATCATCTTGAAAACTTACTCTACTCTCAAATAGTCCGCCTAAAATCCCTAGCCTCCTCTGCTTGTTTGTATGTCATCAGTGCTCGCAATGTCATCATCATCGTAGGAGTCATCATCATCATCATCATCATCATTGTATTGTCTTCCTCCTCCCATCGAACTCCTTACTGTATCCTCAAGTTGTTCTCTTATCCTTTGCTTGTCAACCTTCCTCTTCTTTCTTCCCCTCAAACTATCACCAATCTCCGGCTACTTCATAGGGACCATATGACAACCTACAAAATCTTTAAATCCTCCAACGATGTTGTTTAAGTCTCACTGGACCCACCTCCCATAAATTGCATGTGACAATAGTTACATATAGATTTTCTCTTATCCCCATCAATGAGAGTACCATGTAACCATGAATGTCACCCCTATACTTGTCGGGTGGTCTCTCTTATTCCCTCTCGCTCTCTTTGTTCCCTCCGCCCCCTTTGTTGACTACTTTCCCCACCTTTTGCTTGCCCTTCTTCGCACGTTGTCTATCACGATCCACCATAATGATACTTGTTTCGCAATGTAAGTAACACAAATAATTAAAAAACTTAATGTAGATGCACTTCAATTGACACTTTTAGATTACTAATATACTTGTATAGTTATTTAATATTTTTCCCCTAACCCTTATATTTTTCACATAATTAAAAAAAAAAATTTTATATATAATGTTAATATAAGTATTGACCTAACACAACAAAACCAAAAATTAGTAAACGTAATATACATGTAATGCATCTCAAAACATATAGAAATAACTTTCATATTTTTTCATTATTTTTTAAACTTAAAACTCATATTTTTCCTTATTTATTTCTGTTTTTTTAATTTTTTATATATTTTTCTTAATTTCCAAAAATTAAAATAATTATTTAAGAGCAAAAAAATAAATCCGACACTGTGAAGCCGTAGATCGGCCATTGGTGTCTAACATATATTTAATTCATTACCATCTAAGTAATATTACCCCTAATTATTTCCTATTTTAATTGTAAGAAAATGAATTTTTAAAACCAGAAAAAAAATAAAAAAAATACATATGGAAAAAAAATTTCGACACCGTGAAGCTGTAGATCGGCCTCCGGTGTCTAACATATATCAATATCATCAACATCCAACAACATTTGTACAAAGTATTTTTAAAAAAAATAGTTTTAGAGAAATATAATTTACCTTAAATAATGAAAATAGGTTTGGATGATGAGCTTAGATGACCCTCCGACGTCTTCCCGGCGACAAGGAGCTTCAACAATGCTTGGATGAGGCTTAGAAGGGAGGAAGAAGAGCAAAAAATGAGGAAGAAGAGAGAAAAATAGAGTTTCAGCAGCTCTCGATTGAAATATCGACCAAGAGCTGCGAAATATGGTATAAACTGGCCCCTAGTGTCACACTATTTATCACTTTTTCAATATCTCGCGATATATCGTGAGATCCACGATATTTCGTCGATATCTCACGATATATCGACGAGATATTGTATTTTTTGGTTTCGGATGTGTTTCGTATCTCGGACATGTCGAGATATACGAAATGTGGCGATATATCGCCGAAATTTCGCGAGATTTTATACCATGGGAGAAAGGACTCTACCTTCTTGAGCCCCAGCCATCTGTTTTGCTTATTGCTCAGTCCTATGTTTGTGGCCAGACTGATAGGAGTACTATTCTGTAATGCTTTGGCATCAACGTTTAGGCCACCCATCTTTTGTTGTTATGAGGAAACAGTTGTCTCACTTGTTTACTTATTTTTCTTCTCATGTTTTTCAGAGTTAACCATGTATTTTTGCTAAACACTGTCGCACTTTTTATCCCTATCATGGTAATAGATCCACTATTCCTTTTCATATTGTGCATTCTGATGTTTGGGGACCCGCTCCCACTACCTCTTTGTCTAGATACCCTTATGTTGTTTCATTTGTTGATGACTAATCTCATACCACCTGGACCTTTTTAATGAAACAAAAGAGTGATGTTTATGATGCTTTCAAGAATTTCTATTAGTTAATTTTTACTCAATTTGGTACCCGCCTCCAGATAGTCCGCTCCAATAAAGGGGGGAGTACATGTATGGGGGGCTCCAAGAGTTTTTTATTGATCATGGTATTATCCACCAAATTGCATGTGTTGATACACCTCAATAGAATGGAGTGGCTGAAAGGAAAAACCGCCATCTGTTGGGGGTCACTAGAAGTCTTCTTCTTAGCATGCATATTCCAAAGACTTTTTGGGTTGACGCTCTCCTTGTTGCTGCCTTTCTCATCAATCAGATGCCAACTCTGCTACTTGGCTCCAAATCCCCTCTAGGAACTCTGCTTCCTCAGACATCTGCCTTACCTCTTCCTCCCAAGGTATTTGGGTGTGTCTGCTATGTCCATGTCAACAAATCGGCTAGAACTAAGCTTGATCCTAAGGCCCTCAAGTACCTCTTCCTTGGTTATTCCTCTTCTACCAAGGGGTATAAGTGCTAGCATCCCGCTTCCCGAAAGCGCTTCCTCTCCAAAGATGTCACTTTCTTTGAGTCTATAACCTTCTTTACTCCTTCTCATCAGCATCCTCTTCAGGGGGAGAATAGAAGGAATGAAGAGGATGTTGATAGCCCTTTCTTCCCACCTTTGCCTACTTCCCATTTCTGTTTGACATTGGTAAACCTAAAGAAGGGGATGTTGTTGCAAGTGGTTATGGTCATGAGAAGGATTACCACATTCACTACAAAAAAGGTGAATGCTTGAAGAGTAAAGGAAAGAAGACCTGCCAAGAGCCCTCTTTGGATCCGGATCCTGAGCTTTATCCTCCTCAGTCAGGTGATCCTCCTTCTGATTTAGATCTCCCAATTGCTACTAGAAAGGGAAAAAGAGATTGCACTAATCCTCTTGCCCATTTGTTTCCTATGATGCTATCTCCCCCACAGGTCTTGCTTTTACCACTGCTCTCTCCTCTGCAACTATTCCCAAGAATCTCACTGAGGCTATATCTAACCCAAAATGGAAGAAGGCTATGTTTTAGGAAATGAGTGCTATTGAGAAGAATGGTACATGGACTCTTGTTGATCTCCCTAGGGGGAGAGTTCCAGTTGGATGCAAATGGGTCTACACAATCAAGTACCCATCAGATGGTACAGTGGACAGATACAAGGCTCGGTTGGTAGCTAAAGGGTACAGTCAAGTTTATGGTATTGATTTCCAAGAGACTTTTGCTCCTGTGGCCAAGCACAACTCAATCAGAGTCCTATCAGTGGCAGCAAACAAAGAATGGTCATTGTATCAATTAGATGTGAAGAATGCTTTTCTTCATGGTGATCTAGAAGAGATGTATATGCAACCTCCACCTGGTTTCAAGTCTCCTTCAGCAGAAAGGAAAGTGTCTCCTCAAAAAGGCATTTTATGGTCTCAAACAGTCACTCAGCTTGGTTTGAGAGGTTTCGACAGGCCATTCTAAGGAATGGATATTCCCAAAGTCAGGCTGAGCACACCTTGTTTATCCGGAGAAGTAATGGTACAGTCACTGCTTTTATTGTTTATGTTGATGATATTGTTGTGACTAGGAATGATGAAGATGAGATAAAGAGGTTTAAATCATACCTGGCCGAATAGTTTGAAATTAAGGATCTTGAACTTTTGAAGTATTTCTTGGGATTGAAGTATCAAGATCAAGGAAGGGCATCAATATTTGCCAATGGAAGTTTGTTTTGGACCTATTGAAAGAGACAGGAATGTTAGGATGTAAACCAGCCAACTCCCCAATTGATCAGAATCAAAAACTTGGTAAAAACTGTGGTTCTCCTCTTGTAGATGCAAAGAAATACCAGAGGTTGGTTGGGAAATTGATCTACCTCTCCTTGACTCGGCCAAACATCAGTTATGCAGTTGGAGTGGTGAGTCAGTTCATGCATGCCCCCAAAAGTGGACACCTTGATGTTGTCTATCGCATCATCAGGTACTTAAAATCCTCTCTAGGAAAAGGCCTTTTATATGCTAGACATAGTCACTTGAGGATAGAGGGCTATACTGATGCAGATTGGGCTCGTTCTATTTCTGATAGACGATCTACTTCCGGTTACTGTACCCTTGTGGGTGGTAACCTTGTTACTTGGAGGAGTAAGAAACAACCAGTTGTAGCTAAATCTAGTGCAGAGGCTGAATTTAGAGGCATGGCTCATGGGGTGTGTGAACTTATATGGCTGAGGCGATTGGTTCAAGAATTGGGGTTTGATTGTGAGGGACCTATGCGGCTCTACTGTGATAACAAGGCTGCTATAAGTATTGCTCATAACCCTGTTCAACATGATCGAACAAAGCACATTAAAGTTGATAGGCACTTCATCAAAGAGAAGCTGGATTCAGGTTGCATTTGTACTCCATTTGTGCAGACCAGTGATCAACTGATAGACATTTTCACTAGGGTCTTATCCCTAACTAGTTCAGTACTCTTCTATGCAAGCTGGGAATGTATGACATTTATTCTCTAGCTTAAAGGGGAGTGTTAGAGTTTGTGTTAAGGGTATAATTGTCTCTATTTCTATTATAAGTCATATAATTGTAATTTTACACTTTTATTCTTTTTCTTACTTTTACCTTCTTTGGGAGTCCTGTGTAATTCCTAAGAATTGTTAGTGAAGTAAATAGGAGTTAGGAGACTTCTCTCCCTAACTCACGATTCTCTCATTTCTCTTCTTCTTCTTCTCCTCTTCTCTTCTCTTCTTCCTTTCTTTTTTCTTGGTCAGTTGTAAATGCTGTCCAACTATTATCAAACCTCCTTGATATTCTAATTAATAGGACATGCACACCCACCAAATGTAACTTCCAATACAAGCAATGAATCGAATATGAGCATTATTATATCAGCCACAAGGAATGATAATGGGAATAACTCACATCTTTGCAACTTCAATGACTCCTTCCCTACAGGTCATTTCAGAAAGCTTCAACTTTTCAATTTCCCTGTCCACATCAATATCATATCAGCGTTATCATTAAAATTATTTTAGCAGAAAATTAATAAGACCAAGATAACCATGCAATGTTCAACTGGATCATAATTGTAGAATAGAGAGATATAACCAGTAGCATTGACAGCAACCCAGGACCCTTCAAAGTTCAAATACTAAACTTACCAAATTTCACAGCTATTGAGTCTCATCATAAATGAGAAAAGTTTCAAGAATTCAGATAACACACCATTGGTGACTGAACCCATCCCAAGCTTATCCCAGATTAGGATTGACCACCCAATCCATTCAGGATCAGACAATACATTGCACTGTTTAGGGATCAGTTCTACCAAACCCAACCAGGATCTGGACCGGCCAATCCTTGAAACATGTAAACAAGTAATAAAAAGGAGCAAATACTACTGACCATTTAATAGACCTAAATGTACTAGAGCAATGGGATACAGATATCTGGTGTGCATGCTGATTACTAAAATTTGAAAACCAACCAACATTTTGATCAACTTGATGCTGAGGATCAATCTTCCACTTCATGACCTTGCTCTCAACCAGTAATAGTGGACATGACAATGAGTCCAAAAAAGTCCATAGAAGAGTTGGTTCTGATTTCATTCAGTTGAATTCTAGTTTTACATCCACATAATAAACCCATAGCCAGGATCCCCAATGCGGGCCTACTCCCCATATGCAGTGGGCTCCTGTCACCCAACTGCATGGTGGAGGTCCCCACCATGAGTCTAATACCTGCATGTAGGAAAGCAGTCCCCATTCCTCATGTTGCAACCTTCAACATGTATCACTTATCACTATGCTATTGGCAAATGTCCTTAGGTTTTAGAGAAGTAATTTAGATTATGCAAGAAGGAATTGATTGAACTCACGTCTTAGCTGCCTGTCGTCCCTTTCCAATCGCAGCACCAAAATACCTCTAGAACAAGTTTCAATAGCGTTATTTGGAAAATTAGTAGGGATACCAATGTAATATTACCATAAAATTTTGAAATTTACCTTATAAATTCAACTAAAATACAAAAACAAATGTGATTCAGACATGTCAAAAGAAATTCTTTTTCCCCCTTTATCTTTCTGACAATAGTTAGATTACAAAATGAGGTTCAAACCCTTTGTGCCATTTCACAAGCATCTCAGACAGAAAACACTATAACTCACATATGAAACACCGGAAGTTTCAATTGTGTACAGTTGTGGTCCATCTCTATCATAACCTCCAAGGATTACTCCACACCCAAAAGGCCTGCATCAGTGGTTCTTGTGATCAAGAAAAAGAAGTATGGAATGCAAAGTAGTACAAAGGCATAACTGATAAGATACAAGTAAATCTATCCAAACCTGAGCCACCAGTAGAGTGTGCACAAATGCACATAACTGGCAACACGTTCAGCAAGTTCCTTCACAGGTATGGGTTCACCATAAACACTGCACAGTCAGACAGACATAAGTGCTAGAAGAATAGAACTAGCAAGTAGTTAATTAATATGCAACACTGCTGCTTCCTCAAGGCTATTGTGATGAGGATTGATCAATCTGATTTGTACTAGCTATAAGATTTTAAGTCTATATACACATTTGTTCATGATTTCATCCTTGTTACTGGATTTCATGAGTTGAAGTTTAATGCCGATGCAATCCCGGGGTTTTGAAACCCTACATTTGGGTTGCTATGGGCCCACCCAAGTAAAGGAACTCAAATAAAATGGTCAGTCACAGTTCTTTAATTAATTAGAAACTCAAAACCAGCAAAACAAGTTAGAGACTCGAAGGAAGTGACTAAATAAGTGGGGGTAGTTCTGGAAAGTCACAATAGAAGGGGAAGGAATGGAATACTAAAGGGATGGAAGCCCCGTACTTTCAGAAACAATAATACTAGGCTTAGTTAACAATGATGGGAGAGGTTGTCTTCAACCTCTCAACCTGAATAGTTAGCGGAAGCACAGAACCAGCATGTTTCAAATGAAACTCTTCGTTCCACCATCATTCAACCTAAAACTTCAGGTGACGAATCGCAGAACATGGCTCTCTTGAATGAAAGTAATAATAACTACAACAGATCACAGAGGAGAGGAGTATTTATTCTGCAACTGGACTTAGCAGAAGAACAGAAATCAGATTTGAGATCTGATGTAGAGTTCATATCTCAGATGGTGATTTAACCTCAAACTCTACAATATAGGTCGCCCTAGAGTGATGAATGACTGCCCAAAACATTTGGAGGAAAGAAGAAGAGGTGAGATAGATCAGTCATCAATCGTGAGACTGTTAGGTTGCCCAGAACAAGATATTTCAGGTACGAGAGTAATACAAGAAAGAAGGAGAAGAACAGGAAAAGAATAGAAGAAGAAAGAAGAAATAAGAAATAAGAAGGGAGGAGGAGAGAACGACAGCCAAGCTGCCCAGGCCATGAAAACTATTAGGCGCTATAACTGTTGCACCTGAAAACATATTGGCCATGAAGCAATGACAACTCATCAAAGCCTTCTCCCAACTAAATGGGGAAGCTACATAAATGTTGCTTTGGCATGAGATTCTGTTTAAAGTCACCTTGAAGCATGACATTCTTATCTAACAAGCATAGTTCACAATGCAGACCTTTCATAGTTATTCGCCTCAGCCTTCGCTCGAGAAACAATTTGCCTCCCATCTGCAGCTAATCCAGCCACAGCCTGTAACAGAAAGTACATTATAAAGTGAGATTCCGATTACCTATCTGACCTAGAAAATAGGAGGGGTAATGGGAGCACTATTTTATCAGCAACAAAAAGCTGAGGACTATTGAAATTGCCAGAGTGGAATGACATAGAGCTCATCAAAATAAATTAGAAAAAGAGAAAAATAAGGAACAGGAAAGAAAGTAGAGAATATCCCCAACAACTCCTACCACCAGCTTGATAAAGAGCCTGACAGCCACCCATAGTTGTCACGGCGTCTAGGCGACCCAAGGTGTTGGAGGGGGCCTGGACGCAAGGCAACCAAGTTGCCCACCTAGGTGACGCCTTGACAACTATGCAGCCACCCTTAACATCTCCACCTTTCAACATCCTAGCAATCAACCATACTAACATAATCACTACCTCTGCACTTCACCCACCACATCAAATGGATCCCATCAAAACAAATCAACTTAGCAATAAGAAAGACACAGATAAGGCAGAAAGGTGGAAAGCAAAAAAAATAAAAGAAACATGGATGATGGGTCAAACAGGTGGTATTCTTTTCTCATGTTTACTAATTGCACGATCAGTATGTGGATGGTGTTATCACTTGGACTCTCTAACAGTCCAAGTACTCATATAAAGCTAACAAATCAAGTTTTCACATCCTCAAATTAGCAAGTGTAATTCCATTACTTAAATAAAAACCCTATCTACAGCACCAATCAGGAATATATGCAGCACTTGCAGTAACATTAGTGTCTGGTTTGGAAGAAACACCCTTGGAACCTCTATGGGTCCTTGAGAACAAAAAACCGCTGAAGCCTGGGAAAGAAATAATTACATAAGATTCGGTGGGGTCAATCAAGCACACACCAGTCAGTAATATTATCAATTTGATCTAATTCTCATGGTCAATAGAAAATCAAACCTCTGCCTATATATGGGGGTTAGTTATGGTCATGAGGAACTAATTTGACAGATCACATCAAACCTAACCTCTTTTTTTGGGTAAAACATCAAGTCTTACCTCAATTATTACAAGACAGCTTAAATTGAAGCAAGTTTGAATTCCACAAGTTCAAAACACAGCATTAGTGAAATAAAATAAAGATTAAAGTCTCTATTCATGTGCATAGAAAGTTCCAAAGACATTTGTTGGAAACTAGGGGTACTTTAGTACTTTAGTTCAGGTTTTGTGGGGTTTTCTGTTATTTTTTATTTCTTCAGTACTTATATGTAATTCTGTAACAAGTAAGGGGTTAGGAGTAATTTCATAAACTCCTAACCAACTTACCTTTTACAACTCTAAGTCTTTTTTATAAAATAGAAGGCTGCCTGCGAGAGAACTATTCTACTCTCTAGCAGGCTTCTCTACTCCCAGCTTACGGCATCTCTTCCTCCCTTCTCTTCTTCTTCTTCCCTCTTCTTCTTCTACTTTAGGTTTGATCAGTCAGGTTCTGGTTTGCAACAACATTCATGTAAAGAAGCCCAAGGTAGAGACAATATGAGATTGTCCAACACCCATGTCAATTATAAGAATCAAAAAGGACAACAGTGAGCAAAACACATACCCACAAACTACAAAGAAGTACATAAATAAAACAGGGAAAACCAAAGCAATAAGAAAACGCCAAGAGAGAGTACCATTCCAGAATGACGATGAATAGAGTGGATTCTCCGATTTGAACCAGGTAACATCATCTTCGACGTTATGAGCTTCTCCACACCCTAAAATCAAATTATAACTAAACATTAGCAATAACCTAACAAAAAGAACTGCAATAAAACCATTTCATAGAAACTTAACCATAACGATCCCATCTTTGCACTTGATGCCGACAACAGTTCTGTTAACAAAATGGAACATTTAAGAATACTAATGAGTTGTAGAAAAACAAAATCTAAAAAAACATAGTTGAGAGAAGCGGAGACGAAGGAGATACCCGCTGTTATCGACGGCTTTGGCTGCGTATTCAATCTGAAAAACACGGCCATCGGGAGAGAAAGTAGTGACGGAAAGGTCATAACCAGTCCCAATGCTGCTCATCTTTCACTCTTCTTCTTTTTTGTGTATCTTCTTTTCTGTTCGTCTATTGCTCTTCTCAGCCGTCGTTGCTCGTCTCTCCAAGAACCGTAGTAAGTTCGGGAATGGCTATTAAATTGGAACGGATACGTACGGCAATTAAACGGATTAGATGGCAATAATAAGTTTCAAAAATCCGGCAAAATAAAATGCATATGGCAATAATACGATACCTGTTTAATACGGCCATTCTATAAGCAAAAATACGGGCATATATGCACTATGTAATAGATATTCACCACCTAATACACAAAATAATAGCATATACACAATGAATTTATTTTTGAGGGCCCAAAAGAAATACATTTATTTTTATCATTTGGGCAAGTAGAGAAGAAATACATTTATTTCTTTTAGTTGGGTAGGGATATGCAATTTTCTGTTATGCTATTGTTCCTTTCTTTTTAAAATATTTTACATTTTGTTTCATAATTTTCCATTGAACCAGGTGGAGGAAAAAGGATCCAGCAGAAGAGGAGGAGAAATAGTGAGGAATTAATGTTATAGAATATGGCCATAAGGAGAAAAATAAAGGGGAAAGGATGACTGGGGTTTGGAACAGAGAAAAAACAAATCCAAGAACTGCTTAGCTGTGTTAATGTCAGAAACAGAGCTTTTCTATTTTCCAGACTAAATTCTATTAGTCTATAATTGAACAAGTTAAAAAAATAATTGACTCTATCGAAGCAGACATATTTACTCTCTGTTCTTGAATGATCAAACCCTGAAACCACCCATTTCAGAAAGAGGGGCAGAAGCTCAGATCAATTCAGAATCCTCATTCCTTCATATCAACAATCAATAAATGTAACACAAAACCCAGATTGGTTATTAGAAGTAATACAGATAAATAGAGCCGCAATCCCAGGAAAGGAAGGGAAACAGGGGAAAAAACATAAATATTTTCTCTCTTCTCCGTCTGGTAGTAATTCAAAATTGTCAATTAATCAGGACAGAACCCACCAAATTCTGACTAAACTGAGAGAAAGAGAGAGTAAAAACCAAATGATGAAACAAGATAAGAACAGAAAACCTATATCTATGTAGATTACCAGAACATGTCTTCTGAGTAGTGAGCTTATAAATCAAAACCATGATTCCCAGTGCATGGATCTTCAAGCTCAAGATTAGTTTGGCCAAATCTGATAATTAAGATAACAATCATAACATAAAGGTTGAGATTTGAGACCTGCAAACGCCGCTGCAACCGAACGGAGACGGAGAAGAAGAGGAGGAACACAGCCGTCGGCCTTGAAGATTGAGAAGAGAAGCAGAGTCGTCGCTGTTGCCGTCGCCATTGAGGATTTGAGCCTTGTAGGAAGATTCTCCAGTGGCCGTTAAACGGAGATGGAGAAGATAATTGGGGATTGGGGGCAACGGCCGTTAGGGTTCGAAGAGAATGGGAAACAAGGAGAATGCATTTTTTCACTTTTGCGTTTTTTCTTGTTTTAGACTTTAGTTTTGGTTTTTTTTTTTTTTTTTTAAACATTAGGTTTAAAAAGTATTAATCCGTTTAATTCGTATTTATAGTTTTATACGCGATTAATACTCTAGTACATAAAAAATGTGTTTTTTAGTAAAAATACGGAAATATACGTTATAATATGCTTTTTTTATTTAAACGTTCGGATATACGTTTAATACGTGTATAATACGCAAACTTACTAACTAAGCCTAGAACTAGTTCACGGCTTCTTCGATCTCAAGAAACAAGGAATGCTAGAGAAAAGTTAAGGGCCCGCTTGATAACCTTTCTGCTGTTTCTGTGCTGAGAAACAGCAGAAACAGTTTTTTCTCTTTCGATGCTAAGAAACAGCTTTTGTAGCGTTTGGTAAATCTGTTCTGGAAATGTTTCCAGAATACAATTGGAACAGTAATGGTGTTTGATAAAATCTAGTAAAGTTTGAATATAGAATTTGTAAATGAAAGTTGTTGGGAAGGCTATATATATTCTTAAGGAAAGATACTGCTACAACCTCCAATATGGAACCTCTACCTACAGATGCACTTTGAGGAAAGACAATTCCTCTTAAAGAGCACGACACTGCTACAACCTCCAATGTGGAGCACACAGCCCCCAAATATCAATGCTCAAACGCCACTTGCAACAACACAACCCAGAAAAATTGGCAACTTCCCAAGTAACTTTAAGAAAGTGATAGACCTCACCTAAGGCAGGATGCCTGCACAATTCAAGCCAGACTATCAGCCTAAGCAGATTTTGATATTATAACCCAGACCTCAATAACCCAGGATAACAACAAATATAACAGCAGCAACTGGGAGCTTCAAGGGGAGCTTCAGTAGATGAAAACAACAAGTTTAATAAAGCTCGGATGATCTCAGATGTTCCCAGAAAATAAAAATTAGAAAGGGGAGTAATCACAAAAGAAGAGAGAGAGAGAGAGAGAGACCGATTATTCAAGGGAAGTTGGCTCTACAGCTTACACGGAGCATCCATGGAAGTTGGCTCAATAGCCATAAAACAAACAAACAAAAATTGCTAAACCGACAAAAATTCAAATCTTAAAACCACATCTTTGGGTTGCAGAACCAGCATTCACAAAAGAAGAGAAAAAGAGAGAGAGAGAGAGAGAGACAGACCGATTATTCAACGGAACCTATTTTAGGGTTCGATCATTCCTGCAACCCAAACCAAAGAAACTCTAAAATCAGTAAGATTAATCAATAAGAACACCAGCAATCGCAGCAGGTAATCAATTTAATTTTTTTTCAAAAAGTTGTTGATGTTTTCCCTCTTCTCAATAATAGTAACCTATCGTTACGGCCACTCCTGCTTCGTCATTCCAGCTACTCAAACCAAAGAAATTCTAAAGTATAAACCTTAAGAAATAAACTATTTCTTGCAATTGATTTTCATACCGCCATTATTCTAGGGGTTTCTGAATCAGTGACCATGAACGAGAGAGAAAGATAGAGACAGAGAGAGGTTTTCTTTATGGGGGGAGTCTTGCAGAGATACCTGGATGGTGGAGGGAGAGCAGCGGTTAGCTCCAGTTGGGAGAGCAGCGGAGAGCTCCGGTTGGGACAGCAGAGGTGAGAACGATGTTCAAGCAGTCGAGGACGATGAGAATGGAGTGAGAGCTTGCTGGTTTTTCCCCTCCAGGCTCGTTAGGTCGAATGAAGTAAAAGTGTAAAACCCTTTTTCCACCCAAAAAAAATATCGAGCACACTTTTTTTAACTTTGTTCTGAGAAATGTAAAAACATGTCGGACATGTTCCGTCAAACCTGTTCCATGACCCATAAATTTTAATTTATGATTCTAAAAACACTAAAAACGAAACAGGTTTATTAGCGGTTTTTAGAGTGTTTTTTCGTTTCTCATAATAGAAAAACACTAAAAACAGTTTTTTGGGAAGGTTATCAAGGCATTGCTAATGCCTTGATAACCTTACCAAGTATTTCTGTTTTGAAACTGTGCTGGGCCAGCATAGTTTTTTTCGACCCCGTTAAATAACATTCTCAGAAACAGTTTTTGGTGTCCTTTTATGCTGAGAAACACTTCAGAGCACAAAAACTGTTTGATAACCATTGTTCTTTATAAATTGTTTTCTGGAGCATAAATCAGAATTTCTACTCTCCATAAGACATTTTACAGAACATGTAAGACATGTTCTGCTTGCTCAGCACAAATTAAACACAAACCGTGCCCGATAATTTTAACCCCAATCCCACCCCAAAACCTAAAACATAACGAAGAAAGAACTCTTCTCTTGCTCTGCTCTCTCGCTCTCTCGGCTCTCTCGCCCTCTGGATCTGTCGATCTCTCATTCGCTATGGGTTCTCCTACAGATCTGTCGATTTCTCTTGGTATTTCACTCAGAGGGGGCTCTCTTGCGGTGGATCTGAAGAGGCTGGTCTTCTTCCTGCGACAGAAGTACTCTGCAACCCATAGGTTTGTGAATCTTCTTCTTCTTTTTCTTCCTCTGTTCGTCTTCTTCTTCTTCCTCTGCTCATCGTTTTCTTCATTTTCTTCCTCTGATCTACCTTCAGTTCTACCCCTTCCTCTGATCTAATGTTGTATTTTGCATTTTGCAAAAACCCTAAATCCGAAGGAGAAGATATTTCACTAATCCCACAAACCCCAAGGTATTTCACTGATGGTGTTCATTTGTGTTCTGGAAATGTTTCCAGAACAGGTTTACCAAGCAGGTAAAAAACAGTTTCTTAGCAAAGAAAATAAAAAAAAATGTGCTGCACAACAAAAAAATGTTTTCTTGTTGCGCAGCACACTTCCAGAACAGAAACACCAAGTAAGGTTATCAAGCGGTGCCCTCATTTTCTTTGCTGAGAAACCGTTTTTTATCCGCTTGGTAAACCTGTTCTGAAAACGTTTTCAGAAGACAATCATCATCTATCTCTCTCTTGAATGATCATCCTCTCTCTTTGTCCCTGCTGCCTTTGATGTAGCAGCATTCTTCTTCTTCTTTCCTGGAACCCATTTAAAAATCCCATTCTCTACCTTCACCTGTCCATCACCACCACCATTCAAACCCAAAACCCATCAATCCCTTGCTTACCCATATCCCAATCCCATGGTTTTCGAGCAATTTGCGGACATTACAAGATACTAACTGGAGCAATACCCATTTAATTTTCTGCTTTTAACTTTCTTGAACCACCATTTTATAGTTCATAGAAAGTTTAGAAACTCTCTGTTTCTTTCTCTTTCTCTCTCCCTTCTTCATTTTTTCCTGAAAACCTTATGAAAACACCAGAAGACACAAGAAAGAAAAAAAAAAAAAAAAAAAAAAAAAAAAAAAAGAAAAAAGGGAATGGAAATCACACAAAGTGTTTGTAAAAAAGATGAAATGAAGGATCCATTTCCATTTCCATTTCAATTTCCAAGGAGAATGGATTAATTCAAATAGTTCTTCTCCTTCTCTATCTCTACTCCATACAGGGGAAGTCAAAAAGAGAAAACCCAATTCAAATTGAAGAAGAAAGAGGAGATTTATCAAGATGAACGGTCTGTTCTCAAGCTCCTTCAAGAAGTACACAGACCTGAAGCGTCAGGCCTACCTGGACGACATGGAATCAGGTGGAGAAGCTGGAAAGGAAAGCGTGAACCTTGACAGGTTCTTCGAAGATGTGGCCCTGAACGCTCCAATGTTGCTCATTGAAATCTCCTTGGTTGTGGCCCTGACTCCTCTGCAGATCGTACTCGAACATTTGTCGTTGCTGGGTTGGGGAAAAAACTCAAAGACATGATGGACGATTTTCAAGGGCTGAGAGCAAAGATGAATATCGAGTATAAGGAGACCGTAGAGCGCAGGTATTTCACCATTACAGGTCAGAAAGCTGATGAAGAGACAATTGAGAACCTGATTTCAAGTGGGGAAAGCGAGAATTTCTTAGTGGTCCTTGAAGATGAAACGAACAAATTTCTCTGCAATTCAGGCCTTGAAGAAGCAGTAAACCGATTTTGGGTATTTTTAGAACCCTAGATTAGATTGAAGAAGAAGAAGTTGCAGGTCAGATTACACTTGGTAAGATATTGTCGAGCGGAGAGGATAGTTGCAAGTGACGTTCGATGGCGGTAGTAGATTTCTCAAGTGACGATGGTGAGTTAGAACTTCTCTGTGAAGCTCTTGAGGATCGCAAGAGAAAAACGGAAAAGAAGAGGAAGAAGAAGAAGAAGATGAAGAAGCAGCAGAAGGCGATGGCTTTTACTTGAGTTTGCTGACGATGTACAGTGGAGTTTCGATCTAGCTTGGAGAGGTTGGAAGAAGTTCAATGGAGCTTTGATGGAACTTCGTTGGGTCTCCACGATCGATGGTGTTTGGAAATTATCGGGAACAACTTGTATAAACTTGTGCTGAGCAATGACAGAACATGTTGGACATGTTCTGTCAAAAGTCTTCTGGGGAGCAGAAATTTTGATTTATCCACCAGAGAACAATTTCTATGGAACAATGTTTATCAAGCACTTTTTAGGTGTTTTTGTGTTTCTCAGAATAAAAAAACACTAGAAACAGTTTATGGGAAGGTTATCAAGCGGTGCCCAAGTGGGCTCTAAAGTTGGGACTTCCTGACCCGAAACATTTTAATATGACGACATTGCACCGAACCAGAACCGGTCCACTGAGTCGCTGATGTGGGGTTTTAAGTTTGAAATTGAACTTCGATTTGACATTTGCATGCCAGAGTGGTCTAGTTTCAATTAATGCAACTCCACCCTTTTAGGCTATATTTGAATGTCAAGAAAAGGGAAAAAAAAATTAATAGTAGTATAAAAATATGATGATACAATGATTGATTTATGTCTCTGTTTCTCTCCTTAAATTCAAACCTTTTTTAAATTTTTTTTTCTTTTTTGTTTGGGTAAATTATAGATCACCCCCTGATTTTCAATCGAAACTCAAATCACCCCCTGGTTTTTGAAAAAACTCAAATGTCCCCCTCTACAATAACGGTGTTAGTCTACTGTTAGCTATTGGTGTGAAAGGACTATTTTACCCTTGTACTAAAAAATTAGAATTAAATTTACAATACTACCCAACCTTCATCTTCAACTTAAAATACCCCACTCCTTTCCTGCAACTCCTCTGGATCTAGCTAACCCTTTCCAAGATCTTATTCCAATTAAGAGAAAGAAACAACCCTAAAATTTATTAAATCCAGATCTCAATAAAATCTGATCGAATTAAACCTAGGAGTCTCTATTTATAGAATTTTCCAGATCCGACCAAAACCTTCACTAGATCATACTTTGACTCGCTAGATCTCAAGCATTGATGAAGAGAAGTGGGAGGTGTTAAAGATTGACGATTCTGATTCCTAAGCGTTTAAAGAGAGTGGATAGTGAAGGAAGAAGAGAAAGGTGACTGGGAGGACAGGATGGTTTGTGCCTTGTTGATTTCTTGTATAGTGAGAGGGTCGAGTGGGTGGAAAGGGACTTGGGCCATAAGGTTGGGTTTCTTCCATCTCTCTGCATGGGCCTTGACAAGATCGGATTTGGTATGGAATTGAGACCTGGATATGTACTTGGGGGAGTAGTAGGCACAGTCGAAGAGCTCTGCCTTGTCGGAGGGAGGTGCAGGATATCAAGTGACGATGAGGATGAGAAGACCACTTACGAGAAGAAACAAGAAGCGAATGAAACCTTTCGAGTAGTTCATCTCTCCTTCTCTCTGTTTGAAGCTTGGAGCACACACAGAGAAAGAGAGACCGTATTTCATAAACGTTTAAAGATTGACTTCTGAAAACTTATCTTGGACAACACGGACAATCTCTGTTTGCATAGGCTTTTGAAATCTGACCTGAACCCATCACTTGATATAAATCAAAGGAAAATAGCCTGAAAACCTTAACCATTTCACCTCTCAATTACTCATTTGAGGATTTATCAACCAAAAGGTCTTTGCTTGCGGAGGGATTTCTGGATCTAGCTAACCCTTACCAAGATCTTATTCCAATTAAGGGAAATAACCCTAAAATTTAAGAATCCAGATCTCAAAAAAATTCTGATTCAATTGAACCATGGAGTCTATGTTTACAGAGAATTTTCCAGATCCGACTAGAACCTTCACCAAATCATACTCTCAAACTCCACCCTCCCCCTTTCTGGCCAAGATGCCTCTGTCGGAATTTGAAGACAAAGGTTGAAGAAGAATGTTGAATAAGAAGGGTTTTTGTTTAAGAAGTAAAATGAAAGTTGATAGGGTATCTTGGACAGGGTTTCCGTGTGTATCTCTGCAAGCAGCTCCTTGTAATTTCTTCTCTTTACAGCAGCTCCTTGTAATTTCTTCTCTTTACTCTCTTTCTACTCTCTGGTGAAGTTCAGCTTGAGATTGAGTTGTAGGTGAGGAAAAGAGTGGTGTGAGGAAGAAGATAGAATTTGGGGGTTTTACTTACAAGGGTAAAATCATAAATCAACACTAGTCAAGGGTAGTTTAGGGATTTAAATTTATTTAACTAGCTGACATCATCACTTAACAACATAAAACTAACGGTAGGGACTAATTTGTCATTTTGGGGTCTAAATCAGGGGGTGATTTGAGTTTTTTCAAAAACCAGGGGGTGATCTGAGTTTCGATTGAAAACCAGGGGGTGATCTATAATTTACCCATATAAAAATTATTTACGCATAAGTAGTTACGAAACGATTTCTCTTTCTATACTCTATTATGTCTAATAGTTACCACATAGTTTTCCTCTTTTTACAAAAAAGATTTGGGAAAAGGCTTCATATACGGTCGTGTAAACTGTGTATGTGAGAGGGTGGGAGTTTCAAGGCATTAATTAATGGGTGGGGATTTATGACTTTTCCAACTCTTTGTGAGAGACCCTCTCACATACACGGTTGACACAACCGTGTATGAAAACTTTTCCCAAAAGATTTATCAATCATTTTTTTAAACAAAATGAAAAGTGATACCAAAAATCCATTTACAATCATTTATAAAAAACCATTTACTAAACTGCTCAAGTTTCAAATTTGAAACTATTTGTTTAAACGGTTTGGTTTTAGTAATAGAAAAAGAGGAGGTGTTAGCAGCGCGACAGGCATTTTCGTTAAGCACAAAGCTAAATGCGATGGGTAAATCTAAGCCGTCAAATTATTTTGAAGGAAATCTGAACTGTTAAGTGCGTTGACTGTACAATTTAATGGAAACTGGTTATGACCTCCTAGTGCCGGTTATGGGAAACTGGCTACGACCTCTTACTGCCGGTTAGGATCTCTAATATCCTAAGGTACCGGTTATGACTTATTCGACTTCCAAAAACACCCTTGTACCTATACTGAATTCGACTTCCAAAAACACCCCCAAAATCTAACAAAAAACCCTAGTTAAATCGGAGATGGAAGTCCTCACCGCCGTTCCCCCATTTGTTCAATTCTGACCGGCGTCGGCGGCGATGGAGATATATCAGTAGCAGGTATCCCATATTTGTTGTTCTCTTTGAGGCTTTAGGAATTTTTTTTACCAAAATCTACCAAAACAACGTAAAACGAGACGGAAGTCCTCACCGGCGTTCCCCCATTGGTTCGATTCTCATCGGCGTCAGCGGAGATGGAGATTTATTAGTAGCAGGTATCCCCTATTTGCTATTCTCTTTCTCTCTTTTTATATATTACACTCTCTTTCCCTCTGTTTTTTTGGTTGTTTTAGTGTTTTTTTTTTTTTTTTTTTTTTTTAGGGTTTTTTTGTGTTAAATTTTACCCATCTTGGGTTAATAGAACAGAGAAGATAGGGTAACCTAGGTTTTTAGCAACGGGATTTCCCCAGATTTATCATTATTCTCTTATCTCAATCCTCCACTCCAGGTAATTTTCTTTACCTCTACCATTTAAGTTCTGAATCATATAGAAATTATGTCTCTTTAGATATTGTGTTGTTGTCTGAAGGTAGTTCCTATTAGGTCTTTTTCTTGTGAGGTAGTTCCAAAGGCCACAATGTACAAGCCTTTGTTTACTTTACATCCGTTAGGAAATGGGGTTCTATGCATGCCTTATTCTGTCAAGAAATCATCAGATTATCGCAAAAGAATACAAAGAAGAATTTTGAAGCTTAGTCGATTACCCAATGATTCCTTGATGGTAGCAGGTCATGAAACCTACCCTAACCTCAAATTTCATGTCCAGGAAATCATTTGTACATTGTTTGTTTTATTTCTATTATTATCAATTTAAAAGTGATTGGGAAAAAAATGGGGTATTAAAACCAGAAAAATATTGGCCAGACTTGAAGAAGACATAATTTAGCTATACAAAAACAAAAATTCTATGACAATAACACATCATAATGGCCTTCAAAGTACAAAGTTTGTTATCGAAAACTCCCATTTTGCCTTATTCTGATTCCCTGTTTTTTCCCACCTCGCCTAAGCAAAGCAGAAAACCAAAAAATAGAAATGAGTTTCAGTCTGTCTCTTCCTATCCTACCCTACACCTCAAGCTATTCACATATTGAAGATGTGCATACAAAATCCAATATTTCATGACAGCAACTCATCATAACCCATTCCATTCTGTACTCTCTTCATATGGAAGTATGGAAGTCAATAAAAACAGGAGGAAAAAAATGCACTTTGTCGATTAGTACTTGTACATGTAAGAGAACTAGCTAGAAGGAGTAATGAAGAACTTATTATTGAGCTCCAAAATTGGACATGGATTGGTCCTTCTCATTGGTCTCAAAGAAGCATGGTAAGAAACTTCATAGATTTGACTTCACCTTGTAGAGGTAATGTATACAACTACTTCTTCAAAAAGTTTGTCCATTCCAAGTGAGTCTCATCTAGTGATGATACTCTGCAACAACATGCTTATCTTCTCTATACCAACATTCTCCTCATCAACCTGATCTGCACAAGCGTTGCTCTTCCGAAGCTTTGCCATTGTGTTTCATTGCTTTGTTTGAAGCTTTTTATCCTCATCTCTTGGAATGTCATTTGCTTTGGGGGAAGCCATTAGAGGAATGATTTGTTCTTCACCATCTTCAATTTGTTGGTGGGTTCTCTTCTTTTACGCAGTTGGGAATGTGGTGAGGCTACATGATCTTGTACAGTATACATGGATATGTGTTTTGGAGAAGAAAAACAGATGAAGAGATAGATAATGAGAGAGAGAGAGAGAGAGAGAGAGAGAGAGAGAGAGAGAGAGAGAGAGAGAGATGGGAGGAGAGGTAGGTCTCCTTGAAGGAGATAAAGGGGAGAGAGAAGAGAATAGTAAGGGATAGAGAGTGGTTAAATTATTGTGGAGTTCTAGAAATGTTAATGGCAATGAAGCTAGGCCCACAAAGTTTTGGATCCTGAAATACTGTTTTTGGATCACATGTGGACATACATGATAGATGATCCTAAAATACTGTTTTTGAATCACATGTGGACATGCATGATAGCATTAAATGTACACTAATTTTGTTTATATGTTAAAATGGGATATAAATTTTATATTAGCAAAAGTTATGTAATATCATATATTACAAATGACTATTTGGCTGAATTATGTGATACTATGTTCATTATTTAAATACGTTTTGTCCTAATTTAGTTTTGTTCTCCTCGTGTTCTTACACATGGTAAGACTATTGCAGGAGTATACAATATTGGGTGACAATGGAATTCAATGATTTAGCAAATCCATACAATGCTTTTATTGATGGGAAAAATGAAACTGGGTCAAGTGATGTATTAAATGATGAGTATCTTATTGACAGTGAAAATACAGTAAATGTAGTAGGTCATGATGTTAGTAGAGATGATGATGATGACTGGAATAATTCAGAAGGAGAAGACGGTGATCATTACAGCACATGTTGTGACAATGATTCAGTAGATGAGGTTAATGAGGAACAAGCTGTGGATTTGAGTTTAGATGGGGAAGAGAATCTCTCAGTAATGATTACCAATGTTAATGACTTGGAACCTACTATTGGCATGGTATTTTCGACTGATGATGAGGCATATCAACATTATACTAGTTATGCTAAGGAGATAGGGTTTTCTGTTCAGAAATACATGGTGGATCGATCAAAGTTAGATAAACACGTAGTTGCAAGATAGTATGTCTGTTCAAATCAAGGTGAAAAAATAAAAGACAAACGGAGAAAGGTGGATTACCAGCAACGTGTGACAAAGAAAACTCACTGTGGGGCTTTGTTGAAGATCAAGAGTAGTAATGGGGTGTGGGTGGTGGATAAATTTGAAAAGGAGCACAACCATATATTGGTGAACAGGAATGAGTCTTTCAGACTTAGATCACATCAGAAAAGGCATAAAAGTACAGTTGACCTTGTACAACAACTGCATAAGTGTGGCATAAGACAAGCACATATAATGAGAGTTGTAAAAGATTTTGCTGGTGGTGAGAAGTTTGCTGGTATTAATGATGAATTTTGTATGACTATACTTAGGGAAAATCGAAGAAATTGCATAGGGGTAGACTATCAACAAGTAATTAACTATTTGGAGAGTAAAATGGCATCAGATGCAGGGTTTTTTTTTATGATGTCTATATCAATGAAGACCCCCAATTGATTAGAGTTTTTTGGGTTGATAGTAGAGCACGGGAACAATACAAGACTTTTGGTGATGTAATTGTCTTTGATACGGCATATAAAAAAAACAAATATAAGTTTCCATTTACTCCTTTTACAGGTGTTAATCACCACATGCGGTGTACGCTTTTTGGTTGTGGACAAATAGCTGATGAGACAAAGGAATCATTTATATGAATATTTAAAACATGACTTCAAGCGATGGAAAATATGCAACCTAAAGCAATATTTACAGATCAAAACCCAGGAATAATGAGAGCAATCAAGTTTGTGTTTCCATTGATTGTGCATCGGCTATGTGGATGGCATCTGGAGAAACATAAGATACAACACATGGGAGCACTGTACAAGAAATATCTTGATTTGAACGTAGTTTATAGGAGTTATATTTATGGTTCTAATACATCAATTGAATTTGAGGAGCGTTGGGAGAGCATGGTAAACAGATTTAATTTACAAGATCATCGGTGGCTAAAGAAGCAGTTCAGGATACGTCAACATTGGGTGTCTTGTTACTTTCGTAACACCTTTTTTACTGGAATGAGTATGACACAGAGGGGAGAGTCGATGAATATGTATTTTAAGGGTTTTTTCACATCAGCAACACCTCTTAATGAATTTGTTACTCAATTTGAAGAGGATGTGAACAGAAGAAAATAAAAAGAAGCCAAGGAAGATGTTATCTGCATCACCTCATCCTCTTCTTGTGCTACAGGTCACAGAATTGAGCAACAAGCCGCTAATGTTTATACTAAAAAGGTGTTCAAGTTTTTCTCTGAAGAGTGGTTCACTTGTTTTGGTCTTCAAGCGAATCAATGTGATGATGAAATTATAAAGAAGAGGTATAAGGTCTTTCATTTGGATGGGGTTCATGAGAATGATGTCCAATATGTATTGGATAATCATCAGACTGATATCACAATTTATAGATGCAACTTGTTCAATAACAAAGGTATATTGTGCAAACATACACTTAAAATATATGTGATACCAGACAGATCCCACATTCCAGATAGGTATATCATGCATAGGTGGACCAAAGCGGCCCAATTTAGTAACACCCCATCTGGAACTTTGTCAGTGTCATCTCAAGGACAGCCACAATAACCAATATGGCTTTTACAAGATCTTATCAATAAATGTACAAGAGAAGGTCTCTTTCTGAAGAGCGGTTTGATGTTGCTTTAAAAATATTGAATAAAGGGTTAGTGCAGGTCCAGAGATTGTAAGCAAATGTGCCTAGTTCGAGTTGTAATCCGGAACCTTCAGCTGTAGTCCAACAAAGAGTAAATCAACCCTTACGTAGATCGATAATAAGGGGAAGACCGAATTTACAATGTATGTTTGCTAGCATTAAAACAATCACTAACCGAAGGGCTTACCATTATTCTTCTTGTGATGGTACAGGCCACAATATTCAAAATTGTCCTATAGTAATTCTTTTCCTTGTCTTGGTATATCTATATTGCAAGTTCTATTTATATTCATTAGTTTCTTATAAATCTTATTGTTAGGTTAACACATTGGGGATTACGGGCAATCATATACAAGTCAACAACTTCTCTTATAATACACAATGTAGTAACCTATCCTTCCAAATAGAGAGAGCACGGGATAATACACAAGGCAGAAATCGATTGGAGCAAATAGATTTGAATGGTAAAACATCTAGATTATATTAAGACCTGTTCTTAATATTTTAGTAACATAACACCTCTTTATTCACTAAACCCTTGTTTGTCATGCAGAACCTGCTACTCTTTTGTGACAGTTTTGTCATTCAACCAATTTTGGTTAGGATAAGGGTAAGTCGTACTCCAAATTTTGTAAATTATATTTGATTTTGGTTCATTGCAGTTGTGGTTTTTTCTTATAATTTTTTAAATTTTATATAGTGATATTTCTACATTTATATATGTTTGTTAATACTATTTTGCCTGTGAAATGCTATTGAATTGGACAAACCCTAGCTGATGTAGATCCCAATCCCTTGTTGTAATACCCTTGTGCTGTTACTGTTACTGGAATACTACAAGTACTGGAGTTGCCATTTATAGGCTTAAACTACACCCACGGCCAAGGATGTTGTTGTTGTTGTCTTCCTCATTTGAGTGCATACTGTTGTTGTTCTTGGAATTCGATTTCTGTTTCCTTGCAAGACAGCTTATTGCTGCATTCTCCACAAGTAAGGAAAATATAGTCATATCAGGAAAGCACGAATTTCAATTTTACCTGCACATGTTTCTATCTGACATAAGATAGTTAGATTTTGATATCCATGGCCCTGATCAAATGATAGTTTTTAGAGTTGTTCTTGAAATTGAATTTTATGTGCCTTACTAATTACTGTGCCTATTTATCTCCACCAGGTTTTTTTGGGGCAGGTGGATTCGAAAAGCTGGTTTGAGGTAGCTGATGATACCACGAGGAGTAATGGATTTTTGGTTTTTTGTCATCTTGAAGCCCCAGTCCCCTATTACAAAGACATACTTTAGGTTTTCTGTGTAGTGCTTGCTTGATAAATTCATATTTATCTTTGATAGAAGTTGAACATGTAAGAAACATACACCAGTCCCCTCTTTTCCTCAAGAGAATTAGGAGCATATATACTGGTGGATTGTTGTCTTGTCATGACATAGGAGGGTTGTATAAGCAGTATGGCAGAAATACAGTTTTAGGGTATAAATTGTAAAAATGTCTTTGTTGGCTTTATTTACTATATCACTTTAATTTTTGGTAGGTCTCTTATTAAATTTCTTGTCCATCTTATTGGATTCTTGTCTTTCTATTTTTCGACTGCCCTAATTTCTCAACTTTTATTTTTGAAGTATATCAAAGTATGATTATAATAAAACTTAGTACATAATTCAAAGAGTGCCCAGTTAAATGGGCTAAAAACCCTTGGCCAATTAATTGAAGTTAAATACATGGTTTATCATGTCATGGGGTGGGGTTTCAGTAACAAGGAATGAACCAAGATGAGTTCTAGGCCTCTAAGGGTGATCCTTTTTTCTTGATAATGAGATAAATCCAGAAAATAAAAAATTTATGTTTGCACAAAAAACCTCAAAATTCGACGTTGAAAAGACTCAGTTTGACATTCAAAGCAAAAACTTCAACATCGAAAGAGTGTCATAGGAATGAGATTTCATATCAGGTTGCAACTTTAATGTCAAACAAAGTTCGGTGTCTATCATCATGTGTGTCCGACAAAATCAACATAGAATGTCATTTTGCTTGGCGTGCCTTATCGTGTATTTTGCCCAACTCGAGATTTTTTGCAGCATAGAAATATGGATCTGGCTCTCCTCCAACCGTGGCTAGAGCTCTTATCAAAGACCGTTTTACTTTGTCCTCTTGACAAAGACATTTGTATAGTTCATAAAGACAAAAGGAAGGCCAGGGATGAAGTTATTGGGTTTGAGGGTCTATGGTTGATTGGTTATTGGGTTATTAGGTTTATTGAGTTTATTGGATTTATTGGGTTATTGGGTTATTGAATTATTAGGTTATTTGTTTATTGGGTTATTGGGTTTGTGATTTATTTGATTTGATGGTTTATTGGGTTTGAGGGTCTATGGTTGATTGGGTTATTGAGTTTATTGGGTTTATTGGGTTATTGGGTTATTGGGTTCTTAGGTTATTAGGTTATTAGGTTCTTGGGTTTATGGTTTATTGGGTTTGAGGGTTTATGATTTATTGAGTTTTTGGCCGTTACCCATTAAGGTAAAAGGAAGACCAAGGATAGAGAACCAGATCCCACTTTTGTTAAATATTGATGACTTAGATCATACCCCAGGCTTACAAATTTTATCAAGTAGAAAGTAGTAACACACTCACTACTTGCAAATTTTGTCTTTTCCGAACTCACAACAAATTTTATCCCTGAACTTACAAAAGAAGAAAGAAAGAAAGAGAGAGAGAGAGGACTTCAAGCCTTCAAACCTTCAAAGTTTAAACAATACAAACTTCAAAGTGTTTTGTCACTATTCATTCAAACATAGAAAATCATAGCAATAAACCCCATATTTATAAACAGTCTTAATTACACATTTTTCTCTCCATTTCAGACTTTCCATCCTCCAATACATAATGATATTAACTCATGTCCACTTAAGCTAGAAACTATGTACACAAAAAAAAAAAAAAATGAAACATTCGATTGACTCAGATACATCATACATGATGAGTCAATATCATAATGATCTAAGATGACCATACATACAAACCTTTTACCTAAAAAAAAAAAAGACAAAAAAACTATCCAAAAATCAGTGTGGAAAAAAAAAAATACTTAATCCACACTGATTCATTGCAAAAAAAAAACCACAAAAAACCATGAAACATTCTTCAGTATGTCTCTTCCTCTTCCTCATCATCTGTTGGATCATACTCTTCTTTAGGATCTTCTTCAGGATCTTCTTCTGCATCTTCTTCTGGGTCTTCCTCTGGATCTTCTTCTTCATCATACTCTTCTTCAAAAACAATATCTTCCACATCTTCTTCATCATCATCTGATGACAAGACAATGCAAGTGTCTGGTACGTTGTCTACCAGAATTGGATCATCAAAAGTACCACCACCATAGGCAGGTGGTGCTGGTGGTGGACCTGCTGCAGCTGTTGGAGCTGGTGGAGTAGGCAGAGAAGGTGGAGATGTTGATGGAACTGGTGGGGCAGGTGGAACTGCTGGAGGTGCTGGAGCTAGTGGTGCTGCTGAAGCTGGTGGAACAGGTGGAGCTGTTGGTGGAACTGCTGGGGCAGTGGAGCTGCTGGAGCTGGTGGAGAAGGTGGAGCTGTTGGTGGAACTGGTGGGGCAGGTGGAGCTGCTGGACCAAGTGGTGCAAGTGGAGTAGGTAGAGCTGTTGCTGCAGGTGGAGCTAGTAGAGTTCTATGAGCTGTCAAAGCAAGACGACGCAACTCTCTCTGCTTTTCAATGCGCCATCTCCTTAAAGCTGTAATAAACACAAGATTATGTGCTTTTCTCTTACTCACCCTAAAGCGAGTGGGGCAAGTTTTTTTCCTCAGAATGTGTACCCTCAGACTTGCCATTGTAAGCAAACACAGGAATAATACTGTGATTCAAGTAGGGAGAATTCATAGGTGTTAGTATGACAGACAAAAATTAATAAACTCTTTAAATGGTGGGAGAAAAAATCCACAACTAACATAAAAACAACTAGCATAAGTAATGGAAACAAGATTACTGTAGAAATGGAAACCTATACACAATGCAGAAAACAAAACGAAACAAACGGACAAAGCAATCAAACAAACAATGCAAGGATCGACGTGGTTCAACCCTTTGGAGGCAGCCTACTGTGAAAGGGGTATTATTGGTATTATTGTACATTACCTGTGTATTTTTCATTTCCTATTTACTTATTTCAACATCATAGGTGTCCTTCTTAGAATCAGATGATTTTTCAGTAGAACCCGTTACATAGCCCAATCTACCAAGTATGAAATTTTGCACTATAGAGGAACAATAGGAGTAGTTGTTCCCATTCAACCGAATACTAATGGTCTGATTTTTGTCATCCAGAGCAGCCATAATTTCAATAAAAATAAGAGCAATGTAGAAATAGGACAGCTATCAAGAGACAAAAACTATATCTTCATCACAAATGCAATTTCTGTAGTACTGTAACTTCAACAATAGATCAGCAATGAAGAAGCTAAAAATACGTTTCAGAGGAATAAGATAAAAACCCAAGCTGCTTATGACAATAGGAGATGATGTTTTGAATGGAAAGTGGGAAAAGAAGAAACCAGTAAATGCTTTGTAATTGACTGTTTGCAATGAATAAAAGAGCCCAAGCCTCTGTTGCTTCTGCAATGCTTTGTAGTTTTAGAGTTTGATCAAAAGAGAAAGAAGAAAAAGTTACAGAGATACCAAGAGAGAGAAGAGAAGTTGCAGAGCAGCACAATATATATCTTAATCAACAAGTTTTGAAAAAGTTGCAGAGATACAAAGAGAAAGAAGAGAAGTTGCAGAGCAACACAATACATATCTTAATCAACAAGTTTTGACAACTGGACCACTTAAAAGCAAGAAAGTAAGAATTAAAGAGGAAACCCTAAACAACCCCAAAGGACCACACTGCCCTTGAGAAAAACAGAAAAAATAGAAAAAATAAAATACACAGGTAATGTCCAACAATACCAATAATACCCCTTTCACACCCACAACCCAAACTACAGAATACAAGATATTAGCCCTCAATAAGTACTGCACCTTATGAAACCCATAGCTGCAGTTGTACCCCATGGAATCCAACTAAAAAGCCACGGCAGTACTGCTCCACTATCCCTTTTGGCTCACAAATTCTTCTCTGCAGGCTTTCATATATGCATCTTTTGTATTGCAGAAAAGTAGACCACCACCAATCATATAAATTCATCTTTTGGTACTTGTAACCATGTACAAGAAGGAAGGATCAAGAACAATTTAATAATTTAATAACCTCATTTCCTAATACAGAACTAAGACAATCTTGAGAACATGAAGTTCTATAATGAATATTGTTAAACAAACACGAACAGAAAACTTGGGGTATCATAACTAGGCAATAGAACTTGTTAGCACCATTCCAATCAATAACCTAGGCACACGTACCCTACAACTAGGCCCTTGCCTACAAACCTCCTATAGCTTTTGCAGTAACTACAAAGCCCCAATAAATATAAGCAATTGTTACAACATTCCTGCCAAACTATCAAAAGAACAATGCCCTCAGTCAAGAACATTGGATCCAAATATTAGCAAATTACATGAGACTAATAAGTTTCAATCATATAAAAGTAATTTTACCCAACATAATGCTAAGCCAAACTGTATAGCCTCCAATATGCTATCAGACTCAGATATGGAGGGTAAAGGGTCCCCAATATGATCATCTCTTTTTTTTTTTCTTTTTTAAAGTTCTGTAAAAAATAAAAAAGAACTGCATCCTAGATAAAAAGAGCTGTTTTATGTTACAGAGTACATAAAAACAGAGTAATATGTTACAGAGTACAATAAAATAGAGCAATATGTTACAGAGTATAAAAACATAGCAATATGTTACGGTTTTAGGATTTTCTGAGAAGGTGAAAACCTTAGATAAATAGGACTGATTAGCCTTCAATGGCACAGAAACATAGAGCATCATTTGACCGCAGACACAGAGTATCATCAATAGCTTAACATATCATGAATTTGTAGAAGATTCATTCATACAAGTAGGGAGAAATAAAGATGCAAATAAAAAGAAATACTATTTTAGGGTTTCCTGAGAAGGAGAAAATCCTAGATAAATCGGACTGATTAGCCTTCAATAACACAGAAGCAAAGAGCATCACTTGACCGCAGACACAGAGTAACATCAAGAGCTTAAAATACCATGAAATTGCAGAAGATTCAAAATGCCATGAAATTGTAGAAGATTCAATTATACTAGTAAGGAGAAATAAAGATGCAAAGAAAAAGAATATAGTTTTAGGGTTTTCTGAGAAGGAGAAAACCCTAGATAAATTGGATTGATTAGCCTTCAATAACATAGAAACAGAGAGCATCAGTTGTTGACCGCAGACACATAGTATCATCAACAACTTAACATGCCATGAAATTGCAGAAGATTCATAGAAGTAAGGAGAAATAAAGATGCAAAGAAAGCACAATATAGAGTTAGGGTTTTCTGAGAACGGATTACCTTTGGTCTGTTGAAGATAAAAAGGAAATACAATAGAGCAAATGAGGTTATATATAACCTGATTAAAATGATGGCGTGAAGAGAGATGAGAATTTTTATTTTTTTGCCTGTTCATACCATTTCTGTCGATCTGGAACCCTAAAACCATGATAAGTGATAGATGTCATATCTATTAATCATGATTTAGGATTTTTTTACCGGGACCCTAACCGTCATCTTGTATCGATAACATACAATCCATCATCTTCTCAGTCGTCTTCATGCATACCCTTTCTCTCACCGTCTCTTCCCCTTTTAGCACTCTCTCTCTCTCTCTTTGAAACAGGGATTACATACTCTGTCTGCCCATCTTCCTAAAATGACCAACACCATATCAATATTCCAACATCTAATTGAAGCAAAATTTGCATGGATCACTAACATGATCCATGATGAACATCCGAATTTCACCTTTACAAATTCAACATCCATTTCTTCAGCCGCCTCCTATGAACGGATCCCCTATGAACCCTACTATCAATAACCCTACTCCAACTTCTCTCTGGAATGGCTTCTATCTCTATATCTTTAGGGTTTCTTTTCATATACTAACTGAGCAACTACCCTCCCTCCTTAATATGTCGGTGATGTAGAGTTAAATGTAACTAACTATCGGTGTGTTGTGGGTTAGTGTATAACTTATGATTATTATTTGTAATGTAGAGTTAAATGTAATTAACCACTTGACCCATTTTAACTTGGTCCTTATCATAGTCAAAATGGGTCTAATAAACCATATAATATAGTGTATCTTATAAACCCAATAACCCAATAAACCCTCAAACCCAATAAATTCAATAAATCCAATAAACCAATAAACCCAATAACTCAATAACTCAATAAACCCAATAATCCAATGACCCAATAACCCAATAAATCCAATAAACTCTCAAACCCAATAAATTCAATAATCCAATAAACCCAATAACCCAATAAGCCATAAACCCAATAATCCTAATAACCCAATAACTCAATAAATCCATTAACCCAATAAATCATAAACTTTCAAACCCAATAAAACCAATAAACCCAATAAATCATAAAATCCAATAAATCGAATAGCCCATAAATCCTAATATCGAATAAACCTAATAAACCCATAAACCCAATAAACTGCAAAACCCTAATACCAAATAACCCATAAACCCAATAAACCTATAAATCCAATAAAGCGTAAAACCCTAATACTGAATAACCCATAAACCCAATAAATCTTAAACACCTAATCACCCAATAAACCATAAATCCTATAACCCTGAAACCCAATAAACCCTAAACCCTAAAACCCAATAAACCCTAAAATGCAAAAAAGAATCCTAAAACCCAATAAACCATTAACCCTAAATCTCAGTAAACCCTAAAACCTTAAAACACATTAAACCATAAACCCAATAAAGCCAATAAACCCATGAAACCTAATAAACCAAAAAACACTAAACCCAATAAACCCAATAACCCATTACACCACAAACCCTAAATCCCAATAAAACATAGATACTGAAACCCAATAAACCATATACTCTGAAACACATATTGATGAGTCATAGAAATATCCCCCAATCAAATCGCGACACATGGACTATGTCGAACCCGAGGACCGAGCCGAGCAGTAACCAACGACACCCGGTGGTTACAAGAGACGGTGATCACATGTCCCCTGGGCCACCCAGGTCACCGCCGTGACCGAGCACTAAGGTCGCCGAGCATTGAGCTGGACCTACATTGTTCGGCCATACGGCTTGGGCTACCAAGAATGAATGCCTGGTCGAGCACCCGTGTGGTTTGTCGCACTACAAGGACTGCCGAGCCGAGCAAGGCACTGAGGCCTCCATAGGCAAACCCTACGACGCAACACATCCCTACCTATGTCGACTACAAAGTTGAGCACTAAGAGCACGGCTGACTTAGGCCGAGGCCCCTCCAGAGGCGATAACTACGACTCGTCCAAAATCACGGGGCCACGTCATTGTACCCAGACAGGCGATAACTACTTAAGCATCGGAGAGTCCTTGGCCGAAGCCACACCAGCTCTCTTGTGCTCACTCAGTTTTTATGCAGGCTTATCATTAGGTGAACCGGACTACGGAGGTTTTCACACGCAACACATATTGACCCAATAAACCCTAAATCATAAACCCAATAACCTAATAACCCAATAACCCAATAAACCCAATAAACCTAATAACCTAATAAACCAATAAACCCAATAACCTAATAAACCATAAAACCTAATAACCCAATAACCCAATAACCCAATAACCCAATAACTCAAGAAGCCCAATAACCCAATCAACCATACACCCTTAAACCCAATAACCCAATAAACCCAATAACCCAATAAACTCAATAACCCAATAACCCAATAAATCCAATAAACCATCACACCTAATAAACCCAATAACCCAATAAACCATCACACCCAATAAACCCAATAACCCAATAAACCTAATACCCAATAACTCAATAAATCCAATAACCCAATAAACCATAGACCCTCAAATCCAATAACCCAATAATCCAATTAATAATCCCAATAACCCAACAACTCAATAAACCCAATAACCCAATAAGCCATAAACCCTCAAACATAATAAAACAATAAACCCAATAAACCTTAAAACCCTAAAACCCAATAAACCGAATAACCCATAAACCATAATATCAAATAACCCATAAATTCAATAAACCGCAAAACCCTAATACCGAATAACCCATAAATCCAATAAACCCTGAACACCTAATCACCCAATAAACCATAAACTCTATAACCCTGAAACCCAATAAACCCTAAAACCTAAAACCCAATAAACCCTAAAACCCTAAAAAAAATCTTAAAACCCAATAAACCATAACCCTAAAATCCAATAAATTATCAACCTTAAAACCCTAAAACACATTAAACCATAAACCCAATAAAGCCAATAAACCCATGAAACCTAATAAACCAAAAAATACTAAACCCAATAAACCCTAAAACCCAGTAAACCACAAATTCTAAATCCCAATAAAACATAGATACTGAAACCCGATAAATCATAAACCCTGATACACATATTGATAGGTCATAGAAATATCCCCCAATCAAATGGTGACACGTGGACTATGTCGAACCAGAGGATGGAGTCGGCTCTCTTGTGCTCACTCAATTTTTTACAGGCTCTTCATTGGACGAATCGGGTGATAGAGGTTTTCACACACAACATATATTGACCCAATAAACCTAATAAACCCATAAAACCTAATAAATTATAAAACACTAAACCTAATAAACCCAAAACCTTAAAACACATTCAACCATAAACCCTTAAACCCAAAAAACCATAGACACTACAACCCAATAAACCATAAATCCTCAAACCCAATAAACCCAATAAAATCAATAAACTCAATAAACCCTAAAATCCTAAAACACATTAAACCATAAACCTTTAAACCCAATAAATCATAGACATTAAAACCCAATAAAACATAAACCCTGAAACACATATTGATCCAATAAACCCAATAAACCTTAAACCTTGAAACACATATTGATCCAATAAATCATAAACCTTAAAACCCAATAAACCATAAATCCTAAAACCCAAAATACCCTAAAACACATTAAACCATAAACCCTGAAACCCAATAAATCATAATCCTTGAAACCCGATAAACCCAATAAACTCTAAAACACATTAAACCATAAACCCTGAAAACACATATTGACCTAATAAACTCAGAAAACTCTTAAACCCAATAAGCCATTAACCCTAAAACCCAATAAATATATTTTCACAACATTGGTATACAAGACTATACATAATTTTCTCGTACAAAATAGCTTCTTAATCAATTTCATTATTAATGATGTGAGGGTGATAGACTAGATTGTTGACGAGTCAATTGGGTTATTATAGGCAAATAAATCCGATTGTTGTAATGCAATTTTTGAATCGGTTAAAGTAATTCATATCAACTTGATCTAGACAACTACTTTTAAATAATAGACTATTGATCATCCTTTATTCATCAATATTGCAGATCTGTTCATAAAACCCTGTAATTCTCAAAATTCAGATCCGAATCCAATATCATTCCGCTGCCAAACGGACAATATTTCAGTACATAAAAGACAATATTATAAACCTGTACATAAGACAACCGTACTCTTAAACAAATCCAAACATAACTACATCAAATCCAACATCATGTATTGAGATTAAATTATACATCATTATATATCAATAGATCACTTGATGAAATACCCAACTTAGACATCAAATTGTTCCAATTTAAATCCATCAAATACGATATAAGTTACTGTTTCAGACACATTAAATCAAATAATATACAATATTTTGTGTTACCACCCCATTAAAATGTCAATACATGAGTCAACAAATATATCACCAACATCTCTCAATCTTCTCTACTACCCCTACAACATGACTCGATTCTTTTTCTTCAGCTCAACCGCACTGAAGGCATCTAATACTTCTTTTAATATTCTTGTTTGATTTTCTGAGCCATTAATTGCTGCGTTAAAATATCCTTTCATAAACTCATTTGAAGCCGAAGGACCTTCAGACGTGGATGTCTCCGCGCAATCAACTGAACTACACTTACGTTGGACAGAAGGAGCTTCAAGTTTCATCTTTTATCCAAGCAAACATTCCACACTCATTATCCGCAACCTATAGTTTAATTCAAATAATGTTAGAAAAAACACAAAATAACTTAAAACCAACTTTATTTGTTATAATGGACATACAAATGTATAAGTTGGTATGGTATTCATACCGATTTTGATTTGGGGCAACACCAGAACACCCGACCTTTGTTTCTTTCAATTTTTGAAGTTCTAACCTTACATTGTCCATTTTCATATTCACATAATTTAAATTGATCTACCCACAATAAGAATTGACATCCTTGTGTATATTTGTAAAATTCTCTACCTCTATTTTTTTCTGACCTACAAACTTTAATCTTACAACTTTTACCGCATAATTCACAAGTAGCAACGTTATTCATAGTATTAGTAGAAGCCATCTGATGAATTGATTAAAATAAAAAAGATGAATTACTTCAAGCAAAATCAATGAGATTCAATAGTTAATTTTAATCAAAACAAGTTGTTCTAGATAGAAATACCTCTTTACCTATTTTATGCTTTCTTTAATATATTCCCATAACACATACAAAATGGATGAAGGATCAAATTACTTGCTGAGCATAAATTGATACATTACATATGCACAGTTTCAGGTCTACATAAAATTCATCATTCTATGTAAAGGTGACACATAACAACCATTATACTGAAAAATGAAATTCATCACTCTATGTAAAGGAGACACAGAACAATCGGCATTATACTGAAAAATTAGCATTTATTTCATCAACAGAACTTTGTATCCGTAAATATACGACCTACGAAATGTCAACATAGCTCAGGTCATATGGAGAAATTTTCCAAATGCAACTTCTTAAGCATTACCAAACAAAAATTTTTAAGTAGAAGCAGAATAGAAATAAGATGCATTGATTCCATGATTAGAATTTGTATGCCATAATTAGAATTTTTAAGCTATAAACTTTCCCTAAAACTTTCAACTTCTCAATACCAATAATATTACACAACAAATAAATGCATGGTGCAAATCTGGGCTGAATGAAGCCTTAATGGGTGGAATTATCCATGGGAACTGATGAGGAAGAAGCTGATGTTGTTTGAACCTCTGAGGTGTTTGGGGGCTTGGCTAATGGAATCTGAAGGAACTGTGTAAGGGAGGTGCATTACCTCTTCATGATCACCCAGGGATGACGGTGTTAAGCAAAGTTTTGTATGATTCTGTCTATGTTAAAGCATATGATTGCGCCAAGGTGGAGAAGTCTCATAACCATAGAACAGGTGAGCAGTTATGTTCTACAATCAAAACATAAATCTCAATTAATAAGATTAAGTTATGTGCAGATGAATACAAGACTAATTTAAGTTTTTTTGGTTACAATTGTTTCTTCTTATTGATATATATCTGAAAATTAATTATATTGGGTTTGGGTTGTAGTGGGATTAGCAGCTAAAGCTGTACATGGCATTATAAGAGCTCCAACTGAACCAACAATTCTGTTCCTAACTACTTGCCAAGTGAAACAGATTTGTCAACAGTTCTGCTCCAACTGAACCGACAGTTCAATCTCAAGTTGAACAGTTCTGATAATGGATCTATTATCTACTATATGCCATGGTTTCAACCTGTTTACATTCATTACAACCCACATTTCCTTGGACCTAAAATTGGCATTGGTTGAACAGTAGTTTGTTCAACAACCATACTTTCCCATTTTCCATCTTTCCACAATCCATTATTGCACCTGCATATTTTTCTACTCAACTTTCTTATGGATTAGAAATTGTGCCCTCATACCTCTGCGATCCTTCAATTGTAGTTGAGGATGGGGCTAATGGCAATGGTTATGGTGGAGTTCTACCAATACATGACTCCAAACATTATTTGTTTGCCCATAGACAGTTCCATCTTTGAAACCTCTGACTGTTTCTAAGTATAGTAATCCATCAGAAATGAACAGCTCCTGACCATCACCCGATGTCTGATTCATAAGCATCTCCAGTTCTGGTGATGGGTTACTTTCCCATTACCAAGCTTCCATGTTCAAATCAGGAAAAAGGGGGTTTGGGCATAGGAACAAAAATCCACTACATAAATCATGTGCGCTCACAGTTTGGTGAAATGCAAATCTAGGGTTTTGGTAAAATCTTCAACATATGGTGATAAATCCCTAAGCCATGATACTCTTCCCTCTTATATCAAGATAAAAATTCATAAGTCGATCAACTCCTAAACATATCCAACTCTTCAACTTCAGATTTATAATTCATCAAATGAAAAAGTGAAAGAAAGAAACAGAGAACCTACCCTTTCCAGACCAAAAACAACTTCAGTTATATGAACAATGATTTCAATAGACGTTTAACCTTTAGATACCGAGATTTACCAGTGATCAACTGAACAAGGATTGCCGGAAAACCTACCCTTTCCAGACCGAAAACACAGATCGCGACCTTCGTTCCTCCGATATTTTTTTTCTCCTTTTCAATATCAAGATAAAAATTCATAAGTCCATCAACTCCTAGACATATCCAACTCTTCAACTTCAGATTTATAATTCATAAAATGAAAAAGTGAGAGAAAGAATCAGAGAACTAACACTTGAAACCCTAGTTATATGAACAATGATTTCAATAGAGGAAGAAAGATCGACAGGAGTGGGATAGACGTCTAACCTTTAGAATATACCGAGATTTTATCGCTGATCAACTGACTGAGGATCGCCAGAAGATGGATTGCCGAAAAACCTACCCTTTCCAGACCAAAAACACAGATCGCGACCTTCGTTCCTCAAACATTCTTTTTTTTTTTTTTTCTTTTCAATATAATTCCCTCCGGTGTCTCCGGTAAAGGGTATTTTTTTTTTTTTATTGTAACCGATTAAGGTAACTGTAAAATGCCGGTTCACCTGTCAGTTGTTTGAACAGTTACGATTCACAGGGTAAATCTCAACGGCTGAGATTTACCCATCGCGTTTAGTGTTGCGCATAAGGTACTTTATCCGTCGCGCTGCGACTTTTTTCCCATAGAAAAATATATCGATGCGAATCTCATTGCAAAATAAAAAGTTAAAGCGGGCCCGGACACCTATTTCACATATTTCAGAGATTTGGAAATTGGAATCGAATAATAGACAATCGAATCAGTATGGGATTCGGACCGTTTGAATTGATCGGGTGAGTTACCGCTGGTCATCCTTGTAGGACGCGCGCAGGCACACAAGAGAAGAAAGCGAGGAGAAAGGGTATTCTAAGTTTCAATGATGGAAGATTACGAGGTGAGGTTCTTTTATCCGAGTTTATGCAACCTGGGTTTTCTATCTTTCTTTATTTTCCATTTTTTTTCTTTATTTCCTTCCAATGGTTTCTCTCGTTCTCAGTGTTAGAAATATCCGGAGCTTTCAGAATTTGTCACAAGGATTAAAGAGTCCCTACCATGGCTTGAACACTCTGAAGGCGTTTTATTTTTTTCATTAAATCTTATCTCCATCAAACTATTGATTATGGTTTCTCTTAGAATCTGAAATAATGAAGTCCCTTAAATTTTTAGCTCAAGTAGGGAATTTGTGCAGTGACTGTTGGAAACAAGCCCTTTCATAACAGTGACCATAGCAAAACTGAAAACTCAGTTAACTTGGGAAGCAATTGCCATGGAGTTACTAGTCATGTTCTGGGAAGAAATACTAAAGGGAAAAGAAAAAAAGCGTCTCCTGGGTTGGAGAGTATCTACCGAGAACTTGACACAATTTTTTGTAGGAATTAGATTTGATTCCTCTGGTCAATTATCCTTCAGGTGATGCAGTACTTTTTATATCGTTTTGGGTTTTGAATGTCGTAAAAGTTTTCAGTTTGGCTCTTTGGATTGAAACGTAGTTTGATTACCCAGCCAATCTATGTTTATTTTAGTTATTTTTTCTCGTTATTGGAGACACTGAATCTTGTTTTGGCATCATAATATAGAAGAACAATTACTTTGATAGAAAAAACAGATGGTTATAGTGAGCTTAGGACTTGACAGTAAATTAACATTTGGAGCAATTGGTTCCATCTCAGTTGTCATGTTAAAAGGAAAATAAGAAAAGAAAAACATCATTTTGGTTGGAGAAATTCAATCAAGTACCAGAAGCATATCATTCTGGGAGTCATGTTTGCTTTTACGGGTTTGTTATGGTAAGTGTACTTTAATTATCCAGCAATGTCTGTTTGCTGTCTCCATATTGTGGAGACAATTTCATTTTGGCTCCTAGAAAATCATTGAAGACCCAAACATCAATGCTTTCCATGAGCTCTCATTAGTAAATGAAGATCTTCTCATTTGGTGTGTAAGATACCGCTGGTTTTTGTCTTCCTCCTTTTGTCATCTGACTTTGGTGGCAATTAATTAGTAAATGGAGATCCAGAATTCCACAGAGCAGACCAACCTTACTTTTGGCTATTTGATAGCTCTTTCTCAACATAGAGAGCGAAACAACAATTCCAGCAAAATTCACCGAAGTGCTGAGAGTAGTTGCCGTCCCAACCAACGAGGTTGAAAACATTGTTCCACTCTTTGGGTGAAAAAATTGATCGTAAAGGATGTTTTTTTAGTTATTTATGCTTTTCAAAGTGAGATCTGTGGCAAAGCCTGTTTTAGCTGGGGCTATAGAAATTCTCTATAATTTGTGAAAAGCTTCATCAGACTCAAAACTCAAATTTTTTTTGGGTGATGAAACTCAACCATGTCAATAAATGAGCTTTGTGATGTCCCTAGCCTTATCCAAAGTTTCACTACTGACGTCCTAGAACTTCTTGTAGATGATCTAGTGCACCACTGTCCACGTGTCGGTGTCCTATGGATACAATGTTAGATTGGTCAGTTTGATCATTGTGTACAGTGTTTATGTAATCTATGGCGTTCTTCTCTTGCCTGTGACACACATGAGACATGACCTTTTAAATGATAGTACAGAGGCTACAGAGAAACAAGAAGTTAGATGTACCAACTATATGTGCGCAGGGGGGAGAGAAGATCTATTGGATTGGAGGGGGAGGGGAGAGAGAAGATAGACACACAGCAGCCCTCATTTGGCTCTCACTCAACACCAAAAATTCTTATTCTTCTCAATCAAAAAGTGGAAGTACAAGTATTTATATACGACTTCAATATTATAAAAATATCAACTACAAAAACTAAGAAACTGTAATTGGACTCTCTCTAAAAAACTTACTAATAATCGTCGACACTTGTGCTACTGCTACCCAAGACTTAAGAAAGATAAAGAACTACATAACTATTAAAATAGAACAATCCTAATAATCATTGGCACTTGTAGCAAACTACTAATAATTTTAAAACTATTCTACGCTACTGACGTATATTATTAAAATACACCCAATTTACAAATATACAACAAATCTAAGGCTCAATTTGCAAGATTGAACCACATTGTCATGTCCCTGCATTACTCCCCACCTTTAGATTGCCGCATATGAGTGTAGCATTTACATACTGTGGTAATGATCCAAAGGCCACAGCTCATTCATTTTGTATACAAGGTGATAATCCTTTATTACCTACCTTCTATCAGAAAAGCGAGCCCTTATTAAGTTTACTGAAATAGCTCAGATGCTGGACTTCTGGTAGAATATCTTCTCTGTATGATTATATCTAGATAATTTTGTGATCCTTTTGAATGTTCACAGTCGTGTCATAATTTAGTTCTTATAATTTTAATTGTATTTTTCTGATTAAAAAAAGTTGGAAACTGTAGATAGAAGAAAAAAAGCAAGCTGCAGCAGATGTTCTGTTTCAATATTCGAAATTTGTT
The DNA here is from genome assembly GCF_018873765.1 of Telopea speciosissima. Classification (NCBI taxonomy): domain Eukaryota; kingdom Viridiplantae; phylum Streptophyta; class Magnoliopsida; order Proteales; family Proteaceae; genus Telopea; species Telopea speciosissima. Next base: position 26,767,946 of record NC_057925.1, on the reverse strand, counting down.
ATGGTGTGTATTGGGGAGGGAGTTCGTCCCAGTGACTTGAGGCTGCATTTGATGAAGGTACTGAATCATTGTGTTCAACTAGTAACCATGTCAATTTTAGGAAGATAGTAAAATCTTTGGTTTCTTAGTTTCCTCTTTCCGGATTTTAGCTGGTAATTTAATACTGTATGCATACATCTGAATTATTTATTTATTGTTGTTGTACATTTGTTAATTATATAGTTCTTTTTGGTGGAAATGAAAACTATATTTGTTAGTTATAATTGTTCTGATGTTACTATCATTCTTGCACCATAGATGCACACCTTGGCATATTTATTCGATAATCGATCTCAACAGTGAGGAAGTTTTTATTATTTTAGAAGAGTGTGCTTCCCACAGTATTCTTTTTGTCTTATTTTTTTATTTCATGCAGTTTAACTTTTATGCCCTTACTCTTTACACTAATAGCTTTAGATTTTATATATTTATTTATTTTTGATTATGGCTGGTCATCATAGACCATAATAGGAGCCGGTTTTTTTTACTAGTAAAGTTATATCAAAATATAAAATAAGATCTGAGATACAACAGGCCTACAAAAAGAGACAAACTGATGGTTAGGGGAATTATGACTTGTGTCAACATGACACCAGTCCATTTTATTTATAATAATGAGATATGAGGTACAAAGACAATAAAGCCTCTAGGGCAACATTACATAAATCCTAAGGACAATTTTACCCTTATAACCCATATTAGAACACTCCCCCTCAAGTTGGTGCATGGATATCATACATGCCAACTTGCATACAAGAGGTACAAAAAATTTACTACTCAAACCATTGATAAAAACATTAGCTTATCGTTCTCTAGACTTGAAAAATTGAATACAAATCAGTCCTTGTTCCAACTTCTCTTTGATAAAAGGACGGTCAATCTCCACATGCTTGGTTCCGTCATGTTGGACCGGATTATGGGCAATGTTGATAGTAGACTTGTCGTAGTAAAGCATCATGGATAATGATGTAGGAAGACTCAAGTCTTTCAACAGTCCCTGCAGCCACATTAATTCACAAATCCCATGGGATATGGCACGAAACTCGGTTTCAGCATTGGACCTAGCAACAACCGTTTGTTTCTTGCTTTGCCATGTGATCAAGTTTCCTCCAACAAAAGTGTAGTAACCCGAAGTGGACCGTCGATCATCAGGTGATCATGAAGGGAGAAAAGAATACCTTTGCCTGGGGCATCCTTCAAGTACCGTAATATACGGATCACAGCATCCCAATGGGAAGTATATGGGTCATGCATGTATTGGCTAACTATGCTAACAACAAAGGCCATATCTGATCGATTGTGAGAGAGGTAGATCAACTTTCCAACCAATCGCTGATATTGTCCTTTGTCCACTGGATCACCAGTTTTACTAGAGAGACGAGCGTTTGCTTCAAAACGAGTTGATGTAGATCAAAGCATGAAGAAAAGCGCAGAAAATATTGTTCACGTGAACAGTACCACGAGGTACTATTCATGCGACACTGTTCAAGTGAACAGTGATTTGGGGGCAGATATGGACAAGTTGGTGGAGATTGAATGCAACTTTGAAGACTTCTGGAAGACTTTCTAATTTATTTAGTTTCTATTTTAGTGTGCTTCCTTTTGTTTTAGAAGGCTGAAATATAAAGCCTTAGTAGTTTCTAATTCTATTTAGTTTCTATTTTCAATAAGGTGCCATTGTCACTAGTTGTTTGGTTTAGTAGTTTCTATTTCTTTCTATTTTCAGTTAGTTTTTATTGTAGGAAGTTTCTATTTTCCACTTTCTATTTTGTAAGTGTTGGAACCGCATCCTCTAAAAGGCCGACCTTGTAGGAAAGGGAGGAAACAATATGTATATCATATAGGAGCTCTAACACGGCGGACAATCTAAAGGGTGACCTGGGTGGATAAATAATTTTTTTAACACTTGCCCGCTCCTAGAGGGACTCGATACCGTGCCCGTGCTTGCTCTAATACTATGTTGGAACCGCTTCCTCTAAAAGGCCGACCTTGTAGGAAAGGGAGAAAACAATATGTATATCATACAGGAGCTCTAACACGGCGGACTATCCAAAGGGGGACACGGGTGGATAAATAATTTTTTAACATGTTTGAATTGCTTCCTCTAAAAGGTCAACTTTGTAGGAAAGTGAGGAAACAATATGTATATCATACAGGAGCTCTAACATAACAGACTATCCAAAGGGGCACACTGGTGGATAAAATAATTTCAACACCTGCCTGCTCCCAGAGGGACTTGATATCGTGACCCCTTCCTGCTCTGATACCATGTTTGAACCGCTTCCTCTAAAAGGCCGACCTTGTAGGAAAGTGAGGAAACAATATGTATATTATACAGGAGTTCTAACACGGCGGACTATCCAAAGGGGGACATGGATGGATAAAATAATTTCAACAGTAAGCTTGCCTAAGCTATTAATATGCCCCTTATTGTAAAGAAGGATCAGAATTGGAGAATAGAGTTTGTGGCCAAGCTTGCCATCGGTAATGGGAGATATTCCATGTTTCAACAACTAGGATAGCTGTGGGTGAGCGACCCAACCTGAGAGAGCCATTCCCTTAGCCCCCTTCTCTTCTTTATCTTGTTCTCCTTTCTTCTTATCCTTTATGTTCTCCATTCATATGTAATAGAAAACTACAATAAAAAAAAAGAGTTTGTGGATATGTTCAGTTATAGCCACAATCGCAGTAATATCACCTGAATAGTTTTACCAGAGTAGCAAAGAGACCGGCTGCATTCTGAAGAAGATTAACCAAAATTCTCCAATTTGATGGACACTTCAATATCAAAACCAAATCTGTCTTTACAATCCGAAGATTCTTTAATAATAATAATTAACAAAGTAATACTCTCCTAGCCAACTTGATCTGTATAGACATAACTAACAACTCCTAATCTACTTAGGACTATTGGAACTTACTCCCAAACCTCCCCTATGTATTGCCTAAAGACCAGACCACCAAAGAAATGACCTACATCAAGCCAGTTACTAGACAGATCCAATAACATAAGATCATCCCAATATATCTTAATACTAATGATATAAGTTAAAACAAAATAGGATCTAATAGTTAATGGCGACACTTAGATTGATAAACTTTCTCCCTTCTTCGCTGGATAGACCCCAAGGGTCTGTGTATGGCGAATGACCAACGCCCGCTTATGTGGAGGCATGTATGGGATCACCTTTTGAGGATGGTCCTCATCTACAACTGAACACCATGCAATAGATCAAACATTAAGTATCATCCAGGTGCTTCTTCTCCTTTTTCCTTCTTTCATGTATGGATTTGTGTGCAATGTGGCAGTTTCTCCTTTTTTTCCCCCTCTTAAATAAATGACTTAACTTATTGGATCTAGCAAATGATGGATACTGATTCCTAACAACTGACTTCCCAAAAAGGGAAAGGAAGATTTTATTGTTTACTTGAAGCATTTCTGTAACTGCAATTCCTTCTACTGTGATTATGCTTCCACATGATAGACTAATGTTTAATTTGAAAACTTCCCTTTAGTTGAACATTTTACCCTCCTTTTACCGCAGCTTTAGAAGTCAAACTTTCAACAGGTTGTTGGTTTCCTAACAACCTGATGCAAACCACCAATTCATATAGCTTAGGAAATAAGTTGTAAGGATCTGCTGAAATTGAGCAGAAATAGGGCTGAACTGTTGTGCAAGACATGGAAGAATTGAAGCTGGTGGGGTTGTATTAATCTGACAACAGAAAATTGCAGGAAAAGTTGTGGGAAAATTAGAAACTGGAATATAGGGTTTATTTTATTTTATTTTTAAATTAAAAAAAAAAAAGTTTTAACCTGAATATTATCTGGGACCCGGGGCAGCCCCTAAATTTTTATGAATGAAAAGTTGAATAATAAAGAATGCAAGGGGGGGACATACCCGCCTTATCCCAACCCAAAAGATCAAAAGCTCTCTAACTCACAGCCAGGAGCCTAAAACCAACCCACCAACCAACCCATAATTACAAACAAACCAGAAACTTAAGAACCTAAAAACGCAGCACTGGCAGCCCAACTCGATCCTCCCAAATGATACGTCGGAGAGCTACCAGAAGGTCCTCTCCAGCCCGAAATACAGAGTTTGAGGTCATCTCACAAGCAAAATTAGCTAACCAATCTGCTGCCATGTTGCTTTCCCTATAGGTGAAAGAGATGAGAGGGCAAAGGGCACCACATAGGCTGAGCACCTCCTGAAAAGCTGAAACCAATACCAGCAGGACCAAATATCACAAGTTTTTCTGGTCATGAAACTGACAGTTGTAGTGGAATCAGAGTTGATATGGAACTCAGAAAAACCCAACTCTGCATACAACTTCAAGCCATCCCTAAGGGCTCTTAGCTCTGCCACCGCATTAGTGCAAACACCATAAGAGCTAGCAAAAGCTGCTGACACACTCCCATCGCTGGCTCTAATAATTCAACCCCCTCCCCCCAAGCCCGGGTTTCCTTTACAGGTACCATCAACATTGAACTTAACAGAATTAAACGGTGGGCACCAATAAATCGGAGTGGGTTGCTTCCGCCTAATTTCAGGAGCAACCAGCTCAAAGACATTAAGAATCAGTTGCTCCCTAATGGGGGGGGGGTATGTTTAAACTTCACAGGGAATTGAAGCTCACTCACCCAAAATTTCACCTTATCCACAATCGAAGCCGCCGTACGGCGCTTATCCCCATGCCTTCTGTTATTCCACTCCCGTCAAAGTTCCCACACAATAATAGAAGGGATCAAGCCCACTACATACTGACACAACCCCTTGGAGCTGGCATGCTCATGCCAAAACAGCATTCTGCTTCTAACATCTTGAGTGGGAACCAACTCCACATCAAACATCCTCAAGAAAAAGGCCCAAACCTTCGCCGCCGTTCCACCCGACAATAGGCAATGGGAAGTCGAGTCTCTTTTGGGGCTGCCACAACACACATTTGGATGCCAGGGGGATTCCAATGGACATTAGCAAGTCCTTCATTGCAACTTTCCCATTTAATAGCTGCCTAGAAAAAAAGCCAATTTTCGGAGGAAGAGACTGATTCCAAATCCGGCGCCCATACGGCACCGTTGGAATATGACTTCTAACAACACCCCATGCTGACATAGCCGAGAACCGCCCATTACTGGCCGGCATCCACACCACTTTATCCATGTTGCTAGTGAGATGAAAATTGCATTGAAGAATCTCTTCCTGCACCCCAGGGAAATCAATCTGATCCACCACCTCCTGGGCCCATACCCCATCATTATTTAGAGCATCCCTCACCCGGGTGGATAGATCCACCAGATGCGCCCCATCAACAAAATCGATAAGGGGGCCTCTCCCAAGCCAATTATTGAGCCAGAAGCTAATATCATCCACACATCAACCACCTGGATTTTTCAAGAACAAAATCCTTGAGGTTCATAGCCTTTCGCCAGGAGATAGAACTGATAGACCTCCTCCCTGCCAGCACAACATGTTCATTTTTAAAAAACTTGGCTCTAAAAAATGACGATCAGAGAGACTCTTCAGAGATGATACGCCACAGCTCCTTTAACCTTAGCGAGATACCCAGCTCCTCAAGCAGCCGAATTCCCAGACCATCCTCCTCCAAAGGTTGACAAACCTTTTCCCACCTGACCCAATGATGCCTCTTTCCCCATTCAGAATGACCCCAAAGAAAATCCGCACATATACCATAGAATTTTTCCATAACCGTTTTGGGGATATCCAGAGTGGAGAGTACATGAACAGGCATCGAGGAAATAACATGTCTAAGAAGCACCACTCTACCACCTGGAATATAGGATTTTCAAGAGAAATTTAATAACTTTCAAACCACAATTCAGGTAGGCACCAAACTTGGAACAGATAGACCTTATGGGTTGATGTACTGTCCAGTTATGTCGGGATAATTTTCTCATGCTTCCTAGGGAATCTGATCGGACCAGATTTGAGCTCTGCTTTCAGATTTTTGATAACAGAACAGGATATGCCACAGCATGTACAAAAGAGAATTGAAGTCAAAAACAGTAAGCAGGTTTTACCCAGCCTTGTGCACTGGGTACGCTCTTTTCAGAGTTGAGGGTGGGCCTTGGTGCTTTGGTAAGGTTGCCCCATTGCGACCTAATGGTTGTGGGTTCGAGTCAGGAAACCGCCTCTCTGCAAAGCTGGCATAAGGCTGCATCATGGAACAAGGTCTCACTGAGATCTCACCGAGATCTCACCTTGATCTCGGTGATCTCACCTTATTTCGGTTTTTTGAAGGTCCGAGACGAGACCTTATACGAAATAAAAAAAATGCATCGATTCGACGGGATCTCAGTTTGACTGAAACAAGACCAAACCCAGGTGATGCAGAGCACTGCCTTGGACCGACTCAAACCCATTTGAGTATCCATGTGAAGATGAATTGGGTCCAACTGGGTCTTTGGGTTCTATAGGGTATTTAATTTATTTATTTAATAAGGTTTTTATTACTAAGTTTATATGTAATTTTCTGTTTTAGTTTTAATAGTTTATTTAGTGATAGTGTCTATCTAGGATTTTTTTTTTTGTAAGTTATGAGTCCCTTAGAGTTAAGGTTAATTTCAGTTTCAGGAGTCTTTATTTTATCTTTAAATACTCTTGCAATCATTTGTTTTCAGATTTGATGAATTAGGTATTTGAGTTGGAGTTTCACGTTTGTGGAGCCAATGGAGGCCATGTAGCCTTTCCCCCCCCTCCCCACTTTCTGTGCGATTTTTTCTCCTTCCATTCTTCTTATCATCTTCCGATCTCAGGTTCTGTTTTAGCAGAAGAGTGATTAACAGAGGGTTTGTCAGAACTCCTTCGGCAGAACTCAGTTTGGCCTGATATCTTGATCGAAGGTAGGTCTTTCATAGTCGATCAGAACCCTGGAGTTTCTTTCCCCAAGCCCTCAACTGTCTTGAGCAAGTAAACCAGTTGCAGGTCTGGTTTTCACCTTTACCACAAGGAACAACTTCAGGTGTGCTAATCTGATGCATCGAGTACTGTTTCACCAGATTGTTACTTGGGTTTCAAAGGACTGAAGTAGAGTGACATTCTCCCAAAATCTGGGCCCATTAAGGCTTTGTATGGTAATGCTTCTGTTTTTTTTTTAGTGTTTTTGGATTTGACACACTTTTATGTGTTTCTGTGTTTTTTGAGCGTTTCTGGGTCTTGAAATGCTGTATGGTAACCCTGAAAAAAAAAAAAAAAAAAAACGTTTATGAAGTTTAGAAGAAACAGAAATCTGTATGGGTCGCACTTAACAGAATCGTTTCTATTGTTTACCAAAAATTATGTAATTGCCACCTACACCATGGCTTTTATAATTGTGGGTTTTTAAGGAAAAAAAAAAAAAAAAACAGGCTTCTTTCTCGCAGCTAGCGAATATGATTGCCTCATATCTCCATTGACAATCGCCCCTCCCTGAGTTAATTGACCCCCTGCAATGCAAACATGAGATCAGTATTCTGCTCAGCTTACCACAATGAAGAACACAAAATGAACACTTGGATTCATTGGCCTCCAAATCCCAAGCCTCACCCAATCGATCAGTATTTTGCTCACCTAAGCAGACATTGTATGATACTCATGATTTCTTAACTGACTATGCTATGAACACTTGAATAAAAAAGGTCTTGGTGGATTCGAACCACCATCCCCTGGAACATGCTTGAGACATGCTCATGTTCCAACTTCCAAGTGTTCTACCAATTTGAGCTAAAGACCCAACAAGTAAAGTTTGAAATTTACAAGTAACCATCAGAGCATGCCACAAACCATACTCTAATGATAATACCCAATGGGGACCTTGCCACAACCCTTCCTAATGTTCTCACATGTATTGAACAAAACAAGAGATCATGTAACAAAACAAGAAAAAAAAATTGAAGAGGCAGATCAAAATCAATTGTTTCTTCATTAGGTAACAAGTTAACAGACACCCACACTGAGAAGATATCAATAACTATTCAAAAAAGAAACCAAAACCAGAAATGACATCAATGAGAATTTTCTCCATAGAATAATTAGAATTATTTTCACCTTCCCATAATGATTTGAAAATGGTTTGCAACTAACTCTATGATTGCCAAAAAGAGAAAGAACTGTATTTGGTTACCTAAAAAATAATTGTATGCTCTCTTCACATATCTGATCAACTAATGTGGTTACTGAATTATTCAATTATCTAAAGATGCCACTCCATTAGGGGAGCCCTGCATGATAAAAAATGAACTATGCGAAACTATGAATTATTTGATAAAAGACCACAGGTAAATAACAGTTTATGCACTTAAATAGATGCATGTAGCAGGCTTCCACTGACAACCACATGGAGATACTAGCATATACCACAAATTTAAATAGGCATTAATATAATGTTTACACCCCAAGACATACGTGTGCATACAAGTAGAAACAAAAAACCATAACCCAAGACCAGTTTGCATAGGAGTCCATTTCCAACAATTAGCTCAGAAACAAACCATATTATCTTGCATCAGACCAACCTACACAGGCTCTGTTTCTGAGATGTTCTCCGTGAAGATTAGCAGATATGCTAGGAACATAGATTTGAAATAAACTTACAGCTGCAAGACCAATAACAGGTTGAACAGTAGGCATTCCTTTCTGAACATCAGAAGTGAGACAAAAACCAGGTGGTGCATTGTTCAATTCTTGCCTCAAGTTAGCAGCAAGCCCAATGACAGGTGGATCCGTATGCATTTCCTTTCGAGCATTAGCTGAACTACCAATGACATGATGATCAGTAGGAAATTCGTTCTGTATATTATCGAGTTCTTCCCCAGATTTAATCCAACTCAAGCATACAAGTAAGGTATTGATATATTCCTTGAGCTCAAGGTTTCAATAGTCCCTAAGATGCATGATTTATAAAGGATCGAACCTAATTTACTATCCACCTTGAACCCAAATACCTAAACACACCCAGCAAAACCAAATGACCTAATTGTCCTCTTAAACTCAATTTTTGTCCTTTCCTAACCACACCTAGTGCATACCCATGTGGGCATATGGTACATTTCTTCCATTCTTCAAGAGGACATTGTCCTCTTAAACTCATTTTTCTCTCATCATAACAAGTAGAAATTCTGATTTAGATATAAACCAAGGCAAAAGGGTAGAGAAGCTAAACACCATCAATCTTTTATTTATGTATGCCTGAAAATATTGGAGAGCATGGCCTTTTGCATTATTAGGGATGACAAGACAATGAAAATGATTGTCAAAAGAATCCCATCAAACAAAACAAATCATCTCATTACTAGCAAAAACAAATAGAGGTTTGATTTTGCATATATTGAGATGAACTGAGAGTTGAAATCATAGAAAAGATCAAACTATATGAAACTAGAGAGAGAGAGAGAGAGAGAGAGGTCATGTTCCTTACCTTTGATTAAAAGCTAGCTAGTGAATTGCCTTCCCCCATCTCAAAAGACGATTCTGAGAAGAACAATATTGGAATGTTAGAGAGAGGCCATGTTCCTTACCTCTTATTAAAAGCTAGCTAGTGAATTGCCTTCCCCCATCTCAAAAGAGGATTCTGAGAAGAACAATATTGGAATGTTCTTCACAGATGATTGTTATGAAAGGAGACGAGAGAAATGTAAAGGAAGGGTTAGGGGAGTACAAATCTAGACTTCTCAAAAACGCAGAAATTCCATAGTTTGGGGAATCAATGCATCCCATTCAGATAACTAAAGTTATAAACCAACAACCACAAACTTGGAGTTCAAGATTGAACCACAATAATACAAAGAAACAGAACAATAGAAATTAGTAAAAGTATTTAGAACCAAAGAACTACTACAAGGATTTAACCGAAATTTCTCCAACAACTGAAACCAAAGAATCTAAACTAATCCTTAGACACATCATCTTTCCTGTACTTATAATTAGGAAATTAAAAAATGAAAACATAAAAAGATATGAAGAATAATCTTACCTTCGTATGTCTACAAAAGAGAAGTAGGATGGATTTATGAGATTAGAGAAATCTCTGGAACTCTAGAAATTCGTTTCTGCAAAAGGAATGTAGATCTAGGTTATAACACTGGTTAGAAGAAGAAGAAGAAATGATGGAAAACAGCAGCAGAAGAAGAAGAAAATGAAGGAAAAGAAGAGGAAGAAGAAGAACAGGGCTTACCTGAGTTGGAGAAGACGATGTTCAGCAGAATCTTAAACCAGAATCTTGAACGTTCGATCGTGGTTTCAATCCCTCACTGCCTTGAAGAAGACGATGTTCAGGAAAAAGAAGCTGTCTTTTTAAGCGTTTTTTAGTGCTGAAGAAGACGCTGCAACCAGAATCTTGAAGGTTCGATCGTGGTTTCAATCCCTCACTGCCTTGAAGAAGATGCTACAACCAGAAGCTTGAAGGTTCAATCGTGGTTTCAATCCCTCGCTGCCTTGAAGAAGACGCTGCAACCAGAAGCTTGAAGGTTCGATCGTGGTTTCAATCCCTCGCTGCCTTCGATCGCAGAGTACCTTCCAAGAAGAAGACGATAATTTTAGGGTATTTTTGATGGGTTATATGTTTTGTAAGGAAAATACCACAAATACCCCTTGTAACTAAAGACGGGTGTTTTTTCTCCGAATTTTGAAAGAAGTATTTTTATCAAGTGGGAAACAGCAATTTGGTGTTTCTCAAATGGGGCTCTAAAGTGTGCCTAATCACCTGTTCGTTTCAAAAAAACAAAAAACCAAACCGGACATACCATTCAGTTTTAAGTGTGTTTCTGTTCCAAAAAAGTGAAAAAGCACCAAAAACACTAAAAAAGAACGTTACCATACAGAGCCTTAGAGTGTTGTGGAGGAAGATCCAACTCCCATCGTGTTTGGTTTTTCCGTCTGTGGTTTATTCTAGAGGTTGAAGACAACTACCCCCAAACCATCTTCCACGATTCTTCTTGCTTTTGCTTTCCATATAACCACCTCTCCCTCTCATTAATTATATCCTGCCATTAAGATTTTACCCATTCTTAGTTTACCCTTTTCACAAATACGTTGCATCCCATTCACTTGAATTCCATTAATTTACGATATTGCCATCCTATTATAAACTTCTGTTTATTTACAATTCTGCCACTGGTCTTATATACTTCCAAATATTTACTGTTTTGCCACTTGTGCCTATGAAGTATGAATTGAGTTAACTAATGCTTGGGTGGGCCTTAAGCAATCCGATTTGGGTTTTCGAACCTCAGATCTGCATTATCAGGTATAAAGGGCCTTATCTCGATCAAGACCAGTCGAGATTTCGATATGTCTGGGTCATAGAAGCCTCCATGTGTAGCGAACATCCCTTTTTTTGTCATCTTGTGGTGCAGGTGGATTGGGTTTGGGTGGCATTTATTTATTTTTATATCTATGAAACCTCTTTCTTTTCTCTCTTCCCATAGGTGATTGAAGGAAGGCATTAACTTACCTACAAGGTTTTCTTTTCCTACGAGCCTACAATCACAATAACCTATAGACCTTCGCTTATGATTATAGTGCAGTTCACAATCCCAGAGGGTCTGAAGCTGCTCTTCCATGGCGATAGATTTCTTTTGGGTTCGAAGCGAATGACCCTTTTCATCATAAGCTTGGTTTTGCAGTTCTGAGTTGTGAGGGGTTTGCCCTGATCAATGACAAGCTTCGAGAGAGTCATTTGAGGTGGTTTGGTCATGTTCAACGGAGGCCTAGGGACGCTCTGGTAAGGAGTGGTATGATCCCGATAGAAGGAACTAAAAGAGCTAGGGGCAGGCCTAAAATGACCATAAGAGAAGTTGTGAGGAAGGACATGCATAGTCTAGGTCTTGTTCCAAGTATGACCTCAGATAGATCTTATTGGAGGGCAAGGATCCATGTAGCAGACCCCATTTAGCTGATATTTTCCTGACTTGCTGGGCTGTTGCTCTTTCCTCTTACCTTCATCTTTCACCTCTCATTTCCTTATGTCTTTTCCCATTTTCCTTCTCTCATCATACTCCCCACCCCTCCTTTCCCATCTCTTCATTCCCTTTTTGTTAGACCTCAGTTTTCCCTATATTTATTTATTTTTGATTGGATCCATGTAGCCGACCCCATTAAATTGGGATAAGGCTGGGTTTGTTGTTGTTGTTGTTGATACAGGGAAGTTCACAAAGCTCACGACCATCAGCATGCGAAGGATGCTGTTATCTCTCGCTATCTATATGTTTCATATTTTCTTTTCTATTCTATGCCCAACCAAACACGCAGAATACAAAATTTTCTTTTCTTTTCTGTCGTTCCAAACACAGCCTTAAAGAAAAATCTCTTCCATTTGACCAAGAAAAGGAAAGGAATAGTTGAAGCCAACTGCAACAACAACTCGGCACTATTCACATTATCCTCGGCAGCTTTTACCTTGTTGAAAATATTCCCGAAATAATTATTTTTCCAATCTTTAAGGTGCCACTTCAACCTTCAACACTTACGACAGAAAAAGTCAGTAAGAGAGCCTTGCATAGGAGCAGCCCAAGAAGAGCGAACACAGTCAAGAAAAGACTCGTCCAGCAGCCACATTTTCTGAAACTTGAACAATCTTGGAAAATGAAAAGGATCAGAATTATGAAAGAGAAAGGTTTTGTATATTGTATTGAGGAAATCAAACTAGTAGTTGTTACAATGAGAGTGAGGGTGAGATAGACACCATCGTCAGCTGCTGTATGTCACATGTACTGCAGCTCAGGAACCAGCTTTGGCTTTGGATGGGTCTAAGAGTCTTTACTCCGTGGTCTCACTGTGTAGTTTCAATGTATTTACATTTGGATGTAATACAAATTCTGCTAAAACTACATTGTCTACTCTGAACTTGTTCCTAGCTTTCCTTTTTTTTTTTGGGGGGGGGGGGGGGGAGGGGGTGTCTGTCAAATTCATCCAGTATTGCTATATGATATGTTTGTCTTAGGAGGCACTCAGGTGTCTCCATCGTTTTCCCAAATTCACAAGGGCAGCTGCAGAGAGCACCTCATAATTTTCTCACAGAGGAACCCTTATTGTGATGCTGCTTATAGGGATATTCCAATGGTGGGTTATGGGGATGGTGCGGAGTATGGACAGCACCACACTGCAAGTTTGATCCAGAATGCCTCCAAGCTGTCTGTTCCATTTATACACATATATGAGTAGTCATTTACCCATACATTCACAAGGTAGCACATCCAGGCCCCACACCTTTGTATCATAATAACATGGGAGAAAGGAAGAAAAGGTAGAAGAAAGGTTTTTAAGTACATGATGAGAAGATCTCATGGTCTTCTTGATGATGAAAAGAAACATATCTATGTGTAGAACTTGTTTTTGTTCTTTTATGGGTTTTGTTTTAATGGAAGTTATTATTTCAGACAAGTGCAGGTGGTCAATAATACCACAGAGCCCTAAATCAGAGAAACTTATCCAAGACCCTTTATGGATCTAAAAATGAGTGATGAAACATGATTTTTCTGATAGAAAACACCAGAACAACACCAGCATGAATAAAATCATAAATATATATATTCCAAGAAGAGATCAGCCATACTAGTCAAGTTGCATCAGAACTGGTTGGTCTGAAACCAAGTTCTAAGATGATACAGGAGTAAACATTTAACCTTCTTTCTTGCCCAAACTCTACCAAGTCAACTCAGTATTTGCAGTGGTCAATGTGATCCCCAATTGAGAAAACTCTCCACAGTTTCCAAGGAGTCTCTACTCTTGGAAACTGGGAAGCCAAGCACCACATAATGGCAAGAATATATAACCAACTGAAAATTTTGGGACTCAAAGATTAAAAGCAGTCTCAGAGAAACAGTATAGAAGATTCAAGGGAAGGTTGGACATTATAGAGTTTGTAATATATGAGTGTAGATGATATAAAGAATAAATTTGCTGTTTTACATCAGCAGAGACCTACACACATGAGAGGCCCTGCAAAAAACCCAAACCTGAAATTTACGAACAAAGAAATTAAGAGGATGGGAAATTTCTATGGCAGAAGAGCTGCACTCCCATAAAAAATTTAACCAGTTCTGATGCAACTTGACTAGTATGGCTGATTAAAAGGAAAATTATATACACTGTATACCTGAAACCCTCCCTGCTTTGGCCTGAAAAGAGATCCATGGGGTTCCTAAACCAATATATTCCATCGGGACTGAACCGACCTGAGAAAGAATGGGAAATTTCTTCCCAAACAAATGATGACTATACCTGGGACTAAAAGAACAAAATAAAAACATAGGGAGGTGGGGAGGGAAAAACCCCGATGGGAGTGCAGCTCTTCTGCCATAGAAAAGCCAGACTGACCAGAGGATACTTTGCCCCACATGAATTGAAGCATTGTGGATTTGTGGGAGAACCATACAAAAGACAGAGTTCCCTATTCTTTAATCAGTTAATTGTCATTCCCTTTAGGAACCCAAGACACATTCAGGTCCTGTTGTAATATGGGTACAAGGGTAGAACTGTCAAAAGGGTATTTTGGTCTTGTACTCTATTCTGGAATGTTCCTCTATCTAATATAAATAAAGTTGGCCTATGTCACATTGGCATAAGTTATTCTCCCTAATTTCATATTTCATCATGGTATCCAAAGCTAAGGGAAATCAATCTAGGGATTTCGGTTATGTTTGAGAGTAAAAAAACAGCAGCTGCCGCCTTCCTTCCAACCTCCACACCACCACCATAACAGCAGCAGCACCACCACCTCTTCCGCCTCCTCCTTTCCGTCACCACCAACCCTTCCCCCTTCTCTCTCCTTTCTCGTGTCTCTCTCTCCTCTCGCGAGACTACAGCCCCCCTCCTCTCCACTTTTTTTCTCCTTTTTCCGCTTCTACAGCCACAACTGCAGGTTTTTTCTCCTGCCTCTCTCTTTCGGTCTCCCTTGGTGGTGAGTGTATCCCACCAAGGGCCCTTTTTTTCTCATCCACTATGTCCTAAATCTCCCACTTATTTTGGAGATTTTTTTATGTGCTGTTAAGTGAAGATTTGTGATATTTTTTCCCCTTCTCTGTGACCATGTCTAACGACGAAAATTCTGCCATCTCTTCTGGGCAAGGGGGGACCTCTATGCCTCGTGAGAAGGATTTCCCTAGTTTCCAGACTGACTTTGTCAAACTGGATGGCAATAATTACCTCATGTGGTCGAGGTCTGTTTCGCTTGCCGTTGGTTCCCATGGTTTGAAAGGTCATTTGATGGGTACCATTGTTCGTCCCAATGCTGCAAGGAAGATCCAGGATAAATGGGATCTTGATGAATGCCTGGTAATGTCTTTTCTCCTCAGTTTCATTGATCTTGCGATTTCTCAGAGTTATTTGTTGTTAGAGACTGCTGCCGATGTCTAGAGTGTTGCCAAGGAAACCTACTCTAAGGTTGGTAATGATGCCCAGTGCTATGAACTCCGTCGGAAGATACATAAAGTGGAACAAAAGGATCTTACTCTTAACCAGTACTACAATGCCATGAGAGGTATCTGGCAAACTTTGGATTTCTATGGGAAGTTTACTGCTACATATCAGGCTGACACTATTGCATGTTGCCAATGGGAAGAAAAGCTTCGGGTGTATGATTTTTTGGCCGGACTGAACATGGAGTATGATCCCATTCGTGCACATGTCTTAAATAGGGATCCCCTTCCACCCTTGCCCAGGCATATGCCATTATTGCTTCTGAAGAATGCCGACGTGAGGCTATGGTACACCCTCCTCCTGTGGAGCGTGCTGCCCTTTATACGGCTCCCTCTATAGGGGCTTTGACTTCCTCTGCGGCTTCTCCTGTTCAGAATCGTGGTTTTGCTGCCCCATTTGGGCGATCTCCTGTTAAGTGCGACTACTGTGGGAAAGAGTGTCACACCAAGGATCGTTGTTGGAGACTTCATGGCCGTCCACTTGATTCCCGGGGGTGTGACCTGCCCAAATCTGGTGGAAGTGTTGCTCATCAGTCCATCTCTGAGGATGATTCTTCCAGTTCCACCAGTATACCTCTCTCTACCGATGAGATGACCCACTTGTGGAGTTTAATGTCATGGTTGGAATCTACTACTTCAGTGCCTTCGGCCCATGCTAGTGTTGCCTTTGCCACTACTGCTTCCTTTGCCAGTTCTTCTATAGGTATTCGGTTTTGTGGTCATAGCTCCACTGTCAAATCCCCCTTTTTGGATTATTGACTCTGGTGCTACTGATCACATGACCAGTTCTCCCAAATACTTTTCCCAATATTATCCATTAGCTGGTAATAGTAAGGTTCGAGTTGCTAATGGCTCTTTTTCTCCTATTTTTGACAAGGAGGTTATATATTGTTCACTTTCCATTTCTTTATCTTTTGTTCTTCATGTCCCACATTTTTCTACTAACCTGTTATCCATTAGTAGTATTACACTTGAGCTCAATTGTAAAGTGACTTGCTTTTCTTCTAATTGTGTATTTCAGGACTTGGAAACAGGCAGTACAATTGCATGTGGTAAGATGGAAGGTGGCCTGTACCTGTTAGAGCAGCCTCCTACTGCATTATCTACCGTGGCTTCTCTCCTAGGATCAGGATCTAAAGCACTGGCTGATTTACATACGTGGCATCGTTGATTAGGACACCCACTGCTAAGAACTCTTACTAGCTTATTTCCCAGTTTTTCTAAAGATTGCAATTTGAACAATTTTCATTGTGATGCTTGCATTTTTGCAAAGCAAACCAGATCTACATACCCAGTGTCGGATAATAGAAGTTTAATTCCTTTTAGCTTAATTCATTCTGATGTGTGGGATCCTACCCATGTGGTTTCTTCTTCAGGTTTTCGTTGGTGTGTGACTTTTATTGATTGTTTTAGTAGAACAACTTGGGTTTATTTAATGCTCTAGAAGAGTGATGTTTTTTCAAAATTCAGCATTTTCATAACATAGTTTCAACACAGTTTGATGCTAAATCAGAATACTAAGGTCTGATAATGGCACTGAATATTCGGTTGGGGCATTTCAGTCTTATTTTTCTGCCCATGGGATTTTTCACCAAACTTCCTGTGTAGATACCCCACCTCAAAATGGAGTGGCAGAGAGAAAAAACCGTCATCTTCTAGAGGTTGCTAGGTCTTTGATCTTTGCTATGAATGTTCCTGTTTAGTTTTGGGGGAATGTTGTCACCACGGCAGCCTTTCTTATTAATAGGATGCCATCTCTTGTCCTAAATAATAAGAGCCCCATTGAAACTCTTCTAGGTAGTGTCACTTTCCCTGTTGCCCCTAAGGTTTTTGGCTGTGTTGCTTTTGTTCGGAATCATCATGTGCATGGGAAATTAGACCCCAGGAGTCTTCGGTGTATTTTTGTTTCCATGGATGTTATTTTTTAGGGCAATGTTCCCTTTTACCCTGTCCCTCTTCAGGGGGAGTCTGTTTACCAGGAAGTGGTCCTTCAAATTCCCATAGATCTGCCTTAGGAAGAAGAGGATTTTCTTGAGGATGGGGTTACTAGTCAGGAACAGCAAGGTGCGATTTCTGTTCAGGGGGAGACTCCTGTGTCCCCTACTGTGCCCACTGAATCCATTGTTCAGCCAAGTAATCAGCCAGGTAATGGAAAAAGGGTTCAGGGAGATAAGTTACTATTGGCATATGGCAGGAAGGAAAATCTCGACCAGAACAAGCCTATTACCATCTTTCCACTAAAATTGACTGCAGAGGTTCCAAGTTCTACCATCTTTGAACCCTTTGGTAAGCTTCCTTTTGTTCCTCCTAATTATTATCCTACTCTTGACCTTCCTATTGCTACTAGGAAAGGTAAATGTAGTTGTACTCAACACCCGATCTCAAATTTTGTTTCTTATGACTCATTATCTCCCATTTTTCAGACCTTTCTTGCTTCCCTGTCTTCTGTGTCTCTTCCTAACTCTTGGCAAGAGGCAGTGGCACACTCAGATCGGAAAGAAGCAATGAAGGAAGAGGAGAGCCCTTGATAAAAATAACACGTGGGATTTGGTTTAGCTTCCACCGGAAAAGAGAGTTGTAGGGTGTAAATGGGTGTTTGCAGTAAAACATAGGGCTGATGGGAGCATTGAAAGATATAAAGTTAGGTTGGTTACTAGGGGCTTCACCTAGACGTATGGGATAGACTATTAGGAGACGTTTGCTCCAGTGGCCAAGATGAATACTGTGAGGGTTCTCCTGTTTTATGCAGTAAATCAAGGATGGAACTTATTCCAACTTGATGTAAAAAATGCATTCTTACATGGTGAGTTGACTGAGGAGGTCTACATGGATATTCCACCAGGATTTGATTCTTCAAAGACTCAAGGAAAGGTGTGTAAGCTCAATTGAGCTCTTTATGGGTTGAAGCAGTCTCCCCAGGCATGGTTTGGTAGATTTCATAAAGCAATGGTCTCCATTAGGTTCAAGC
This sequence comes from Telopea speciosissima, assembly GCF_018873765.1. Lineage (NCBI taxonomy): Eukaryota > Viridiplantae > Streptophyta > Magnoliopsida > Proteales > Proteaceae > Telopea > Telopea speciosissima. The sequence goes on along the minus strand of NC_057925.1, from coordinate 26,749,524 downwards.
AAAGCAATGCAAATCACACGCTATTTATTAGGACCACCAAACATGTGACTATGTTGATTGTATATGTTGATGATATGGTCATCACTGGGAGCAGCCAGGAGGAGATTGATTCTGTGAAAAATTTTTTGGGCACTGAGTTTGAAATCAAAGACCTGGGGATTCTTCGGTACTTCTTGGGTATTGAGGTTGCCTACTCTAACAAAGGAATCTCATTATCTCAAAGAAAGTATACATTGGATCTATTGACTGAGACAGGTATGTTGGGATGCAAGCTAGCAAACACCCCTATTGAACCTAATTGTCACCTTCGGTTAAAGGAAGGAGAACCTGTGAATAAGGAGCAGTACCAGCGACTGGTAGGACGTTTGATTTGCCTGTCCCACACTGGTCCAGACATTGCATGTGCTGTAAGTCTGGTTAGCCAGTACATGCATGATCCTTATTCTACATACTTGGATGTTGTCTGCAGAATTTTGAGGTATTTGAAAGCTGCTCTAAGAAAAGGAATTGCTACTTCTCCCTATGGTCACATGAAAATTGAGACATATACCGATGCAGATTGGGTAGGATCAACTGATGACAGGCGTTCTACTTCTGGCTACTGCACTTATGTTGGGGGGAATCTTGTCACCTGGAGAAGCAAGAAGCAAACTGTTGTAGCTCGTTCTTGTGCTGAGGCCGAGTTTAGGGCTATGGCCCAAGGTATATGTGAGGCCCTTTGGCTCCAAGGTTTATTGCAAGATCTTGGAATTGAGGTTGAGAAGCCTATGCGGTTGTACTCTGATTGTAAATCCGCAATCAGCATAGCTCATAATCTTGTTCATCATGGTCGAACAAAGCCTGTGGAGATAGATTGTCACTTTATCAAGGAGAAACTTGATAGTGGTCAGATGTGCATTACATTCGTTCCTTCAGATGATCAGCTTGCTGATGTTCTTACCAAAGGATTGAGTCCTAGGTTATTTGTTTCTATTGTTAGCAAGTTGAGCATGATAGATATATATGCACCAACTTGAGGGGGAGTGTTGTAATATGGGTACAAGGGTAGAACTGTCATAAGGGTATTTTGGTCTTGTACTCCATTCTGGAATGTTCTTCTATCTATTATAAATAGGGCTGGCCTGTGTCACATTGACACAAGTCATTCTCCCTAATTTCAGATTTCATCAGGTCCAAACAGTTCAAACCAGAAGGACCTTTTCAATCACTGACTACCTTGACCAGTGAACCAACCACAAAGCTAGATCAAAATCAAATCTGCTTAATTTGTACTCTTCAAGAAACCTTGACCGGTGAACCAATGAACCAGTGAACCAACCATTAATAATACTTACTCTTCAGGACCTTTTCAATCACTGACCACCTTGACCCAGTTTATTCTAGCATTTAAACAACTGCGGCTCCCCTGTTCTATCAAGTTTTCCGGCTAGTTTGCTGTGATAATTTCCAGAATAATAGTACTAGATCTGCAGCCCTGTTTTCTTAGTAGTACTAGGATTAGCCTGCGCACATTGCTCACCCGAATGAATGATTGATTATTATGTTATAAAGAGATATGAAAGGCCAAAGTGACTCAAATTGGTACACAACTAGTGAAGGGTGATTTCTAGCTTACCCCATTGAGCAAGAAGCAAGCTCCATGAGCTATTTGAACATTGACACCACGGCCATCGATGATGGTATAACTACCAACAATAAGTGGCTTTTGGAACTTGATTAACATATCCCTTTGGAAGGTAATCCACACCATACCTGATCTAATTTTTGTCACTCTATGCCTCAATGTCCCAACCCTTGGATTCAAGGGATCATCAGTTGGGTCTGTCACTTTGTGATGCGTTACCCCTACACCAATGTTGTTAGTCATCTTCCCTGCAAATCCTACTGAGCATTTAGCCTGTTTTTGCCTGTTATTTCCCCAATTAGGGTCCCTACGCCAGCAGCGATCAATCACATTCAGGGCAAAACTGAAGTTTGCTTGAAAGATTAGGAGAATGGCAGTCGCGAAAAGTCGTGAAATTTGGGGCCTCATGGTTTTTAATCTGCACTAATTAATTTCAGAGATATTGAGGAAGCTATCAGAGAAAGCAGTAAAAACCAGACAACGATTCTGATATTTTGAATGCGAATTTGCAAATTTGAACCCTGGGTGAGATGGTTTTGAGCTCCGAGGGAGAGACAAAAGAAGATGTGTATTTATTTGGTTCCAGCTGTTATTACAAAAAGCGCACTAAGAGATTTTTTTCCCCCTCTCCTCTTCTTCTCCCACCCCAAAACAAAATCTTTTTTGCAACAACCACTCACACACAGAAGCAAGATTTAGGACATTTTCTCTTTTTTGTATCTGGTTTTTGAAATGCAGAAACACATAACCAAAAGATAAACACATCAATAGCATAAGCCCTAAAAGAGATACAAATATTTGTTACCCCTAAACAAATCAGAGCTCGCAGATGTTGGAGTCCTAAACAAAATCGGGCACAGAAAACCTAAATCTATAAACAAATGGTAGTAGAAGGAAAGGGTTCTAAAAAAAAGGTTTAGAATCATAACAGGATTAGAAGGAATGGATTCTAAAAAATGGATCGAAGTAGAAGGTGATGGAGAGACCTGCTGTGTTGAACGAGATGCAGATGGTAGTAGAGGGCATTGCTTGCAGCCGAGCCTTGCGATAGAAGACGATGGAGAGTTGAAGAAGGTAACACTTCTCTTTTCCCTTTGTTCGAACAAGCGGTAGCAGGCAGTAGCTCGCCGATAGCAGAAGGCGATGGAGAGTTGAAGGTAACGCTTCTCCTTTCTGTCCTCTTCTCTTCCTTTGAGCCTTGGGATAAAGAGATTTTATCAGGCAACAGTTTCATTCAAGGTTGTAAAAGACGATAAAAGCAACTTTTACTTGTTTCTACAATAACGTTTTTGTTGGCATAAATTGTTATAAATTATGATTTATGGTAACAGAAACACATGAAACAAAACAGGTTTATTAAACGGTTTTTCTGTGCCATTTGTGTGTTGGGAACACAAATAGCACAGAAACACCAGAAACATAACATTATCAAATGGTACCCAAATGTATGTTTTTATTGTTTCAGACTTCCAATAGCTTGCTTCAATTCTGCTGTCTTCTAGTTTTATGTTGATTTTTTATGATTTGATGTGGCTTAGTATTGATTTTTGGATGACTTGATGTGACTTAATGTTGATTTGTGATGACTTGATGTGGCTTAATGTTGATTTTTTATGATATAAGGTATATATTGTAGCATACTAAATAATGTTAGAAAATAGGGAAAATAAAAAATAGCACTTGGGTGCCTTGGTCACCTAAGCGCTTAAGCAACCCTCCACCGCCTTGACGGCTATGATCTGCAATCAATCAACATAATTATTTTTGCTGTGGCAACTATTTGGATCTTCTTTTCATTGTTCCACAAATTTTTATTTATTTATTTATTTTTTTGGGGGGAGGGGGGTGTTTCTATCATTTGAGATGTAGATTTCTTAATCTTGAGTCTGAAATTTCAAAAATGGATTTATGCTGCTGGATCATGTTTTTTACCAGCCTGATTTGATTGAAGATTGCATTGTCCTATAATCAGATTCTTCTGTCTGGGTGTGCCTTGCTTCTTAGGCTGAACCCATTCTTAATTGTTTTGGGTAAAGGTTCCCTAAGGCTATGTTTGGAAGAAAAGAAAAGACAAGAAAAGAGAGAAAAAAATTCAAAAAAATAGACAGATAAATCAATTATTACCTCATCACGATTTGTCTTATTATGTTCTTTCTTTCTAAACATAGCCTAAGCGGTTCACTTAGGAAGCTAAGATAGAGTTTTAGAAAATCTCGTCATTCCTTTACAGAGAAGAAGAGGACCTTTTCCTTTGAATGGCAGTTCAGTCTGACCTGAATATCCATTATTTCCTAAGTACACACAAAAGGAGGAATAGAAAGAGGATAATTTTGGCTTAATTTAACTGATGTGACAATGTTTCCTGTTAAACCATGGGATAGGTTAGGTATGTTCCACGATAGAAGGAGTCCTCTATCGTGGACTCTACCTGAATCCTATGGTTCCTAGGATGTTATCTAGTTACTTATATTGTTTCCTTGTATTCCTAATTTGAGTGGATGTCTTGCTGATTTCTTAGTGTGAGAGTTTAATTATGTTTTGTACTTTTCTATTCCTAGTAGGAAAGCCTTCTTGTAATCAGCATAGTTATAAATAGAAATAAAGGGGGAACTCTAGCTATCGATTACTAGTCTTCTTTGCAGTCTATTCTTCTTCTTCTCTTTCTCTCTTGTATGATTGCTGGTTAATAGATTCTGAAGTTGTTTCATTTCCTTTTTAATTTTTCTTAGGAGATTTCAGGCATGCCAACATCTTTGAAGAGAGAGACATCACAAACAACTTCTTCACCGAATGCAATGAGTGAGCCATCAAGCTCTGGTACCAGAGGGGATAGGGCAGACGGCTCGCACGCACTATAATTTGTTGTGTGGGATCATCTACTGAATTTATGTTTTCACTTTCTGAGACACTCACTCACATTTGATGGTTAAGCCAGATTCTTATGTTTTTATTTTTTTTTATTTTTTTAAATATATTCAACATATGCAAATATATAGTCTCATCTTTAGACATCCTCATCAATATAATTACTTGAAGATTTGATTGGGACTGTGGGAGTGATCTAACTTCCAGTTTGCCTCTTGCCTGGTTTGGTAGCCCAGTCAGTCCCTTACATTTCTAACAATTATTTTATTTTAGGAAAAAGATCCGTGTCTGGGAGTGTGGCCTATACTAGTACTCCCATGAGTCTATCTCTCTCCTCTCCAAGAAAAAATGGAAAATTGGAAAGGCAATAATATTTGTTAAACGTTGCTAGCCGCCGCACTGACTTGTCCCCTACGGCTCTCATTCTCCTACGTGTGTACGGTTTGGTAAGCCCTTACTATCAACTCCATAGCTGGACGTCTCCGCTAAGCACCTCTCTCCCAAGAAAATGAAAATTTACTAATACACTTATGGGGACCTTTCAACCAATATTACTTCTCCCGTCATCCATGTATTCTTTGTACTTTTTTAATAATAGATACATACCACCAAGTATTATATATACTCCATTCATTATTATATACCCTGTATCAAGTTGTATGGAATGTTTGCTTAAATCTATAAAAGTACCAATGTTTTGCATTGTTTTGCATTTATTTACCTTTTTTTTTTTGTCATGTAACACTTAGTAACAAATTTATTCAATCACTTCGAAATGTTTGTTGGATAAAAATTTAAAGGGGCATAACCAAACACAACTTCACACGTTGGCTATACTATCAACAAATAATTTGAATGTGTGGTTTAGTCACAACACACTACACTTTATAATATTTTGATGAAAAATATGCTATTTGGGGGGATAATGTACTAGGATTCATTCTGAGTGTGTAACATTTTGTCTCACCACAATGAAAAACAAAAACCCATGTTCACATATGAAAAACAAAAAAAAAAAAAAAAAAAGTGAAAAATTTGCTATTTTTGCTAATATATGGGAGAAAGTTCTCTGCCCGGGAGTGTGGCCTATGTCAGCATTCCCATGAGTTTATCTCTCTCCTCCCCATTTGAAAAGACACCTCTGCCCACTTGTTTTGAGAAGAGAGATAGACACATGGGAATGCTGGCGTAGGCCACACTCCCAGACAGAAAACTACTTCCCTATATATAATATGGGAGAAAGATCTCTGTCCGGGAGTATGCCCTATGCTAGCACTCCCATGAGTCTATCTCTTTCCTCCCTATATAAAAAGACATCTCTGTCCCCTTGTTTTAAGGAGGAGAGAGTTAGACAGATGGGAGTGCTGGCGTAGACCACATTCCTGTACAAAAAATTGCTTCCCGTATAATATATATAGAATTTATATATATGTTTACATAAAGTAATGGGCATTTTCGTCATTCTACCATATGTTGACATAAAGAATGCTAATTGAATCAGCAGCCTCTTTCCTCCCTTTGAAGCTATCCTTTGTTTATAAGGACCAGCAGCAACAGGAGAAAGAGAACAATTAATCATTCTAAAGCAAAAGCCAAGAAAAGAATTCCAAAGAGAAAGCGTGTTTCCCTAGAATCGGAGATGCAAACACAGAGGCTGCAGACTTGGGAGCAGCAACAGGCAGCAGCACAGATGCAACCGCAGGTTAAGAAGAACTCAGGAAACATCGGCAGTGAAAGTCCACCAAAGGAAGACAATAAGTATGATGAAGAAGATATGTCAAGATCTGCTGCTATCACAACGTTCAGAACAAAAGAAGAAGAGATTGAGAGGAAGAAGATGGAGGTGAAGGAGAAGGTTCAGGCACAATTGGGTCGTGTGGAAGAAGAGACCAAACGATTAGCAGAGATTAACGAAGTAAGTTGAAAATAATTCATCCTTATAACATCACCATGAAAGGCTATACACTATGTAGGATCTTGGAAACTTATCGCCCCCAGTATTGAGGGCGCTGCTGTGCGCATCGTGCGGTGCAACAGTGGCCATGTGTGCACTGCAGGCCTCATCATGCGCACATGACTGCTGCTGCGCCGCACGATGCGCACAGCAGCGTCCCAATATTGGGGGCGATAAAGAACCGTAGGATCTCATGATATGGGAATTTTAGCAACAAGATCTGATCACTAGCTACTAGCATGCATTTTAATGTTACAATTCTATTTCAAGAAATAATTATTAAACTAGTTCCTCTCAAACACCGAAGAATATTTTTTTTCTTTTACCAAAAAATATTTCTTGCGGTCTTTTTTGCTTGGATTCGGCTCCTTTCCAATTAGGGATCTTCTTTTACCGAAAAAAATTAGGGATCTTCCAATGAGCACCCAACATGCGACACCTGTACATTTAGAATCCAACGGCTAGGATAACACCTAACCTATTTCTCATTTGATGGGTTTATTTTCTTTGGCTGTTACCCGGTTCATAGCCAAAGAAACATAATCTAAAAGGGTATTTTTTTGAAAAATACTAAAACTTAGGAGGATATTTGTGAACCCAAAGGGGAAATGAGATATTCTATTTCTTAGCTGCAAGCCTGGGTAGCAGAAACATTCCTACAACCTGGGTAGCAGAAAAATTTTTCCCCAACTCATGGAAGGGTGAAACATGTCTCCACCGTCCCCATGTTCCCGGTCCAAACTCCTGAAAAATAGACATAATTAGAAATCCAATTAAAGCATGGTCTAAATGTACAATTTTGAACGCGGAACATATTCACTGATATTTTGTACCATAAGTTGTCAAGATTTGAAATCTAAACCTTTGCTACCTATAAACCCTAGAGGTCACAAAAGAAACTGTGTTAAGTTGTTACGGTCCGAAGTCTGAACTATGTAGGACCCACCCCTCATGGAGGGGTGAAATCTGTCCCCACCTGTCCCCAAGTGGGGACTGGTCCAAACTCCTAAAAATAGACATAATTAGTGTAAACAAAATATGAATCCCATGGATACAGTTCAAGTGTTACTTGAACGGAGATGGGAACGCAGTGGAAGAGATCTAGAACTAGTTTCTTGGTTACAAGAATCATAATTTGTAGGTATTCTTCTTGATATCTTGAAAGGTTTCTCCATGGAGAAGTCCACACCACAAAACCTTGAGAATTGATGGAATCCCAAGAGAATACACCAATAGCTTGGAGGACAAGATTGAGAGTGAGAGGCAGAGATAAATCTCATCACATATGGAATTAGGTTTGAGAATTGAAGGGTGAATATAATCAGCCACTCAAAGTGACTGACCTCCCCAGGTAGGTTGCGCCCTATGCGGTTACCCCATTGGTGGGCAGCCCAAACCGGGTTTAGATCAAGGTTGGATTTACAGCTCCTACTTGTCCACACAGGGCGTATTAACTCAATCATTCATATAATCATCTCTCATACGTGTAATTCTTCATATATGAAATGTGGCGTGCGACCTAATGAAATAGAACAAGGTAGGAGTGCTATATCAAGCTTCCATCTAACCAACATAGCATATAACTCAAATAATCTCGAAATACCCCAAACGATCCAATTACAACGGATTCAACACTCTTGATCACTCATGAAAAGTACTGATAACCCCTTGCTGTAATGTACTCATGACTATGTCGATCACAAATGCAACAAATTGCCTGGGCAATGAGTCACAAAACAAAAGTGTATTATTGAATGGTTTTTCCTAACCCTCACATGTCAATCCAATTATTCTCAACCGCTTCCCAGATAAGTCCCTCCAAACCGCATCATCCATGATCCTAAGGAGTCTGCTAAAATAGCGACATTAAGCGTCATCTTCATGACATGGTCTCAAGTAATAAGAGTATTATAGGACCAACTAGGTGGCTCATACAATGACGTAGCAGGGATTCATTCAGTCACTCCAACTTTCGGTCAGTACAAGCACATACAATATGATATGTGTGCTATAGCGCAACTCTCACTCGAATGGGCATGTCACTCATAAAATAAACGTCATACGAATCTAAGTCTAGTTGCTGAGGCAATCACCTAACTTGAGTTTCTAACATAGTCACCCTCATGGTTTCTATCTAAAATCTCACATCCGGCACAGGCTACACAGAAGTGTGGTATCTTCCATTTTCGACCAAATAAGGTCTCATCTCAATTCTAACTAAGGCGCAACTAAGCACAAATGTTTATAGGCTCATCTTGCTCGCTACATCCAAGCGCCAAGGCGAATCATTGTATTAATGTTCAGTGACACATTTATGGAAACTAACAACTGTGTACACACAATATCGCTCAAGCAAATATATCTCATATATATGTGAAAGAAGAGAGATACATATAAATGTCCAACTAAAGTGTCCAAAGTAAGAAAATACATATCAAACTCACCTCAGTCCTAAGTTCCTTACACGAACTAGGAAAACATCTCTAGCAATGGGCTTTGTCAAAGGATCAGCAACCATATTTCTAGTGGAGATATGTTTCAAGACCACTTCATCTTGTGCTACCATGTCCCGAATGTAGTGATAATGTATGTCTATGTGTTTGGCCTTCCCATGAAACTTGAGGTCCTTTATAAACGCCACGGCAGTTGTGTTGTCACAGTATATGAATACAACATCACATAAATGAGCGGAAACGTTGAGGTATTGCAAGAATCTACTAAGCTAAACGACCTCTTGAAAGGCTGTCAAGTATGCGACGTACTCTGACTCCATTGTAGATAGGGCGATACAAGTCTGCTTCTTGCTGAACCAAGAAACAACCCTGCCTCCTAGGACTAATGCATACCCTGAGGTAAATTTGCGCTCGTCTCTGTCACTAGCCCAATCAGCATCACTATATCCTCTTAGTCTCTAATCTGAAATCATTGAAGGTGAGCATGAGGTCTATAGTACCATGTAGGTATCGAAGGATCCGTTTCATAGCTTGCCAATGACCCAGCCATAGGTTCCTCTGATAACAGCTGACCATGGCAACTACAAAGCTTATGTCTGGACGGGTATATAACATCGTGTATATTAGATTGCCTACTACGACTATATCCTCTTAGTCTCAAAACTGAACCACTAAAAGTGAGCATGAGGTTTGTAGTACCATATAGGTATTGAATGATTCGTTTTATAGCTTGCCAATGACCCAGTCATGGGTTACTCTGATAACGTCTAACCATGGCAACTATGAAGCTTATGTCTAGACGTGTATACAACATCACGTACATCAGACTACCTACTGCGGCTGCATAAGGTACTTTGGACATTTAGTTTCTTTCTTCATCAATTTTAGGGCCTTGGTCTAGGCTTAATGTGCACACCTTGTCAATTGGAGTGTCTATGGGTTTTCAAGTATTTCATATGGAATCACTCAAGGAGTTTCTTTATCTAAGCCTCTTAAGACAAACCAATGAATTTCCTTGTGATCCCTTACAATCTTCACGCTCAACAAGAAGTTGGCCTCACTCATGTCCTTCATCTAAAAAGTAGAGAACAACCACTTCTTAGTGGGACAGTCATCTTAATGTCATTCCCACCCAATAGGTAGTCATCAACATATAATGATAGGATAAAGAAACCTGCCTTGGACCGTTTCACATACACACAATGGTTTTCTTATATCATGCCAAAACCAACATAGGTAATGACATGATGGAATCTAATGTACCATTGCTTAGATGATTGTTTAAGGCCATAGATGGAATGTTTGAATAGAAACTTTGCACCCTTGTCCCTTGACCTAAAAAACCATTGGTTGAGCCATAAAGATCTCCTTGTCCAATTCTCTATTAAGAAAAGTAGTTTTAACATCTATTTGGCAAAGTTCCATATCTTAATTTTCAATAATAGCTAGGACGAGGCAAATTGAGGACATCCTCACCATAGGGGAGAATATCTCTTCATTGTCTACTCCCTTTCTTTTGGTATATCCCTTCGTCACAAGTCGTGTAGTGTACTTGTCAATTGAACTGTCTGCCCTACGTTTGACTTTTAGGACTCACTTGTTTCCAATGGCTTTGTGCACCTAAGTGGAAGGTTAACTGACTCCCAGACTTGTTTCTTACTCATAGAACTTAATTCGTCTTTTATATTAGCTTGTCACATTTCCTTAGCTAGAGAGGAAAGTGCTTCTTTCATAAAAGCAAGCTCATTCTCAACCCTTGGAACACATATAAGAGCATTCCCCTCAATCTCAAAATGATGACGGGGAACGTGTCAACGTGTGCTTCTTCGCACAAATGAATCTTGAGTGTCTTGAGAGTGGTTGTGCACCGTCACTAAATGGTGTAGTCCCACTGGGCTGATGATCACTCTCTCCATCTCTGACGATTATAGGATGAGTTATTAATTCCCCACCCTCACCAAGAGTAGGTGAGAATGCTTTCATCAGCTTCCATCTCAAAGAGGTTAAGATTCCTGTTAGTGTTGCTAATGCTAGGGAAATTGGTCTTAAGAAAGTCCACATGGCATGACTTTGTCTCTATCATTCCTCCATCAAGGTGTTTACTTTACATAAAGTAGTCTTTTGAGCTATCAAAGTATCTAATAAAGATATGTTTTCTAGCTCTAGCGCCAAGTTTTCCAAACTTATGGGATGTACTGTGAACATAACCAACACATCCCCATGGTCGCATACATCCTAAGATAGGTATCACTCCTTTCCACAATTCATAGAGAGTGGAAGGAATTGATTATGATGGAAATCTATTAAGGATGTAGGCAGCAGTCAGAAGAGTGTCCCCATAAAAGGATATTAATTAAGAGGTTGGCTTGCTTCATCATCGACCTAACCATATATAAAAGTGTTCTATTCCTTCACTACCCTACACCATTTTGTCGCGGAGTGTAAGGGATGGTTAGTTGCCTGGTGATTCCCTTTTCCTCACACAGTTATTTAAACTGATCAAACAGATATTTGCGTCCCCAATTAGTTCGCAGAGTTTTAAATTCTTGCCTTGTTGATTCTCAACCTCTACTACAAAATGCTTGAATCAATCTAGTACTTCACAGCAATGAACGATCAAGTAGACATACCGTTTCGTGAATAATCGTCATTGAAAGTAAGGAAATAAAAAACACCATGGTGTGAGTTTACATTCATTGGTTTGCAGATGTCCAAATGGACAAATTGTAGGATTTGAGTTGCTCGGACTACCTTTCCAAAAGGCTTCCGATGGGCCTTCCCAACTAAACAAGGCTCACATGTAGGTAGGTTGACTTTAGCGAGTAGGCTAAGAAGGCCTTCTCTAGCTAACTTGACCATCCTATCAAGACCTATGTGTCATAGTCTAGCATGCTAAGTGATTGATTCACAATCATTATCAGTATTAATCACAAGAGATAAAGAAGAAACATCATGATTTACTAAATCTAATTTAATAAAACCATTCTCAAGCAAACATTGTCCAAATAAACTACCATTGGAACGTATTTTCATCAAACTACTGTCAAAATAAAATGTATATCCTAAAACTAAAGTGTTGAAACTAAAAGTAGATTATGTTGAACTTCTAATGCATATAGTACATCATGAAGAGGTAAGGTGTGCCCCATGTACAAGGAGAGCTGATAGGTACAAACTCCTCATATTGCTTCACTCATGCCATTTCCCACATAGATATTCAGGGCACCATCTGGGACTTTTCGATAATCTACAAATCCCCCTCGATCTCGAGCTATGTGTTTTGTTGCTCCTATATCCACAATCCAATCAGACTGTTTGTGGGCAATCAAAATATGAGTACACACTAAGGCACAACGAGAATGGGATAGAGATGGTACCTTCTTCAGTTCAGTGCAGTCCAAGCTTCTGGCAGTTGTAGCACTTTACTTTGGATATATGTTTCTTTCTGCCATTCTTGTCATGTTTGTGCTTGGCGGTTTTGCCTTCAGTTGGTGCCTGGTTCTTAGCCCCACCCTGATTTCTTGACTTGTCCCTGTCTCTTGCATTTAGACCCAGATGTCTTGCACTGTCCCATTTGGGTGACAACGACGGTTACTTGGTTCACCTCTTGGTGTTCCCCTTCCAGCTCCACATGTTGAGAGATATCAACAAAATTTTGATACCATTGTTATATGTAAAATTGAGCTCTATTAGGCCCCATGAATCAGGTAGTGTTCTTATAACGGTTTGAACCTGTTGTTCACCAATACGTTTACACCCAGTATCTTCCAATTTTCTAATCATGTCTTTCACAACCCTAAGGTGTTCAGTCATGGGGTGCTTGGGGTCCTTACGAAACATCTCAAACTTCAAGGTCATGGCCCTCAACCTTGTAGTTGATGTACCTCCGTAGGCTATCTTCAGCTCTATCACCATGAGAAAGAGAAAAAGAAAACATGATTACCAAATAAAAGATAATTATACTCATACTGGAGCCCCTATTTTTCTCTTTCTTTCCATTCCCTCTTTTCTGTAAGCAACTCTTTTCCTCCTTTCTATTTTGTCCCCCTCACAGTTTTATTTATAGATATAGATATAGATATGTGGAAAAGTGACTCTGAGCCTATGAAGTTTCCTATGCCCTCTCACATATGGATTTTGTATTATTTTTCTAACTTAATAATTGAATAAAAGACATTTTGTGAGAAGGTATAGAAAATGTTGTAGGTCCAGTGAACCCTTTCCTCATATATAAGTTTTTTGGATTGTCCATAAAATTTGGTTACATGGAAAAATGTTATCGCAATTCCTATAGTTGGATAAGTCACTTGTCAAATTTCAGACTCAAATTCAACCATATACTCTCTTGAGTAGTGTTATGCATCCCCCATGTATGTCCACGCATGTCTACAGTATTCTGACCAACATTGTGCATTCTCCATAGACCTGGATTTTCCTAGCTCCATTGCTCCACTTGACAAGTCCTTTTGGCTGAAACTTGACATATGAGCAGGGTACATAGTGGCCCACAATTTGAGCCCCATCTGATATCCACTTGGCAGATTATTGTACCGACCATCTATATATATATATATCTTAGCAGAAGCGCCACTAGCATATGGGTCGACACACATGCAAATGCAGCCAGAAGAAGGTGCAATAAGGTGCCCATATTACATAGTTGCTTTGTATCCACTGCTGCAATAATTGCATAACAATAAGAGTAGTTCCAATACCTAACTCCTACTTAATTGCAATTAAATTGTATCAAATCAACTTAGAAGTTGGGATAATTCAATACATTGGATTTCTTTGCTCAAAACAAAAACAATATCAATAGGAGCTTGAAGCATTGGCGGATCCAACGAGGAAAGAAGTTGCTTCAATACGTAAAAAGATTGATGCAATAAATCGAGAGTTGAAACCCTTGGGACAGAGCTGCCAAAAGAAGGTGACTTTCATTCTTGCAACAACATTTTTTTAGTGTGTGCCTGAAAAATAATTCAATTTATTAAAGTGTGATTTTTGATTGGTTACAGGAGAAAGAATACAAAGAGGCACTTGAGGCTTTCAATGAAAAGAACGCGGAGAAAGCTCAACTAACTACAAAGCTAATGGAGGTGAATATAGTAGCTGTCCTAATAAATAAATAATATTATTCTTCGACAATTTCTACACACATGTATCTGAAACCATCTTGTTTTTCTTCTATTTTCCTTGTATGATCCTGTGACTAGATGGTAAGTGAAAGTGAGAGACTGAGGATGAAGAAGCTTGAGGAGCTGAGCAAAAATATTGATACCTTGCAATGAGAAATGATCATCTTTATTCTGAATTAGAGGCTTGCATGCTGTATTTTGGATGACCTTACCACTCTTTATATGGGTTTTCTAATTTGATTTGATGTATTGTAATGTTTCTCTTTCTATGTACCATTTGTTTTTGATGAGGGGTTCTACTCATTTAGGAAAGAAACACCCCCTAAAGAGGTTTGTAACTAATTAAGAACATTTAATCTGCTTTTCATTATTCTTGTAATTAATTGCAGAATAAGATGTTATATAGTCTCATTTCATTCAAAATTTGCATCATTGAGTTAATTTGTGAACTGGAGCAAATGCTCTAATTGTCTTAATTAAGTTTCTGTGGTTGCATCTTTAGTCAGATTGATGCCACTTAACTTTGTGGTTTGATCTTGTAAAATGGACTTGGGCCTTGGGCCTGGTCCATGCGCGCCCACAAGGGGTTAACTCTCTCCTCCCCCCCTCTTGTGTTTGATTCCTCGTGTGAGTCTAATAAGAGGGGGGAGGGGCTTAAGGTTTTGGTTATATATAGAGGTGTTGGATTTATGTGTCCATCAAACCCGGTTTGTTCCAGTTTGGTCTGGTTTACTTTGTATTGAATAGTTTATACATTTTAGTTTAATATTATCACATGCGATATAAACTTTTTGAGCATTATGTGTCTATAAGTTTTACTTAAAACGGTAGTCACGACTAGGGTTTGGGCTGGGCACCCTTATCATATGGTCGTCGCATTAGGTATGCCTAGACATGTTGATGTTAGGATAGGAATGTGAGTGCACATTATGATGTGCATTGGCGAAGAATCTACTTTGTCGATTCCCTCATGTATTACTGCCAGTTGTAGGATGGGATAGACATGTGTCACTAAGACCCTGTACCTGAAAGGACATTGTCACTGCGAAATGTGATCGCATTCTTTGGATCATCAATGACTGAGATTCAAGAGAGTCAAATCCGGTGTTCTGGGAACGCGCAAATATTTTGTGAGTGAGAGAGTTACTCAACATGGTCACCACTGCCCTATTGGGGAACATCAAGATAGAGATTGTCTGTGGATGGTCAGATCGAAATTTGGATCTAGTGCATTTTTGTTATGCCCCCATCCCGATGTAAGATGTTTTGCCACATAGGGGGTGATTGGGACAACACACATCATCCCAATACCTACTAGGATCACAGATAGAGTGTCCCGAGCCACAGTCCACCCTGTCATCAATCGTGATAACAACAAGGAACGTACCCAAATGGAATAAGTCGTTCCAAATTACAAAGTTAGCGGAAGCAAAATTAAATCAAACATGTGACATGATAGAGCATCGGTTCTCTAATGATAACACATAGTACAATTTCCATAAATGTAACCATTCAATCTCTCCTATAATTAAATATATAATTTATACATGATTGTGGATGAATACAGAAATTAAATAATAAATAATTGCCACTAGGGCACCATTCTTGGGTGTACATCTACATCCAAGCCACAACCATTGGCTCCACCTGATTCGCATCCAACGGTGTTCGTCAAGAGGTTACTTGCATATCAGCTAAAAAGGGGTTGCGCAACGGGGTTAGCTACACCAGCTAGTGAGGAAGCAAAGGGGAATGCACAAGCATACATACAAATAATTTCAAGCAGAATGAAGCATGCTAATGTTAGATTCATTTTTCACCTAGCACACAAATTCTATCGGTCAAGTGTATGCTACTGTGATAACTCGGGAGACACTTAGGGTCACTTAACTTATCGCCTCAGTGAAACCTCAATTATCACATGGGAGCCTACGCTGATAGAAACCATCCGGTCACCTAGTGACAGACCCCGATAGCCATCACTATCCTTGTCCTGGTCTCTCCCACCTCCACAGACCATAGGTGCTCAGACTATCCAACACATAAACCCCTGTTGGCAAAGGTCGTAGCATAAGAGAGCAAGCATCCTAGCCACAGATATACTATATGCAAGTCCTATCATCTCGAGAGGTATTCCGGGTGCATCAACGTCCCATTTCATCTAGTACCCGGGTACCAGCATGACATGACACATACAGATCAGGATGGCATATAACAGATTTCATAATTAAATAAATTGGGATTCTGATACCGGCACACCCGACACAGTAGTCCGATACAATGATGAGAATATTATCACATTCATAACAGTTCACATTTGAGATAAATAATGCTTTGCGCACAATGCTTATATTTATATAATAGCATGCTTAAGGTTGTATAATATATATTCAAACCCAATAAAGTCACCCAGAACCCACTCACTGAACATGGGTGTCACCCGGCGTGGTTGACATGAATCTCTCACTGGTGCATCAGCTATCCATCAAGTTGGATAGCCTAAACATACAAAAGCAATCATGAAAGCATGTATAGAAGGGTCCCATGCATGGCCCCCAAGGTTCAAATCAAGTTGCAACCAAGACAGCATGAGCGGACTCATGGACGGAAGCAGCAGGGTGAGTCCGTCCTTGACTCCGTTTAGGCTAAAAGGTGAAAACACAAGGAGCGAATCCACAGACGAAACATCTTACTTGGATCCGTTCATGCATCCGTTCAATTTTTGAGACACACCTGAGAGCGAGCAGACCCACAGGCGGTTGCGCCATCTTCATTCGCCCCTGCATCCATTCGATCCCTGAGACATACTCGAGAGTGAACTAACCCACGGGTGGATGCAACAGACTTGAGTCCGTTCCATCATCCGTTCAGGTCAAATCACAGGGAATACTCTGGGTGGACTGACGGAAAGTACCATGATTAGTGGATCCGGTCGTGTGTCCGCTAGTAATTTTTTCTGAGATTTCAAAGGGCTTCTTCTCCAACTTGAAGCTTGGAGTGCACCCAGCTCTCAGAGACATGGGAGGGGTGTCTAAGTCTTCCTAGGGTCACTAGGACCTAGGCTTACCCCATGGATTCAAGATCACATAAGGGTTTGGTCTCAATTGGTCCAAGGGTTGGGTTTCAAGGTTCAAAACCAAAGGTTCACCAACAATGGTTGTAATGCAGCACTTAGGAATCATTTATAGAGCTAGGTCAGCACCATTAGAGCTCCAAATTAGGGCCAAGCATCACCTTGAGTCCCAAATGAAACCCTAGGTTAGCTCAAGCTCAAGGGATCAACAAAAAATGGAAATGAGAATGGAGAAGTACCAAGCTTGAGGTCTTACCTTGGTGGGAGGAGCTCCAATTCCAGCCCTAGCCAGCCTTGAAGAACCACCTCCTCTTCCTCCCAACCATCCTCTCCATCTCTTCTCCTTCACCTTTTTCTTCTCCCTTTGTCCGGACAGCAAGAGGAGGAGATGTGGGGCAGCCAACCATCTTGGCATGGCCTCCATCTTCACTTCCCCTCTCATTCCTCTCCTACTTCTACTTCTTCTTCCTTCCTTCCTCCTCCTTCTTCTCTTGTCTCTTCTCCTTCATGGTTTGCTTGGGAGGGGGAGAGATAAGGGAATAAGGGTTTAGGTTAGTCTTTTAAGGGGTAAAAGGGCCTTAGGTCATGTTTGGTTAGGTATCCCCCAAACACAATTAACCCCTTAGGTCTTAAATGGGTTTTAGTTGGGGTCTTAGGGCATGTTTGGTCTATGTCATAACCATTAGGTCCATTTAGTTAGTTAGGTCATGTTTGGGTTGGGTCCAAGTCTCATTAAACCTATTAGCCCTTAGGCCTTGTTTGGTTTAAGTTAAATAGTAAAACTCATTATTTTATTTAAGTCCAGTCTTGTGGGCCCACTTTCGTGGCCCATTCAACCAATTAATGGTAAGGGTGGAGGTCCACATGGTCCAAGGGTCTAATTATGGTGTCCGAGACACGGGGATGTGGGTCCCATAGGAAAATAATGCAAAAGGGCAGGTAATAGCATGGGCGGATCTTCGAGTGGATTCAGTTCGAGTGAGTCCGTTCATGGCTCCGATGCTACTGTCAGGGCCCAAACTTCAAGAAAAGTTGTGGGGCTTTGACCCGTACTTTCAGGACTTCAAGGGGACACTTATAATAATATATGGGGTTCAAGGTCATTAATGTTGACCATTGCCACCATGGCATTACCCTTTGGTAAAGGTTTGAATTACCCCAGGGCAATTGGGTATATTTCGGGTGCAGGTGTAACATCCCCCCAACCTTATTTAAAATTTTGTCCCAGAAATTTGAGGCAACTAGGGTCTCAACGGGTGAGGACTGTTGAATAACAACACCTTTGGTCACCCACAACTTAGACTAAGTCAAGGGTTCAATCAAGGTGGGGCAGTGCTTACATAGCACGACAAGTAAGGTTTCACCAATTTTTTTCCTTATAGGGTCACATTACCACAGGGGGTGTGGTTCACAATAACCCTAGGTTCCATTGGGTTAAGGGTCGGTGGTTACGGCACTTTAGAGGTAACATAAGGCCTCACACGCTTAACTAAGCCACAAGGAACAGAAGGTTCCCTAGATCTTTCAGATCAGGTGATACCATTTTGTGCCTTCACTACTCTAGTCATTCTTGGGTTACAAGACTTAACCTTTATAGTCCCCAACACAGGGTTTAAATTCTGAATGCTTTTACTTTGGGTCATCTCATTACCTAATCCAACTTTAGAATGATTTGGAATATTGATGGAATCTCCTATTGTTCACTCTCGGTACGGAGGGAACGCATTTGGTGACCCATTACTCCATTCATATCTGTTGTTGGAGAAGGTCTTGTTACATCCTTCAGCTTCAGCTTTCACAATCTTATAAACCTACTTCTCGGTCATTCCACATGGGAAAGTCCATATTAGTCCTCTTTCGAGAACCAAACAACCTCTACTAGTCTAGGTTTAAGTCAATTTCCTTAAGTAGGTTCCAACAACTAACCTATCCAGTCATTGTTAAATTCATTGCCCATTGACCCACAATCAACTTGATCAAGGTTGGGGCTCAACCTAGCTTAACATAGTAAGGTCAAGGTAAGGTCACATTTGTAGTGCTAGAGAAATTAGTTTAGTCACACATTAGGGTTTAAAGGATATATTTACCTAATTTTGTTTTCAATCCACACATATACATAGGTATAATTTAATAATTACATTCATATCCCTATGGACATATCTGTAACTTAGGTCAATCTATAAGAATAAAGAGTTCTTAGATATGGTATACTAGGTCTTTTTGAAAGCCAAATCACGACTTAGGACTCTCTCTATGAGTCTACACAAGGTTTGGATACACCAAGTAAAGTTCAAATAGAGTTGTCGTTAGTCCGTGAGGTGTCATGAATGACCTCTACTCAAAGTCTCTATTGATCATTCAAACTAAATCATTTGAAACCAGCCTATTAATTCCTCTTTCTTATTATCTAACCACAAGTTTAGATTCTATACACCCCATTAAGGGTTTCTACCCATATAGGTCTAGGCTTAGGTTTCCCTATCCCTAAGGTCTTACATCACTAAATTCACGGAAGTTAAGGATTTTCATCCTCAAGGATAACTCTTCTCCTTTTATGTAAGAGGGGAGTCACAGCGGGTACTAATGCCTATCATTTCTTATTGCTGACCTGGCTGATGTAGGCCCAAGAATGTAGACACCATAGTTTACATTCAAAGCAAGCAATAATTGTGCATGGGCCAAGCAACATGGGCATCCAATCTAGTGTAAAGGCACACAATCATCACATATAGGTGTGGTCAAAAGGTCTAAAAAATCTGGGCTCAAAATCCTAAAATAAATCGTGCGGACTCACAGGCGGTATCAGTACTCTGGGTCCGTTTGTGGCTCCTCCGCAAAATAGGCAGAGCGGACTAATGGGAGGATGCAGAACGTGAATCCATTCGTTCATCCTTTCTTAGAAGATTTAAATTTATAAAAATATCGAGGCGATCGGGTCTTCGAGCGGACTCATGGAAATGAATCCGTTCATTGATCCGCATAGTTTTAAGAATGAAGATTTCAAGTTTTAAGCGGGACGGATTCACGAGCGGAGTCATGATAAGTGGATTCGTTCGTTTGTCTATTCCCAGAATCTGGACAAAATAGAGCCGCGAGTTTTAAAACTCACTTTTGGCTCCAAAGAGGAACATAATCGTAGGAGAGAAAGGCTCTACAGGGACTTCCGTTCAAGCCTCCCTTGCACTCCTTTGGTGGTTTTTGGTGATTTCAAGCCTTAAAGTTCATCTCTCACTTGTTCAAGGTATGGTTCTCTCCCTATTTCTCCCTTCCATTATCTTTTCTTTCCATTTGTAGGGTTTGGAATGGTGTCTCTTCATCTTCCTTTCCCTTTTTCTTGGATTTGGGATGAACATCCTAAGTTTATGATCATGCTTTAATTTTTAATTGTGTTTCCATGGCCATGTACACCAAGACCATGCCAAAACCGATTGGGACTAGGGTTTTTGGGGTAAATCAAACCCTATTTGATCAATGGCACTAAGTTAGGGATACCTTTGTGTGACTATTGCATCTTTTATAAATTTTAAAAGTCTTTACAAGCATTTTAGAGTTTGTTTGTCTCATTTGCCATGCCTAGTTGATTTGCTTGGATTATTTCTAGGTTTTGGTTGGGTAATTTCTTCAATTCTTCTATGCTTTGGGAAAACTCTTCAAGTTCAAGTTTAATTCTTTGTATGCCATAAAATCTCATAGAAAATTATTCCATTGTCATATCCTCAAGCATATTCTCTTGCTTATATGGTTGTTGATAAAATCCTTAGAATCTATCCTCTTTTCCTCAAATAAATCTTTCCTTTGATGTATCCTCACACGCATTTCTTATTTATAGGGTTATTTGCACAATCCTTGGCCTTTATCCCCTTTTTCTTTCAATAATAATTCTTGGCTCTTGTTGGGGTAGTTCTCTCAATTTCTTACTTGTTTGGTATTGATTGGGAAGTAAAATAGTCAAAAGCACATATATTGTTTATATTGATCTCATTCTTCACATACAAACACTAGGGATCTCATATGTGCATTTGCCTTGTCTCTTTTCCTTCACTTTAGGCATATCTTCAATGGTTTCCATGTTCTATATAATATTATTTACATATATATATATATATATATTTGATCTTCTCATCATGTATAGCCTTCTCATCAAACCATTTCCATATCCTTCTCCTCTGCGCGTAAAAGCGCATGTGGACACGTTCTCCGACGTTGTTTTGAGATTTAGGGAACGCTGCCCTCGTTTGTGCCCCGAGGGATGAGGATGAGCCAGCCTCAATGAGTGAGGCACTCTCTTCTCCAGCTAAGGAAATGTGGCAAGCTGCTATGGAAGATGAGTTAAGTTCTATGAGTAAGAACCAAGTCTGGGAGTTAGTTGATCTTCCACTTGGGCGCAAGGCCATCGAGAACAAGTGGGTTCTGAAGGTCAAGCGAAAGACAGATGGATCAATTGACAAGTATAAGACACGTCTTGTGGCGAAGGGATATACCCAAAAGGAGGGTATAGACTATAATGAGACGTTCTCCCCTGTGGTGAGAATGGCCTCAATACGCCTCATTCTAGCCATTGTCGCAAAGTTGGATTTGGAACTCTACCAAATGAACGTTAAAACTGCTTTTCTCAATTGAGAACTGGACGAGGAGATCTTTATGGCTTAGCCTATGGGCTTTGAAAAGAAGGGACATGAGCGCAAAGTATGCCATCTCAAACGTTCCATCTATGGCCTTAAGCAATCGTCCAGGCAGTGGTACATTGGATTTCACCATGCCATTACCACTGCGGGTTTTGACATGATTGAAGAGAACTACTGTGTGTATGTTAAATGGTCCAAGGCAGGGTTTCTCATCCTATCATTGTATGTTGACGACATCTTGTTGGTTGGGAATGACATTGAAATGATTGTCGCCACTAAAGAGTGGCTATCCTCCACTTTTGAGATGAAGGACATGGGTGAAGCCAACTTTGTGTTGGGCATGAAGACTGTAAGGGATTGCACTAGGAGACTTCTTAGTTTGTTTCAAGAGAGTTACATAAAGAAAGTCCTGGAGTGGTTCCATATGAGTAACTCGAAACCCATTGACACTCCAATGGACAAGGCATGCACTTTGAGCCTAGACCAATGCCCTAAGAGTGATGAAGAGAGAAACCAAATGTCTAAAATACCCTATGCAGTGGCAATAGGCAGTCTGATATATGCGATGATGGGCACGTGTCCAGATATTTGCTTTGCCGTTGGCATGGTGAGCCGTTACCAGAGTATACTAGGGCTAGTTCATTGGCAGGCAATAAAGAGGATACTTCGATACCTATGTGGCATTGCAGACCTCTCGCTCACCTTTGGTGGTTCAGACTTGAGACTGAGAGGGTACAGTGATGCTGATTGGGCTAGTGATAGAGATGAGTGCAAGTCCACTTTGGGGTATACGTTTGTCTTGGGAGCCGGGGTTGTCACTTGGAGTAGCAAGAACCAGACCTGCATCGCACTGTCCACGATGGAGTCGGAGTACGTCGCATGTTCGATAGTAGTACAAGAGGCCGTTTGGCTCAGGAGGTTCTTACAGAGACTTAGCATTTTTGCTCACTTAGACGACGCTGTGCTTATACACTATGATAGAACGACAGCGCTTGCATTTGCGAAGGACCCCAAGTTCCATGGTAAAGCCAAACACATTGACATACGGTATCACTACATTTAAGACATGGTAGCATGAGTTGAAGTGGTTCTGCAGTATATCTTCACTGGAAATCTATTGGCTTATCCATTGACTACGCCCAATGCCAGAGATGTTTTCCTAGTTCACGTTAGGAACTTGGGACTCAGGCGGATCTGATATGTATTTGCTTTGAGAACACTTTGTTTGTGATGGACATTTATCTATATTTCTCTTACATTTATTCATGAGCATATATTTGTTTGAGTAATCTTGTGTGTATACATTCATTGTTTGTAAAGAGGTCACCAGGCATAGAATCGACCCACTCACACGGGTGATTCACCTTGGCGCTGGGGTGTAGTGAGCGAGATGATCCCATGAGCATGTGTGCTCTATGGCACCTTAGTTAGAGCTAAGATAAGACCTTTACTTGGTCCAACTTGGAAGATACCACACTTCTAAGTAGTCTGTTGGAAGCCAGATGTGAGGTTCTAGGCAGAAACCATGAGGGTGACTGTGCTAGAAACTCAGGTTAGACGCTTAGAGAAGCGACTAGACTAAGATCTATATGACGTTTATTTATTGCGAGTGACATGCCCACCCTAGTGGGAGTTATGCCATAGCATGCACATCATACTGCATGTGCTCATGATGACTGATTGTGAGAGTGACTGAATGGATCCCTGCTTTGTCACTGTGTGAGCCACGTGGATTATATTATTCCCACAGTACCCTTATTACCTGAGATAATATCGTGAAAAAGACACCCAATGACGCTACTTTGACCTTCTCCTTAAGACCATGGATGATGCGGTCCAACGGGAAGCGATTGGGAAAGCTGTTGGGGATATTTAGATTGACATGAGGGGCTTAGAGAAAACCATTGGATGTTACACCTTTGTTATGTGACTCATTGCCTGGGCGATGTGTCGTATTTGTGGTCGATGCAGTCATGAGTACATTACATACCAAGGATTAACATTGCTCATCATGAGGGGTTGAGAGTGTTAGATCGGGTGTAAGTAGATCGTTTGGGGTATTTTGAGACTTTTGAGAGTGATGTACTATGTTGGCTAGATGGAAGTTTGATATAGTACTCCTACCTTGTATCATCTCGACAGGTCGCACGCTCCATTACCTGTATGGAGGATAACGCGGAATAAGAGAAACTTGAATGCATAATAAATGCGCCCTGTGTGGTCGAATGGGAGATGTAAATCAGTGATGGGCCTGAGGCCCAGCTGGTCAGCCCACATGGGGCAGGCCGGTCGAGCCAAAAATGAGAGAGAGAGAGAGGGACGATCACTTAAGTAACCGATCCCTCCCCTGATTGGCTTATCCTAGGGTTTAACCTATATATAGATATAAGGCATAAACCCTAGGTGTGCATTAATTGATTAGATCTCTCCCTCTTTCAAGTTCTGTGTTTTCCTAGGGTTTTCATTCAACTGCCTAGGATTTTGTGGTGTGGAATTCTCTGTGGAGAAGCTTGTAAAGATCGCATTGTGCTCGTAATTGCAAGTCACCTTCGATCGTCCCTTCCGCTGCGATTCCATTCGGTTCAGGTAATCCTTAAACCTTTGTGTATATGGAGTTGGATGTATGTTTCCCTAACACCTATAATATATATATAATGTAATGAGATAATACTCTTATTGATTAAATATTGGAATGCCTCCATACAACCTACGCTTGCAGTAGTTCTTTCTTTACAAAGCAGAACAAAAAACGAAGAGAAAGAAGATCATAGAGGTGATCGCTAAAACTAACATGGGAAAAATAGTAGTAATCAGGAGTGATTGCCTTGATAATTAATCCTCCATTAATCCATATCATGTTCTTTCTTAAAACATTCTTGAACACTTGAAATGTAGGTTGCAGCCTTGATATCAACATTTTCATCACCTCCATCACCACTGTAGAGACTGCTAATGCGGCCATTAATGGAGTCTCGAATAGTAGTGATGTTCGGTTTCGTGAATGAAACCTTCTAGTTCGGTGCAGGTGGAATGGAAAGATCTTGATGATCAACCCTCTGGAAACCCAGCGACGATGCAGAAGATTGGGGGGGGGGTAGGCTTGACCTTGTTACTTAAAGCAGGCTTGGGTGATCTATAGAAAAATGTGACAAGCTTACCTCTCATGAAACCTTTGTGCTTACGGTTCCCCTCCATATATTTATTCTTTAATTTCTTATATAAGCTGTGAACAATGCCTTCTTGATCAACAAGATGAATGAATGAGTTCTTCAAACAAGGAGGGACCCCATATATATATATATTAATTAGTTGGTGTCACAAGTGTGTAATTAACTATAAAACTTGAATTGTAAGGTTGGTTTAATTTTTGAGATAGATTTGAAGATTGTGGGTTCCTTTAATATATCTGTATAGCAGCATTGATCATATTTTGTAATCCTAGATAGAGAAATCTATGATGTGTGTCGCTTTACCATAGTTAAATATTTTTTTTTTACCTACCAAAAAATATATTCTTTTGATAATTGATGAGTGTAGGTCAAACTACAGTCCAGTGATAAAACCATGGTTCCCTTGGGAAACCAATTATAAACCAATTAGGATATTGCACGCCTTGGGTTAACCCATGGTGTCCCATGGGCACCCCATTTTAATTTTAGGGTTTCGTATGGTTGCCCATGGAACCCTAGTGCATCCCTGTTAGGGTTTTCCCTTCCCTCATGTGTCCCATGCAATTATGGAACGCAAAAGGGACGGAGAAAATCATCTCTAATCCATCACATGACAAGAGGGATCCATCCCATACCCGAATGTGCAGCGGAAATAAATCGATTCGGGTCTCTTTCGCATCCCATGAATATTTAATAATTAATAACAAGAGGAATCAATAAAGAATTGCTAACCTAGTGAGCCTCAAGTGTTGCTCCTCCAATAGACAATGGTTCTTCCTCCAATGAGCGCTCCAAGTAAACAGATCTGAACCTCCAATGGCGCTACCAAGGTTCTTCAAGCCAATCCCAGATGCTCTCAAATTCTTCAGCACAGATCTGGGTTTCTAAAACCCTAACTCTCAATTGCAGTAGAGAGAAAATAGAAGAAGAAGAAGAGAGATCACAAGAGGGAGAGAGAAAGACCAAAACGCAGGAGAGAGGGGGCCAGGGAAAAACGTGGAGCACTGCCCCCTTTCTGCATTTTGGTCCCCTTATATAGAGCTAGGGTTTAATTAAAAACCCTGATAGGATCAGATTAATCCCTGTGAGAGTCTGACTCTCTCTCTCTCTCAGTTTGGCAGTTTTGTTTAAACTTAAAGTGCTTCAAAAAGATGAAGACGTAGAATCTAATAGGGAAAGTATTAATTAGTTACTTTATTTAATATTTATGAATAATTATAATTAGCACCATATCCATTAATTAAATAAAGAACCAATTAAATTAGTAAATTTCAAATAACTCCCTATATGATAACAAATTATCATATCAACCCCCCCACTAATCAACACCATCATTATGGAATCTAGGGCATGTACACATGTACTGCCAAAACCCCATTCCATAGTACGTGTCCATATAAGAGTGTCTGTGCATCTGATTGGGTCTCGTAAAACTCGGTAAAACACTTTGTTCAAATAAATATATATAATCTATTATTTTATGTAAAATAGATTTTTGTAAAACCATTTCCAAAACGACACTAGATCCAGATTCTAATCCGACCATACACAGACAGTCTCAATCTTGGTGTTCCCCAATCGGGCAGTGGTGACCATGTTGAGTAACTCCTTCACTAAAAAAGTGTTCACGCATTCCCAGAACACCGGCTTCGACTCGCTTGAGTCTCAGTCATTGATGAACCAAAGAATGCGATCACACTTTGCAGCGACAGGGTTTCCTCAGGCAAAGGGTGTTGGTGACACATGTTTATCCCTTCCTACATCTGGAAGTAATACATGAGGGGATCAACAAAGTAGATTCTTCGCCAATACACACATCAAACATGTGAGTACTCATATTCATACCCTGACATCACATGTATAGGCATACCCAATGCGACGACCATATGATAAGGGTGCCCAGCCCAAACCCTAGTCGTGACTACCATTTTAAGTAAAACTTATGGACAAATAATGCTAAAAAAGTTTATATCGCATGTGATAATATTAAGCTAAAATGTATAAAAGTTCAATACAAAGTAAAATCGGGTTGAATCGGACCGAACCGGGTTTGATGGACACGCAAGTCCAACAATGAGGACAAAAGGCTAATAAATATATATATATTCCTATATACCTACCTAGTAGTTGTTAGTAACTTTAACCGATATGGAAGTTAGAGAACAACCTGATGATGTGGATACCCTTACGTAGCCAAAAGATGTCTTGTAGTGTATTGTACCAGAATTAAATATTTGAACTTAATTTGATCTCTACAGGTATGTACGCACATAATACATATATGGAACAGATTCAAGGTATATATGTGTATAACCAATTTCTGTTATCTTATCAGGACCTGGACTTTCTTGAAGGCTCTCGGCAAACGTAGCCATCGCATCAAAGATAGTCAATTAACCAATCAAATTTTGAAAAAAATAATTATTGTTACTTTAGAAATGCATTTTGGAAAAAAAAGAAGAAAGTGGTGACTTGCTAGTGCACATAAAATGTGGAAGGTCTACTTAAAACCAAATATTGAGGTTGTTTGGTTCCCACTTCTAATATACATCTAGTTATTCATTTTATGTTTTTTTACCCTACTTATATTTTTGGAAAAGGATCCATACATTAGTGGTGTGTAATGAATTCTTACACATTAACATCTTATTTATTGTCAGATCCCCTCTTTGCATCTCAACCGTTCAACTTGTTTATTGTTGTAATCCCATTTTTTCTACCGCTGCTACACTCTCTTACTCTTAGCTGGTTGCTAACCTACAATTGACTCTCTCTCCCTCTCGTATACAAGCCAGATAATTAATTCCTCGACCAATACAAGTATCAATAGCAATCAACATGTTATGTGCCCGTATAATCTAAAGAAAAAAAAAATAATAGAAAAAGAGAGAGAAAAAGGATTTGTTTTACCAACAAAGCAAGGATGTCTAACTTATAGACCAGATATGAGAGATCAATAGAAAAAAAACCCAACTTCCCTCTTGAATCTTGGGACGACAATGTCAATTAGGCATTGTTTGTTGGACAGAGAAAAGTGGAAAAGGAAAAAATGGTGAGAAACTTGTACTTGTTTCCTACATATTACCACAAATGTGACTGTTTGATTATATAAGGTGAGAAACTTCCAGACTAGCTCAGTAAATGCATTTATTCTTGTTTGGTGAGATGGCAGTGTGGCACCCCTCTTTTCCCCACCCCATTCACTTTAGAAGACACTATTCATGGAAAAGTTACTTTTGAGACTATCTCTCTCCTCTTCCTATTTCCTTTCTTTCCCATGGAATCTCACCCCATGTCTATTTCCTCTCTCTCTCTCTCACAAATCCCACTCCACTACAAAACGCATTTGATGAGTCATAGAATCCCCATCCAACCAAAAAGCGCCATAAGGAGGTACTGAGACTGAGCCCGAGGACCGAGCCAAATAGATAGATGTCGTGTCAAACCGGTCAACCGGCGGGTGACTATCACCGTAATTCTCTATATGGCCGAGCACCGTGGCCGAGCATTGAGGCTACCGAGCACTGAGTCAAGCCTACCAGGGTCGGCCATACAGACGAGTGTCCCCCAGGGACGAGCACCGAGCCGAGCACCAGGATGGTCCGAGGATGCCCCAGCTAAGCACGATGCTTAGGACACCACACAATCGCCACCTGGGCCGAGCACAGTGCCTAGCACCAAGGGCTCGGTCAACCGAGATGAGCTCTCTCCAGAAACAGCAATCACGACTTCTCGGGGATCATGGGGCCACGCCAGCACCACCCGAGAATCATGAGATGCGAATTGGGCCACGATCCCTGCACAATACCAAGTTACACTCCAATAAGGACACTTACTTCGTTAAGAGTCCCGCTCCGAAAATAACTTTCCCCTCCACGCCGCGTGGAAGAGCCCTACCAATAGAGGACTTTTACCATATAAGGACTCCTCCAATCGCCTCATCTCATCCTATAAATGCTCAGGTATGGAGCTCAAGCACTCATCTCACTTTCACTAAGCTGTTATGCTGTTGCACTGAAGACCTGACTTGAGCGTTGGCGAGTCTTAGGCCAGAGCCACACCGGCTCTCTTGCGCTCACTTGATTTTTGCAGGCTCATCCGTGGGTGAATCGGGTATCAGAGGTTTTCATCCACAACAGATTTGACGTCGTCTATGGGAACGACATCAGCTAGTCATCGTCATTTCTACTAATCGACAAAGCAAAGACAATGGTTATGCAAACAAGATCGGGACAACATGGCTTTGCTTCCCGTGGAGATGAGCCGCAACCTGATAGGCAAGTGAGGCACTCTCCCATGCTCCCTGAAACGTCACGGTAGGGCGCAGCAGGAAGACCTTCACGGGGGGGAGGAACTCAGTGAAGTGTGGTTGTCACTGCCAACCCAATTCCCTTGTCAGAGGGTGGAAATGGTGGAAGTGTGCTGGACACGACGGCTGAAAGGAGGCCCCGAGCCAAGTCGAACGAACAAGGATTGAATTTGCCTCCGCCTCCCCCCAGCATGAGAATTTGCATCTGGAGGCCCCGACGAACAATCGATAAGTTATGGGCCAGCCACCGGTTGCACCCCCTTGGAACCAGTGCTCATCGAGGAAAATCTACAGCGAAACGGCGGCCGGCATCGAGCTGAGAAGAGCTGAGCATCATCATCTCATCCGCCCGGTCAGAAAACTTCACCCCCGTGTGCCCACAGGAGTGCTCGGCGAGACGATCTGGAACATCGTCGGAGTCTGAGGGCGGGAGGAGAGATCGAACCGCCAACTTCGATCGCTAGAAAATCAGTGTTTTTTGATCGCCTTGGGGAGGATGGGCCACCGAGGGGACGCCGAGAACATCGACGTATTACCGAAGAAGGGGAAAGGTTCCACCATAGCCCTCGGCGCCAAAGCCCGCCTCTCCGAGAAGAGCAACAGAGGAGCCCCCGTTGGTCCAATTTCCAAGGGGAAAGGAGAGCATGGAGGAGTGAGGCAGACTGAGCCGAACATAACGATCGACCTCGGCGAGATGATCCCGAGTCGAGGGATAGGATGGCCGACCTCGGTCGGATGGGTAGGATGACCTGCACCAGGCTGGCAAGCTGAATGGCCAAGCGATCGAGACTGAAGTAGAAAGGAGGTTGCGAGAATTGGCCGATCAGGTTGAGGGATTAAAGAATTAGGCGACCCCGAACGCCTACTCTCTGGTCGGAAGGAACCCTTATCCTCTCGAGATCTTGACTACACCACTACCGGCCGGGTTCAAGCCCCCTCCCTTCGACCGGTATGACGGGACGACTGAGCCGACGGATCATATTAACTACTTCAATGCGATGATGGCCATGTACGGAGGAACGAAAATTGTCTCCTGCCATGCCTTCCCTTTGTTCCTTAAGGGCGTGACGACCTCATGGTTCTCATGGTTGCCACCGAACTCCATCATGAGCGGCGTTCAGCTCTGTCGCGCCTTTGTCACGCGCTTTTAGAACAACATGAAGCACAAGAAGATGACGGTCAATCTCCTTAGCGTGAAGCAAAGGCTTGATGAGTCAATCCGAGCATTCGTCTCCCGTTTCAATAAAGAATCTTTAGATATCAAGGATTTGGATGAGGCCACAACCCATACGGCGATGAGCAACGAACTTACAAACATGGACCTCATCAAGGACTTGGCCCAAAAGCCGACTAAGAATATGGCTGAGCTTTTGGAGAGGGGTAACGAGTTCGCATACATGGCGGAGGTGCTCTAAGCATGGAAGGTGAGCGAAGGCAAGGCAGGGCAGAGAAGAAAAGGCCAACAACTGACTGCCGTAAGGATGAGAAGTGGACCAAGATTGTTCATCGAGCTGAGAGATCAGACCGAGCTTAGAGTCCCCAGTATACTCCCTTGAATACCTCGCGTAAGGAGATTTTGATGTAAATACAGGACGAGGGGTACATCCGCAGACCTTGACCGATGCAAGCCGGGTCGTCCCAAAACCCCAACAAGTACTGTCTATTCCACAAAGACGTTGGCCATAACACCGAAGAGTGCTACCAGCTGAAAAGAGAGATTGAAGAGTTGATCAAGGTAGGACACCTGAAGCGGTACATCAAAGGGAGCCGGGAAGAGCGAGGAAATCGATGACCCAAAGACCGTGATCAAAGGAAGGCCAAGCCGAGGTCCGAGAGTCAAACGTTCGAGCGCGATGATGGGAAATCCTAAGCTGAGAAGAAAGATGATGGGTCCGGGCCAAGCAATGACAAAGGAGCTCCCATATACACCATCCTCAGAGGGCCCGGGCAAGGGTCCACCCAGAAGGCCAAGGCGAATGTGTGGTTCATCGGGGTTACGGAGATGCCAAGCAAAAGGCCGAAGTCTGAGGCGACAATCTCCTTCACCGAGGCCGATCTCGAAGGTATAAGTTTACCTCATGATGATGCTTTGGTGGTGCAGGTGGAAATCGCGAGGAGACCCGTTCACCGGGTATTGGTTGATACGGGGGCATCTGAAGACCTCATATCACTCGACGCCTATCGACAGTTCGGCTTCGGAGATGATGCACTCAAGCTGGAAGGAACCTCCCTCCATGGATTCTCGGGCGCCTCTGCCATAATCAAAGGGTCAATTGACCTACTGGTTACGTTCGAACAAGCTCCATGCCAAGCGACGATCCAAGTTAAATTCATGGTGGTACGGTCGGTGGTAGCTTTTAATGTGATACTCGATTGCCCATCACTGACCGCCCTCCAAGCCATCATCTCGCTAATGCATTTAAAGATGAAGTTCCCACGGAGAATGGGATCGAAGAAGTTCGAGGTGACCAAAAGAAGGCTCGAGAATGTTACGCCACATTCGTTAAGCAAAACAAAGGAAATGTCCAAGGAATGGCTATATACGTTGAGCACCTCCCTGAGGACCAGTAGGATGAGCTCACTGAAAGGTGCGGAAGGCCCATAGAAAACCTCATCCCATTCTTCCTTAGTGACAAAGATCCAACGCAGATGGTACAACTCGGATCACTACTGGGCGAGGAGCAAAGGAATCAGCTCGAAAACTTCTTGAAGAGGAATACCGATGTATTTGCTTGGTCAGCCGCCGACATGCCTGCTATGTCAAGGCACATAGCCGTGCACCGACTCCATGTGGACCCGAGCCGAAAGCCAATCCAACAGAAGAGAAGAAACTACGCCCTCGATCGGCAAGCCACGATAAAAAAGGAAGTGGAGAAGCTCCAGCGATTGGGGTTCATTCGAGAAGAAAAGTTCCCGATGTGGTTGGCGAGCATCGTCATGGTTCCCAAGCTGAATGGGAAGTGGAGGATGTGCATCGACTATACTAACCTCAACAAGGCATGCCCGAAGGATGAGCACCCCCAACCCTGGATCGACCTATTGATAGATGCCACCGCGGGGCACGAGATGTTGAGCTTTATGGACGCGTACTCCGGGTACAACCAAATTGTGATGCATGAAGAGGATGAGACTTACACGGCCTTTCGGACCGACCAAGAAAATTTCTACTATAAAGTCATGCTGTTCGGATTGAAGAATGCTAGAGCAACATACCAACGTATGGTCAACTACATGTTCTATGAATAGATTGGCCGAAACATGGAGGTATATGTGGACGACATGTTGGTGAAGTGCTTGAAGGCTGAGCATCACTTGGCCGACCTGGAAGAGGCCTTTGGAGTGCTAAGGAAGAACCAAATGAAACTGAATCCCGCCAAATGCGCCTTTGGCGTGACGTCGAGAAAATTCTTTGGCTTCATGGTTTCCATACGGGGAATTGAGGCCAACCCGGCGAAGATCAAGGCTATTCAAGAGATGAGCCCTCCAAAGACAATCCGAGAAGTACAAAGACTAAACAGAAGAGTCGCGGCGCTAGCGCGGTTCATGTCAAGATTGGGCGACAAATGCTTACCCTTCTTCAAGGCTTTAAAGAACATTCGAAGCCCGAAAGACTTCGTGTGGACGGATGAATGCCAACGGGCTTTTGAAGAATTGAAGAAGTATTTGGAGAATCCACCTCTACTCACCTGGCCCGAGCTGAGGGAAGAGCTCCAAAAAGTCTCTTTTCATTAATCTAAAGCCGACGGCTCAGCGCAGTACAAAAAAGCCTTTCGGCTCAGTGCATACAAAAAAAAAAATAAGTGTTCAAACCCCCAACAAGGGGACATATACATCATAGGCAAAAAGAAGGAGGGTTTCAAGGGGCGGCTTCAACAGTGGGCTCCTTAGAGGTGTCCTCGGCGACGTTCTTAGCAGCGACCTCAATAGCGTCCTCAATGGCCTCCTCGGCAGGGGGGCCCTTTGGGTCCTCAGCATGAGCAGGCAGCTCGACCAGCGGGTTCACCTCGGTGGGGATAGTCTGCATGACCTCCACCCCATCTTCCTCACCCAGCTCCTCGACCATCGTGGTTGCGTCTTCGTCGAACTAGGAGAAGTTGAGGGTAGGGTAGGCAGCTTTCACCTCGGCCAAAAGATCGGCTCGGCCCTCTTCGTACCCGTCCAAGTACGAAGGTTTCCTCAAGCCATGGCACAATTCTTCGAACTCCTTGGACCGAAGGTACTCCTCCATCGCCTCGGCTCAGGCACACACTAAGTCGGCCTAGGCCTTCTTCTTCGCTTGCTCCAGCTCGATCTTCAGGGCCTGCACCTCCTTCTTATGCCGAGCCTAGAGAGGGCCCACCTCATATTGAAGGGCCTTGAGGTCGAACTCGGCCTTCTTGAGCTTCCCCTCGACCTCTCGACGTGCCTGAATGGCCTTGTTGGCCTCCTTCCCAGCTTGCTGGGACTGAGCTTTGAGGGAGGCATTGTCATTAAGCATCCGCTCGAGCCGAAGGGTGACCTTGATAGCCTTGGCGAACCCCTGAGACAACAGGCCAAGCATAAGTGGGGATGAGCCTGAGCAGAAAAGTTACGTGGCAAGAAATGAGAAGAGACTCACCATTGCAAAATCTTGGAAGAGGGTGGATAGGAGCTCAGGGTCGCTCAGATCCTCCAACATGGCTTTGTCTTTGGGGAGTCGACCCATGTCAAGCCACTCCTTGGCATGAGCGGCCGAGGTCAGAGCTAATTCCCCGGGGAAAAGACGCCAGGAAGCTCGGATCGGGATGTTGCTGGCCGAGGCTCTCCCCAAGGCCAGCCTAGCGACGTCTTGGCTTGAGGGAACCCCAAGGGAATTACCACCCGAGGTGTTGATGGAGAGCTTCTGTCGCTTTATATCCCTTGGGGGGCTCTGCTCGCCTTTCTCCCTCTGCGACTTCTCCCTCTTCGTGGGGCTCAGGTCGCCCTTGTTCTTCCTGGCCTAGAGGCCGACCACTGTGTCCTTAGGGCTCGGCAGGACCGCCTTTCCCTTTCCGGTCTTGGAGGCCTTGGCCCTTGACTTGGCCTTCTCGGCCGCTTTCCTCTTCCTCTCCTCAGCAAGCTCGGTCTTGAGCCGAGCCGAGTCCATCGGGGGGATGTAGCCGACCATTGCAAGAACGAAAAGGGAGAGTCAGAAAACAATGAGAAAAATCACAAGTAACGAGCTCGGCTTGGATTCCCTACCCGGGGTCAGCTTCCACACTCGCAGAAACTCCTCATCCAGGAGTTGCATGACGTAGAATGGAGGGTACTGGCGAATCTGATCGTACGAGGTCTGCTCGTACTCATTCAGAGGTATTACCCAGTTGACGTAACTGAGTTTTATCTCCTTCCACTTGGTTCAGAAGGGACAGTTAGGGATGGAAGCGAAGAAGAACCAAGGCTTCCAGTGCTTATTGGAGGTCGGCACTCCGGTCAGATATTTGTGGGCTCATGGCCGGACTCTGGGGCAAGGGGACTTCGGCAACGTCGCCCTGACGGGGTTCCACCACGGCGGGCTTGTCCTAGGTCAAGCCCAACAAGTCTATGATGGTAGAGTAGGTGGAGAGCTATCGGCTCGGACTCGTAACCTCACCTACCCTGGCGAGTGCCTCGCCCTCGTAACCACTACCAACTGACATGGTGAGGAGAGAAGACTTACTGGTTGACTAAGCTTGAAGAGGAGCCGAACGCAAAGGAACGCTAAACACCGAGAGCAACCGAGAACTTTGAACCAGCCGAGCACTCCAAAAATTTGCACAATGTCAAATAAGCACAGAGCCATCGCCTATGTATAGCCACTGGACCACCGAGATCCAACGGTCGAGAAGAACCCAAGAAAAGAGATCTAACAGTTCAGATCCTCCAACGGTTCGAATTCCTAAGCCATTATTGCAGTAGGTGATGTGGCACTGACAACCCAACTGCTAGAATCCGTACAACGTCAAATCGCCGCAAATAATGACCTCGGACTCGACCTTGGGACAGAATAGATAGCAAGCCGAAAGACTGTACTCACCATGGATGAGCTGAGCCTTGATGAGTAGGGGGGCCTGTGATGCGTCACAAAATCCCCATCTAACCAAAAAGCGGCACATGGAGGTACTGAGACTGAACCTGAGGACCGAGCCGAACGGACAGATGCCGTGCCGAACCGGTCAGCCGACGGGTGACTATCACCGTAATTCTCCATATGGCCGAGCACCATGGCCGAGAGTTGAGGCTACCGAGCACTGAGCCGTGCCTACCAGGGTTGGCCATACAGACTAGCGTCCCCCAGGGACGAGCACCGAGCCGAGCACCAGGATGGTTCGAGGACGGCCCAACTGAGCACGACGCTTAGGTCACCACGCACTCGCCACCTGGGCTGAGCACGGTGCTGAGCACCAAGGGCTTGGTCAGCCGAGACGAGCACTCTCCAGAAACAACAATCGTGACTTCTCGGGGATCACAGGGCCACGCCAGCACCACCCGAGAATCACGGGTTGCGGATCGGGCCACGATCCCAGCACAATACCAAGTTACACTTCAATAAGGACACTTACTTCGTTAAGAGTCCCGCTCTGAAAATAACTCTCCCCTCCGCGCCGCGTGAAAGAGCCCTACCAATAGAGGACTCTTACCATGCAAGGACTCTTCCAACCGCCTCATCTCATCCTATAAATGCTCAGGTATGGAGCTCAAGCACTCATCTCACTTTCACTAAGCTATTACACTGTTGCACTGAAGACCTGACTTGAGCGTCGGAGAGTCTTAGGTCGGAGCCACACCGGCTTTCTTGCGCTCACTTGATTTTTGCAGGTTCATCCGTAGGCGAATCGGGCATCGGAGGTTTTCATCCGCAACAGCATATTCCATTTATTTCCTTTTCTTGTCAATCCAAACCACAGCATGTGGAACCCACCCTCACAAATTTCCCTCCCATTTTTATCCGTCAAACAAACAGGGTCTTAGGAATATCCGGATAACCAAATCCTTGCATCCAAATACAAGCCTTTTTGATGCCCCCGTCGTTTTGTCGTAAGAGTATACTTTTGTCGAAGACATGTACACAAGTAGAACAGAACATCGTCAACACGTGTTTCAATATAAGTGGCCGTATGTAGTAGATAAGAGGTTCTATATCCATCCAGGTCATACAAAGGTAAGGAAAGACGACGCTAGCTAGCCAGTAATGATCATACAGATTGGAATCACAACTCCACTATTGAATTTGATTTGGTGATTGCCAAAGAACAAGTGGGCTGAGATTCTTTTTTCATTTTTTCTTATAATAATATATGGTTTTCTGTTTATTTAATTAGTTTATACTTTTGTAATGCAAATATACTAAAACTAATTATTTACACCACCTGGTACGTTTTTGCTTCCCTGTCAACTGATAATGACCGCTTTTATCCCAAAAAATACAAAAATTGATAATGACCAATAAGTGGAAAATCGTCCTCGGGAGCCCTTGTTACTCTGTTTATTTTTTGGGAAAATTTCTTAGATCCACGAGATAAAAAAAAATAATTACAAGATAAGTATATTTAAAATTTGTTTTACATTCACAAATACAAATTTTGAAAAGATTTACCTAATTCCCAAATTAGTTAGTTTTCGTCCTGCCCAACAAGAAAATAGAACTAAATTTCCTAAAATACCCTTTGACATCACTTTTTTCTATAATTTAAGCCTAAAGATAAGCAACAACAATAACAATTAATACTAGATAACTACAATAGATTTTTATTGAAATCACTCTAGAAAATCCCTTAAAATATAAACTCTAACATAAAGGTTGCAAGACACTCTGTTCATGCTTCATTTTCAAAGTTAGAAACAATGTTGTTTGTCTGTAAAATCATTAATCATAGAAGAAAATATTAATTTCCTTATAATCTTCTCACATTTTAATTCAAGTTTTTTTTGTCATACATTTTTATTCAAGTTAAAACAATGATTATAGACAAGTTTTAATCCATTATGAATGATGATCGGAGCTGCTGTGGACTTTCTGTTTCAGGTTTCATTGATCTTAGAACACTACTTGTAGGGATCTCGACGAGGTGGGAAAGAAGAGGAGGGAACCCAATCCAACGAATGGGGAAAGAAGAAGGAACCAAGGGGGAATTGTGCAAGTGAGATACGTTTATTGGTTAAGTTAATAATCCTTATTTTTAAGCTTAAATTATGAAAAAAAAAATGATATCAAAGGGTATTTTAGGAAGTTTGATTCTATGTTCTTGTTGGGCGGGATGAAAACTAACAAATTTGGGGATAAGGTAAATCTTTGCAAAATTTATATTTGTGGACGTATAACAAATTTTAAATGTACTTATCTTTTAATTATTATTTTTATCTTGTAGATCTAAAAAATTTCCCCTTATTTTTTTTTTCCTTATGTGCAAAAGGTTGAGAATATTCATCCATGAAAACCTAGCTAATTACCTAACCTCATGAGTGCATCCACTACATACGCCTTCTATAATCAAGATGTCTCTCTCACTTTCAGCTTAATTCATTCCACATTTTAACTGTTTCATTTCATGGGGACCATAAAATGCATCTATTTTGTCTCCTAAATCTTGGTTATACCCTCATTAATTACATGCAATACTTAATGCTTTCTAGAATTTGGTTTTATTTGGAAAGAATCTCATACCTTGAGTCATAAGCCCAATAATATCATACAATATTCAATACTAGCTAAAAATGACATAACTTAATTACCCCAAGAGAGCAGCAAAGTGGGACTTATGGGTAGAGCTACAAGAAGGATAAGGTTAGGTAATGGCCATATGCTTTCCCCTCCAATGGAATATAAAAGGATTGATTTAAATCACAGTATTGGGTACCATATCAATCACTACGTACAATATGTCGATATTGGTATTTTGCAATAAATGTTTTTTTTTTTTCCTATTAAAAAACACTACCCTTGAACATTTGTTTCAGATATCCCCACCATGGCTCCATAGTTGTCATCTGGGAAACTTTGTAATAGCAATATCGGGTCTGACCAATATTGATACACCAATACACTACACCTTTTTATTGTTATTTTTTTTCCCCCATAATAGAGAAGCGGGTCTAATGGAACCTGAGCTCATAGGCCCCAGATACAAGAGAGCATGAAATTATCATCCATTCATGTTGATGTCCCTACATGCTTTTTCATTGGCCTTCTTATCTTAAAAATATAGTAAATTCAAATTTTTCCTTGAAAAAAAAACTTCTTTTTCTTTTAAAAAGTAAGATTGAATTAAAAAGATAAAAGAGATCTAGCATTCCCCCCCCCCCCTTGGCATATTTTAATGATTCCATCAGGGAATCCACAACTAATTATAATCAAGGACATAAGATATTTTCTCTGAATTGTTCTACGTTGGATGCCTAATCATGGTGCTGTTCTCTTTATAATAATACCAAAATGGAAAAAGGTTTCCCATGTCATCAATGTACCATCATCTTTTCATATGAGTTTAATTTATTATTATTATTTGGATAGATTATAGATCAACCGTTGGTTTTCAATCGAAACTCAAATCACCCAATGATTTTTGAAAAAACTCAAATCACCCCCTAATTTAGACCCCTAAATGCCAAATTAGCCTCTGACATTAATTTTATGTTGTTAAGTAATGATGTCACCCAATTAAATAAATTTAAATCCTTAAACTACCTTTGAGCAGTATTAATTTATAATTTTACCCTTATAACTAAAAATCTCAAATTTATCGTCTTCCTCACACCTGCAACTCAATCTCAAGTAAAACGAAAAGATGAGTTGCAGATGTTTTCAGGTTAATGGAGGGAAGAAGAGAATGGGATTTTCGGTGGATTAGATGGTGGCTGGTATCTCGGTGGAGGTGGGATAAGAAGAAAACAAAAAGAGGGAGGCAAGTGTTAGGAAAATAGAAAATGGGGTTTGACAGTAGGCAATAGGAATAGAAAAAATGGAAGAAGATGAGTTTGGTTGTTCAAGGAATTGAGATAAGATGGGAAATAGAAGAGGGTTTCGGTTAGGGTAAATGGAGGAAAAATCAAAGATTATTAAAAAAACACCATCACTCTTCTTCTTCTTAAGGAATTAAGAGGAACTCAAGCAATTTCAATGGTCGGAGTTTGAAGCAACAGATCGGTCAGAGATTGAAGCAGCAGGTCCAGCCATCCAGGTAGGCTTTGGTCTTGCTGGTTCTTTCACCCCCCAAGACCTTTGACTCGTCTGGATCAGATTAGAGTGCTCAGCATAGATCTTCTCAGTTTGCTTCGCTTCTCTGTTTCGATTCTTAGGTCCCTCTCTCTCCATGAATCTTTTTCGATCTTCTCTGCAACTTCTCAGAAAAACCCACTGCCCCTTTTCAACCCTTTTTCTCCCAAATGTCTACTAGCCTCCCTCCATGCATGAATCCTTTTTCAATCTATACTGCAACTTCCTAGAAAAACCCACCATCCCTTTTCAACTCTTTTTGTCTCCCAAATGTCCACCAACCTTATTTCTCAGAAGACTTCGTCTCCTCTCCTCTCCTCTTCTTTCCAGCCATGATCGATCAAACCCGAAAGGCAAAAACTGAATGAAAATGAACCCAGAAACGGAAGCTTTAATTGCAACCCAGAAATAGACAAGTGACACAGAACCAGGAAACAGTGGGAAAAAAATAAAAAATGAAAATGATAAAGGGAATGTAACAGTTGAAGAATCCAGGGTGTATACTTAAAAAAAAAAAAAAAAAAAAGAAGTTACGAAGAAGGAAGGGAAACGGATTTAGTAGTGTGAGGCTTGGTCTCTGCTCAAGACTGAATCTCTGGTAAGAGCTGAACAAACCTGAAATGAAGAACGTTGGATACTTAGCAAGTCCAATGGTGGCGGGCACACCGTCGTCCCTGTCGAATGAAAAATAGAGTTAGGGCGAAGCAGAGGCGGCGGTGGTGGCAGTGCTGCCACCGGAGTTGCAGGAAAGGGTTAAATATTTTAGGTTGAAGGTGAAGGGTAGTATTATAAATTTAAGGGAAAAAGTTTTCTGTTCGGGAGTGTGGCCTACGCTAACACTCCCATGAGTCTATCTCTCTCCTCCCCATGTGAAAAGACACCTCTGTCCCCTTGTTTTAAGGAGGAGAGAGATAGACACATGGGAGTGCTGGCGTAGGCCACACTCCCGGACAGAGAATTGCTTTCCTAAATTTAATTATAATGTTTTAGTACAAGGGTAAAATAGTCCTTTCACACCAATAACTAACAGCAGACTAACACCCTTACTATAGAGGGGGTAATTTGAGTTTTTCAAAAACCAGGGGATGATCCGAGTTTCGATTGAAACGAGGTGATGTAGTTACCCTTATTATTTTTATCTTCTTTCACACAATAACTAACAGAGACTAACACTTATATAGAGGTAATTTGAGTTTTTCAAAACGGGGATGATCGAGTTTCGATTGAAAACCAGAGGGTGATCTGTAAGTTACCCTTATTATTTTTATCTTCTCAGGTTCCGTGCTCGGTACAGTTCGTCTGATTCCTCTCATAGGAGGTGGAAATGATCACCTTACCCCTTGCCCATATGGGGTCCACTCCCCTCTTATTAGAGGAACTAGGGAACTGTACTGGGCAAAGAAACTGAGAGGATAATTTTTCGGTCTCATATGAATTTTTTTTTGGTAACCGAGTCCCTTATGAATGATTTTATTTTTGGCATATGGTATAGAAGATTCTCCCCCACATTAAGTGCATGAGAAACCCTTCACTTATCAAAATTGAACTTCATCAACTTTTTTCATGTTTAATAAGGGAAAAAGAAAGTTGTCTAATTAGATGGAGCCTGTGCCTAGACACAAAGCGTTGCAAAATAACTGCCTTGCTCCCTATAAAATAAAAAATAGCATCCATGCTAATGCCCTTGCGTTGGTGCAGACCCATGTGACCACGCAGAGATTTCTTGTCTATTTTTTAAAGATTAAAAACGACAAATATACCTTACCCCCCCCCGCTCCCCAATCAGTATTGGATATAGGATTGGTCTTGGCCGACACTAATACGGATAGCCATGCATCTGACAGGATCAGACAGATTTACCTCTGGTTTTTATTTTAAAAATAGTTTTGTACTTTTTACCCTTGGTCTCTACCAATCCACAGGTATGGAATCGCCCCGTAATCGATAGCGCCTCACACCAATATTGATCCAATCCAAGCGATTCTTCCGATCCACAAGCAATCCCTAGAACTGTGCCCCCAACCCACACACCTACCTACAGAAAGAAAGAAAAAACAACTGAAAAGCCAATTTAGGGACTGGGTCTCAATTTTTCGGGATATTCTTCAAATGAATGGTTTAAGTCTTAAAAAACGGAGGAGGGTATATAGATTGGAAATACTATGGGGTTGTCAAATAATCAAACACTTGAATTCTTCTACGTTTATATGTCAAATTTCAAGCCTAATAAGTCTTGCAATTTGGAAGAAATAAAGTTTGGAAAGTCCATATGTCGAAACTTCTAAGAATTAAAACCGTCTAATAGCTGAACTGAAAGTGAGAGGGAGAAAAGGTACGGTGAACAAGAAGTCCAATTAATGGTGATTGACTTGGGCTTCGGCCACTTAAGTATTAGATGTGGGCCAATCCACATGTATCCAACAGTACAAATTGGGCAAATCAACCGAATCCTCGGCTCTTTTCTTCTTTAGAGAAAATTTTTGATTGTCACTGTTAAGGATTGTAATATCCCACACTTCATTAGATTCTTCAATTGGAGTTTATATAGAGATTACAAGGAGTGAGAAAGCTCACTGGTTTTACAAGGAAAGTGTTCAAAGAATATTGGGTTACCATTACAAAGAATATTGGGTTTCCATATCTTGAGGATTCTTGCATATCAGTCCATATTATGTGTAGAGATCCATTGCTTGCATATCAAGGCATATCACATGTGTAAAAAATGTAAAGAGAGGCACGGTTGGCATTATACACTCAATACACCCCCTCAAGGTGGAGATTCAGGGACTCGAATCTTCAGCTTATCCCTTAAAAATTGAAATCGAGCAGTGCCAAGTGCCTTTGTGAGTGTGTCAGCCAATTGGTCCTTGGTTGAGATAAATTGCACTTGCAATTGTTTCTTGGCCACACGATCGTGGACGAAGTGGAAATTGATTTCCACATACTTGGTTCTTGCGTGGAACACTGGATTGGCTGATAAGTAAGTGACCCCTATATTATCACACCATAAAATGGGTGGACCAGAGATCGGATATCCAAGTTCACCAAGAAGTGATTCTAGCCATATCAACTCGGCCAACGCATCAGCCAAGGCCTTGTACTCGGCCTCTGTAGAGGAGTGTGCCACTGTCTTTTGCTTACGGGAGGTCCCAGAGACCAAATTCGGAACAAAAAAAAAAAACAAATCCCCCTGTAGACTTACGGTCTAGGCTATCCCCAGCCCAATGCGCATCAGAAAAAGCTTGCAAGGATCAGCTAGGGGACCGTTCAATTAACAAACCATGAGATTGAGTGCTTTTCAAGTAGCGTAAAATACGCTTCACCAGTTGCCAATGAGAAGAGGTGGGTGCATGCATGTATTGACAGGCACGATTAACTGCAAATGCCACGTCGGGTCTGGTAAGTGTCACATACTGCAAGGCACCAACCCATTTTACCCACACCCCACCCTTCCACGGCCTTACCTTGGTACCCGGATACATGGGCTTCACACCATGTGACTCCTGATATTCAATCCCTCTCACAGTTTGATGGCTACACAGGATGAGATCAGTTATATGTTGGTAGCGGTAAGGGCTTACCCGTCTCTCATCTGGGTTATTCTTCTCTTCCATCTCTTTCCAATCGTATTTTGCATTTAACTAATGTTCTCCATGTTCCCTCTATCTCTAAATGTCTTCTTTTTGTTCAACAGTTTTACCAGGATAATAATGTTTATTTTGTTTTTTATCCATCTCATTTTTTTGTGAAGAATCAGGTCACCAAGGCCACACTACTGTCAGGACCGAGTAAAGGGGGTCTTTATGAACTCCTTTGTCCTAGTCCTCCTTTTGTTCATTTTGCAGTTCGTTCTTCTAGTGACATCTGGCATCGTCGATTAGGGCACCCGCATGAGCGCTTACTCCATCAAATGATTAAAATAAATAATTTACCGTATTTTTCACGTCTTAGTACTATTTGTACGGTGTGTCAGTTAGACAAAGCCAGTAGACTTTCTTTACCTGTTACCGACAGTCGTAGTTTATTTCCATTAGATTTAATTTATAGTGATGTGTGGGGTCCCTCACCCACTCCGTCTTTATCTGGTCATAGGTTTTATATTATTTTTGTGGATGATGCGACAAAATTTATATGGTTTTATCCTCTTGTGCGCAAATCAGAGGTTTATAGTATTGTTCAACAATTTCAGGCACTAGTTGAATGCCATTTTGAAAGGAAAATTAAAGCAATTCAAACAGATTGGGGAGGAGAATTTTGGACTCTTCCCAAATTTTTTACTAGACTTGGTATTCAACATAGGGTTTTGGCACTGCATACCCATGAGCAGCAAGGGTCTGTTGAGCGTCGTCACAGACACATTGTTGAAACTGGGCTTTCCCTTCTTGCCCATGGGTCGGTTCCCCAACATTTTTGGAATTTCGCTTTTGAAACCGCAATGTATCTAATTAATAGAATGCCCTCCGCGGTCTCCAATGGGGTGTCTCCTTTCCAACTTGTTTATCACAAATTACCGGATTATAATTTTTTAAAGGTTTTTGATTGCTTATGTTTCCCATATTTAAGACCATATAACAGGCATAAGATGGATTATCATTCCTTGCCGTGTGTCTTTCTCGGCTATAGCCCTTCTCATGCTGGTTACCGTTGTCTTCACATACCCTCCACTAGGATGTACATTGCGCATAATGTTCGCTTTGATGAGCATTCCTTTCCATTTTCTAAGTCTATGTTGGGTCCTTTTCCTGGCTCAGTTGCTTCACCATCTTCTGCTTGGGG
The DNA here is from genome assembly GCF_018873765.1 of Telopea speciosissima. Taxonomy (NCBI): domain Eukaryota; kingdom Viridiplantae; phylum Streptophyta; class Magnoliopsida; order Proteales; family Proteaceae; genus Telopea; species Telopea speciosissima. Next base: position 26,705,348 of record NC_057925.1, on the reverse strand, counting down.
TACTGCCCCTATTCGGCTCTCTCCTTTGAGCCGTCCCTCTACTACGGGTGTGCCCTCACCCTTACCAACACCCACTGCACCTCTACGAAGTTAGTCCTTCACCATCACCTTTACCTATGGGCAATTCGCCCTCACCTGCGGTTGGCATTATACACTCAATAGTCACCCACTATGAGGAGAGAATCTCTTCATCCACTATGATATGTATGACATTACAATTGAGTTTCATCATTAACTCTCTCACCCTATACTAAGCTGTCGAAAACACTCAGCTTCTCCGGTTGGATTCAAAGGTCAGGTGTTATGACTTAAGATGTTTTCTTTTCACCATTGATAAAGAGAAACTTGATATATATATATATATATATATATAAAATAATAATAATGATTGCTAGATTGGTAACCAATTAAGCTTTTGTCTCTTAATCCATGACAATGTGTGTCTAGTGTGTGTGGGGCAGTGAAACTTCTTTGGTTACATATAGCTAGCTAGTTAGTTACAGATATTATTCCTTTTTGTTTAGAATAATGAAAACTTCTAATTAACTAAGATTTCTTGGTAAAGAAAAGGGATAGCTAAAGCATCAATATAATGTAATTGAAATAATACTCTTATTGAATAAATATTGGAATGCCTCCATACAGCCTGCGCCTGCGGTTCTTTACAAAACAGAACCAAAAACGAATTGAAGAGAAAGAAGATCATAAAAATGATCGCTAACACTAACTTGGGAAAAATAATTGTAATCAGGAGTGATTATCTTGATAATTAATCCTCCATTAATCCATATCATGTTCTTTCTTGAAACGTTCTTGAACCCAAGAAATGTAGCTTGCAGCCTTGATATCAACATTTTCATCACCTTCACCACCGTAGAGACTGCTGATGCGGCCATTAATGGAGTCAATGGAAAGATCTTGATGATCAACCCTTCGGAAACCCAGCGACGACGCAGAAGAATATGGAGGTGTAGGCTTAACCTTGCTGCTACTTAAAGCAGGCTTGGGTGATCTATAGAAAAACTTGGCAAGCTTACCTCTCATGAAACCTTTGGCTGATCTATACAAAAACTTGGCAAGCTTACCTCTCATGAAACCTTTGTGCTTACGGTTCCCCTCCATATATTTTGTCTTTTAACTCACTCTTAAGCTATGAACTACCTTCTCGATCAAGCAGACGAATGAGTTCTTCAAACAAGGAGAAACCCCATATTTATAGCAATGTGTTGGTGTGACAAGTAACGTACTGTGTAATTAACTATAAAAAACTTGAATTATAAGATTGGTTTTTGAGATAGAATTGAAAACTGTGGGCCCCTTTAATATATCTGTACAGCAACATTGATCATATTTTGTAATCCTAGATAGAGAAATCTATGATGTGTGTCTCTTTAACATAGTTAAAATATTTTGTTTTTGAACTACCAAAAAATATATTCTTTTGATAATTGATGAGGACAAAAGGCTAATAAATATATATTCTTATATACCTACCTAGTTGTTAATTAGTAACTTTAACCGATATATGAGATGAAGTTGGAGAACAATTCAACCTGATACCTACCTAGTTTTTTTTACCCTACATATATTTGGAAAAAGGATCTATACTTTAGTAGTGTCTAATGAATTCTTACACATTAACATCTTATTTATTGTCAGATCCTCTTTTTGCATCTCAACCGTTCAACTTGTTTATTATTGTAACCCCACTTTTTCTATCGTCACTACATCCTCTTACTCTTAACTGGTTGCTAACCTACAATTAACTCTCTTTTCCTCTCATGAAATGACATCATTGCTCTTCAATTTATGATATTGTTTTGTCACTCACCTTGTTGGTGTGCTCTTGCTCTGAAAAACCCTCTCCTATATTTTGATAAGATGTTTTGGTAAAGTATATATAAAAGAAAAAGAAGAAAGTCTCATGTATACAAGTCGATAATAAAAGATAATAGAAAAGGATTTGTTTTACCATAAGCAGACTTATAGACCAGATGATATGAGAAATCAATAGAGAAAAACCCAACTTCCATCTTGAATTTGGTTAAGCCTTATTTGTTTGACGAAGAAAAGTAGAAAAGACAAAAAGAGTGGGAAACTTGTGCTTGTGTCCCACAAATTACCATAAATGTGCCTATTTTGTTTCATGAGGTGGGAAACCTTCATACAAACTCATTAAATGCATTTATTCTTGTCTGGTGAGGTGGCACCCCTCTTTTTTTCATCTCATTCACTTTCAAAGACACTATTTATGGAAAAGTTACTTTTGAGTCTATCTCTCTCTTCTTCCTATTTTCTTTCTTTCACATGGAATCCCACCCCATCTCCATTTCTTCTGTCCCATTAAATCCGACCCTATTACAAAATGCACATTCCATTATTTCCTTTCCTTTGTTTTCTTTTTATTGTCAACCTAACCCACAACATGTGAGACTCACCCTCTAAAGTTTTCCATCCCTTTTTATCCGTCAAACAAACGACGACCTTAGAAATATTAGGATAACCAAATCTTTGCATCCAAATGCAAGCCCTTTTATACCCCCATCGTTTTGTCGTCAGAATATACTTTTGTTGAAGACATATACACAAGTAGAACAGAACGTCGTCAACACGTGTTTCAATATTAGTGGCCGTATATAGTAGATAAGAGGTTCAATATCCATCTAGGTCATACAAAGGTAAGGAAAGACGACTCTAGCCAATAATGATCATACAGATTGGAATCACAACTCCACTATTGAATTTGATTTGGCGATCGCCAAAGAACAAGTGGGCTGAGATTCTTTTTCATTTTTTTCATATAATAATATATGGCTTTCTGTTTTTTTTAGTAGTTTATACTATTGTAATGCAAAGATACTAACACTAATTATTTACAGCACCTGGTACGTTTTTGCTTTCCTATCAACTCATAAAGACCAATAAGCGGAAAACCGTCCTCGTGACCCTTTTGTTACTCAGCTTTCTTTCTTTCTTTGTTTTTTTTCTTTTCTTTTTTCTGTTTAATGTGTAAAGTTCGAGAATATTCATCCATGGGAACCTAGCTAATTACCTAAGCACATGAGTGCATCGACTACATACATACAGTGCTGTAAATGGATCGGATTCAGCTCGGATAGTGCTATATCTGCATCCGCATCTAATTAGCTATCGGAAAGATTCGGATAGTGTTAAACGAATACGGACACAGATCGGATATTTTATCCGTTTACATATAAATATAGCTTTTCGGATAGCTATAGCCTATCCGTATCCGCATCTGCTTAGCTTTCAGATGGATTTGGATAGTGCTAAACGGATACCAATGCGAATATGGAAACGGATTTCGACTCTTCATTTACACCCCTACGTACATATGCCTTCTTTCCATATTTTAACTGTTTCATTTCATGGGGACCATAAATGCATCTATTTTGAATTTTTCTCCTCTTAGGTTCCCTGCCCGATTAGGAGGTTCCTCTCATAGGGAGAGTGGAAATGACGACCTCACCCCACCCGGGTAGTGTGTTCGGGCAAGGGGTGAGGTCGTCAATTCCAATCCCCTATGAGAGGAACCTACGAACCTGACCGGGCAGAAACCTGAGAGGAGTTAAGTCTTATACCCTCATTAATTACATGCAATACTTAATGCTTTCTCGAATTTGGTTTTATTTGGCGAGAATCTCATACCCTGAGTCATAAGCCGAATAATATCATACAATATTCAATACTAGCTAAACATGACACAACTTAATTACCCCAAGAGAGCAGCAAAGTGGGACTTATGGGTAGAGCTACAAGAAGGATAAGGATAGGTAATGGCCATATGCTTTTCCCTCCAATAGAATATAGAAGGATTGATTTAAATCACAGTATTGGGTACCATATCGATCACTACAATATGTCCATATTGGTATTTTGCAATAAATGGTTTTTTTTTTTCTATTAAAAAACACTATCCATGAACATTTGTTTCGGATATCCCCACCATGGCTCCATAGTGGTCATCCAGGAAACTTTGTAAATTGTAATAGCATTAGAAAACAAATTTATTGTCGGCTGATCCATATCGACTCAGTGTCACTATCGGGTCTGACCAATATTGATACACCAATACGTTATACTTTTTATTGTTATTTCCCCCCCCCCCCCCATAGTAGAGAACCGGGTCTAATGGAACCTGAGCCCAGATACAAAAGAGCATGAAATTACCACTCATTTATGTTGATGTCTGTTATGCAAAGAAAATTGCAGGAAATCTTTGATAGCACTTCAATTTGTGAGTCGCAGATCCAGAGATCTCGATCAGCTCAATCAGTTCTGATCTGAACCAGAATACTAGAAAGAATCGCGAAAAAGAGAAAAATGAGATCCAGTTCAATCTCAGGCGAGAGAGTTCTTGGGAGAGAAAAAGCGATCCCCCTTTCAATCCTGCTCCACCTATTTATAGCTTGTCCACTGGTTCCAGTCATCTTATTATCTTTCCAAGAATACCCTTCTAGAATCTTGATTTCCTACCCCCGGATTCACATGGACCGGGTTTTAGTAAATCATTTTCCTCCACCTTCTCTTCACCACTTACCTTTGGATTTCTTCTTGCTACATGTCTCTGTAAGATTGGACAATGAAAAATTGTTCATATCATTTGCCCCCCACTCCTTATGCTTCTAAAACCGAGCATAAGGAGTAATCATCCTTTACTTGGAGTTCAACTTAGAGAATTATATCATCAATGCTATGGATGGAGATGTGACTTTGATGATCGGTTTAATTTGTATGATCAGCTGCTGCATGGATATGCTCCTTCCTCAGGTATGCTCGGAGTTATTTGTCTCTTTTATAATCGTACTTGGAGCCCATAAACGTATCATTATTCCTCCGCTGCCATTTGTTATTTTATTCTTTGTCTTTCTCAAAAAGGTACCTAGCTTGGTTGTTTTTCTATTTTGGGGATCTATGCTCTTCCTTGAAAAGCATTTAAAAAGTTAAAATTTGAACTTTTCTTCTCCTAGGCACTTGCTTGTCGTTTAAGCTTTCTCTGGGCGATTCGATGCACCTTTTCATCATTTCCTTTTCTTGGTTTTCACCATTCAATCTCTACCACACGTTCGAATTTATGAAAATGATCTGGGGCATCCCTTTCCTCTGCATTCAGGTATTTATATACCGTCTCTGTCATCTTCCTGTCTTTTTTCATCACCTTTTGGAACTCAATTATTTTTCAAGTTCTTCAAGCGCCCAAGCTCTTCCCGCTCTTTAGACATTATCTGATGACTCTTTCTTTTAATTAGCGCCATCTCCCTCTTCGACTTCCAATCTTACTCGAGTAAGTCCCTTTCTCTTCTCCTTTGTCTATTGATTTCTTTGCTTTATTTAGAGAGAAATGTCTACCCCAGTGGGTTCTTCTAAGTCCGGTATAGAGGACGATGTTGCTGCCTTACTTGAATAGGGGGAACGTTTGTATTATCCCCCAATAGATTCTTCTATGGATAAGGATCTCCCTGAGTATCGCCCGACAGGACCCATTCAACAGTCTCGAGTGCATTCTGGTGCTGGTGCTAGTTCTTCTAACCCTAGCTGTTCAAAAATGAAATCTCTAAAGAAATCTTCCCACTCTCCTAATCCTACTTGCAAGAGGAAACAGTCCAAATCTTTAAAGAAGAATTCTAATGATAGTAGCAGTTCACCCTCTGATCCCACGAGTGGGAAACCCCTCGAGGATATCCCCTTAGTGATAGGGATTTCCGAAATAGTTGATTACTGGAGGGTCTATTCCATTCCAGATTTTATTGACTTCAGGGCTGCCAGTCCCAGCGATAGGCTCAACTCTTCATTCCCTGGAGAAATTGCAGTAATCGTAGACGCTTTTGGATCAGGCTTTCGCCTTTCCTTCCCCTCTTTTGTTTCTCAACTTCTGACCCACTATGAATTGGTCCCTTGTCAATTAGTCCCCAATTGTTGGAAGATGATTTGTGGGTTCATGCTTAAGTGTATGGGGCTGCACAGACCCGAGTCAGTTGACCTGCTCATTCGTTGCTTCATGCTCAGCGCTCACAAACATCATCGTGGTATTTACACTCTCCATCAAAGGACTTCTGATATTCCAATCATGGAAACTCCCACATCCTCCATTCATGTCTGCAAGTAGAGATTTTTCTGGGCTTCCTACACTGATCCCAGTTTCCCCAGTCAATGGGGTTATCCCAAGGCTAATAGGGTGAACAAAACTGGTCCCTTTGATCCCGAGGATTAAAAGACCTTGGATATGATCATGCAGAGTGGGAAGTCCCACTTCGTCACAAACAAGGCGATTGATGCCTTTAACATGTCTGAGCGTGGTAGGGTCTATCTGTTCTCAATTTATGTTCACTGCATATTGGACCATATCAATACCTCGTACTAACCTTTTCCTTTTCTTCCTCATTATCGTATCTTTTGTAGTGGATCTATCAAAGACGATAGCATATATCAAAGCTGGAAATGTAAGGTTTTCTGGCAAGGATTTGGCATTCTCCTCTACTTCTGACACCAAGAAGAGAAAATTGGAACAAGGCTCCTCGGCACAGGGCCCAAAGGATGATTTGATCAGGAAGAAGGGAAAGGCCCCACGCAATTCTGGGCACAAGCCTAATGATACAGGGTCTATAGTATTAGACCTTACAGGAGATGATGCTCATGATGGGTCCCTTCTGGAACCTCAGAAGAGCCTTCATCCTTTGTTAATTTGAAAGAGATGGAGAAGAAACAAAATGAGGAGAAAGAGAAGAAGCAAAGAGAAGAGGATGGGGGGATGAATCCCCCAATCGAGGACTAGAAGAGAAATCCGTCTAATGTGTTTGTTCCTGAATGGAATATTCAGGTTAGTCAGGAAGTGATGGACGATGAGGTTGCTGCCGAGTATATGGTCCAGAGATGTATTCCTCCAGCCGACCGTCATCTTATTAAGGGGATGGGGAATGAGTCTTTGGAGAAAAAAGTGTGCGCCCGAGCATATGAGGTAATATCACTACCTTTGATAATCTTTCCCAATATCTTGCCTTTATCTTTCTTTGTGGATTGATTAATCTCCTTTTTCTTAGGCTGTGGCTTACATGGTCAGATTAGTTGAGAGGAGTAGGGAACTGTCCCAACTCTATGCCAAGACCGAGGACGAGTATAAGGAGCTCACCCGCAAGTTTAGTGATTAGGCTCTTCACATCACTACTCTTGAGAAGGAGAAGGAACAGCTGTCCTCAGATAAAAAGGTTGCCGAGGATAAGGCCAAGGACAGTGCTCAGAATCTAGAGAAGGCCTAAGAAAACTTGAAGAAAGCCCAATCTGGGCTAGAGGTCGCTTTGAAGAAAAATGCTGACTTGGTGGCTGACCTTCAGAAGGAGAGGGCGGAGAGCAAGAAGAAACTGGAGGCTGCACAGAAGGCTGCCTTGGAGGCCAAAGAGGATGTTGTGGACAATTACCTGGCATCTGACGAATATAAGGCACTTTTCCATCAGACTGCTGGCACCAGCATGCTTCAAACAGCATACAACATTTGGATGGTGCTGATGAATCGTGACCCCACTTTCAACTCCTTAGATGTTCCAGAGATTGAGCAGATGAAGGCTTTGATGGCGGAGGGGAAATTTACCCCCGCTCCCTCCTTGGGTTTGAGGCCTGATATCCAAAAGTCTGATATCCAGAAGACCAAGTTTGTGAAGGTTAATTCTTCAAAGTCTAAGGTTGCGGCTGATCCCACTAAGGCCGCAGGTGATCATACGAAGCCCTTGGCAGCCACATCTTCTTAGGTCAGGTTCAATCCTTCAAAGCTCCAAGGTCTTGGTTTAAAGCCTGGTATGCCTGGTTTAATTACACCCCCGACCAAATAGCCCGATCATCCTTCGGTTCAAGCTACTAGTTCTTCTTCTGAGCCTATTTCCAACCTTCCTTTTGATCGAAAGAATGTTACTGAACAAGATCCCCCCACCCCAGCTTGATTTGTAGACATGTCGTTGTACTTGTTTGATCAGTTGAATAAATGAAGAAAAATTTGTCTCTTTCTAGTCTCGTTTGTGACTTTGCATGTTGATCATTTTCTAAGACTTCCCTTCAATTATTTATTTATAGGGGCATCTTGATATGGTCGGAGAAGTGTCTAATCCTAACAGCCGAGAAATCGAGCTCCAAAATCGACTTGAATCATACGAGAAATATTACACTACATTGTCTAGGCAATGTGAACGTCATGAGAAGAAGATTGAATACTATGAGTCTCTGGTCAGCTGGGAGAAAGATCTGTCCAAGAAGCTGGGGTACACGGAGCGTAACATTGCCAATCATATTTGGCGTGAGAAAAATGCCGCTGCCAACCACACTATAGTACATATTCTAAAATCAGCCATTTTCATACGCTTTTGTGAAGATAAGGTCGTGGAGGGTGCTAGGAAGATGTACGACCGGATAAGAGCCATTGCCCCCCACTTCCAATGGGGAAAGACAAAATTGGGCTTCATACCCAACAAGCTGTGGACTCCCCCCATTTTAGAAGCCTCTTCACTCTCGGCTCCACACTTCAAGAGTCCACCTGGTCGGCTTCCCCTGATTCCCCCACGTCCTGCATTTATGAATCAATAAATATTGTCTTGTCTTGCATGACTCTGTAACCCCAAATGTATAAATTGTACTTTGAACATAATGAGTTCGGCCATTTGTGTTTCATTTATATTTCGCCTTATATTCATGCTTTGCTTGTGTTCTGCGTGCCTTCAATCATTGTTTCCTATGATCGAAAATATTCTCTCTTTTATGTACGGTCTGGTTAAAATAACCCTTGGACTTCCCATACTACCATTAACTCTTCCAACCAACGGACGCTTCGTTTATAGTGTTGTCATTGGGATTCAAATTTTGAACCAAATCGTCGCTTCTTCCCAAAAAATCTACAGTCAGTTACTACTTCAGCAATAATTGATAGACACGTGGCAATTGTTGATTTACTAAATCTTTTGACAGTTCCCCATTAATCTCTTGAGCAATAAGATGCTACTACTTGGCTCTTCATGATCTTTTATGATTTGACTCTTTGAGATTCCGTCCTTTGAGAGTCCTGGCACTTGGGAATTCTAACCTCCCTTTCAACTCTAGTCATGTCTTCCTCTATAAATAGGTCTTCCTTCTTCTCTAACCTTTACTCTCTTTTCACCCTCTTTAGATATGGGTTTCCAAGTATTCTGCCCTTCTTGCTTCAGTCTTTTCTTCCTTCTTCTTTTGTGGTGTTATCTTTACCGTGGCTTCAGTTTTGCTACTCTGGAGACCATCTCAGACAATCTGGGAGCCCTTTTGGATTCTTCACTTCACCTTCTTAGCCTTGCTTGTTAGTTGACAATACGGTTGCAGCCTTGCTTCTCAGTTGACACATAGTGTCATTCGTTTCTGTAGGCTGCAAACCCTCAGTTTGTTCCGCGTGTCCAGGCCCACCTTCTGCCTCCCTCACTTGGGAGGAAACTGGTGGAGGACCTCGAGGGGGTTATTCCCCTCTGCTCTGAATCTCCCCAGAATTTGAGGATGTGGAGGTTTTTTGGGCAAGTCTGAGGCCGGTAGCATCTCGGCACCTTGCTTCATTGCCTCTTCTTCTTCTACTCCTGGGGCAGTTTGGACCCCTTGGCACACTCATTCTTTCCTCAGAGGGGCAGAGTGGCGTTGGTAAGGGGGCTCGTAGTTGGTGAAGAACCCCTCCGAGGTATAATGGAACTGAAGGATGCTGTGGTTAGGGTAGCCCATGATGCTCGTGCTAATCTTGATCAGCTTGGCATCCCATCTATGGCTACTCTCATGCAACACCTCCAGTTCCCTCCTCCAGTGGTCCCCGAATCTTCGAGCGTGGCGAATCCAGTTGCTACTCTTCGAGCTCGTGGTTTAGGCTAAGTTCGCTATTGCTTTTGCTTCTGCGCCACGATGGAGAGGGAGTTGCAAGATGCTCGAAGGAAACTAGGCGCCTCTGCCCTTTACTTGAGAAACAGTCCTCGTTCTGTATCCCATTTCCATGTTGTAAATGCTATATCTGTCTTTGCAGAGCATTTTGTATGTATTCCATTTCCATGTTGTAAAATCTGACCATAATATGAATAAAATTTGCATTTTCATTTAATTGTATGTCTATCTTTCATTTTTGCATAAGATTCCTTTACTGAAGATTGGTTGAGTTTTGATGCCAATGTCTTCCGAGCATCAATGCTTCTGTGGTGACCACTTTCATCATTTCTTCTACCGTGGTGAATTTAATTGGACTTGTAAGACGTAGTAAAACAAAATGATTTTCATTAACTTGGATGCTCAGATGCTTTCGTGCAAATAACTCATAATGGACTTAGTGTGTGAGCCCAATGGAATTGAGGCAAGAATTCCCTTAACTTTGATGCTCGGACTCTTTACTTCAAGTAACTTATAATGGGACTTAATGGGTGAGCCTAACAGAATTGAGATGAGAATGTCTCTAACTTTCGAGGATCATGGTCTGAAGACTTTTATTCTTCATGCTGATTTGCTGCTGAGTTTTGAGGTAACTGATATTCCTCAAGTTGAAACTTCATTTTTCATTGGGGAAGCGCCCCTATGGTGCAACTCACAATTATGGTCTAAAGACCATGAATTTTTGTTGGGAAAGCACCCTTATGGTGCAACTCGCCATTATGGTTTGAAGACCATGAATTTTTGTTGGGAAAACGCCCCTATGGTCGGATGACTATGAATCTTTGTTGGGGAAGCGCCCCTATGATGCAACTCACCATTATGGTCTGAAGACCATGAATTTTTGTTGGGGAAATGCCCCTATGGTGCAACTCACCATTATGGTCTGAAGACCATAAATTTTTGTTGGGAAAATGCCCCTATGGTTGGATGACCATGAATCTTTGTTGGAGAAGTGCCCCCTATGGTATAACTCACCATTATGGTCTAAAGACCATGAATTTTTGTTGGGGAAATGCTCCTATGGTCGGATGACCATGAATCTTTGTTGGGGAAGCAGCCCTATGGTGTAACTCACCATTATGGTCTGAAGACCATGAATCTTTGTTGGGGCAGCGCCCCTATGGTGCAACTCACCATTATGGACTGAAGACCATGAATTTTTGTTGAAGAAATGCCCCTATGGTCGGATGACCATGAATCTTTGTTGGGGAAGCGCCCCTATGGTGCAACTCACTATTATGGTCTGAAGACCATGAATTTTTGTTGGGGAAACGCCCCTATGGTCAGATGACTATGAATCTTTGTTGGGGAAGCACCCCTATAGTGCAACTCACCATTATGGTCTGAAGTTCATTAATTTTTGTTAGGGAAATGCCCCTATGGTTGGATGACCATAAACCTTCATCGGTAGAAACATTCCATATGCTCATAGCGTAAGAGATACCTTGCCTTTATTGATTTCACGATTATGATAAAATCGAGGACAACAAACTCTTAAGAAGAGCTAATTTCTATTTATAAAATTTCCTCAAATTTTTTGAGTTCCATGATCTGGGTATAGGTATACTGTTACACTCATACCCAAAATATACCCTTGCACCTCGGGGCAATTTAGACCTTTATCAAAGGGTAATGCCATGGTGGCAATGGTCAACATTAATGACCTTAAACCTAATATTTTATTATAAGTGTCCCCTTAAAGTCTTGGAAGTACGGGTCAAAGCCCCTCAACTGTCCTTGAAGTTTGGGCCCTGACAGCAGCACCGGAGTCACGAACGGACTCACTCGAACTAAATTCGCTCGAGGATCCACCAGTGCTGTTACCTGCTCTTTTGACTCATTTTCCTGTGGGACCCACATCTCTGTGTCCTGGACATCCTAATTAGGCCTTTGGACCATATGGACCCCCACCCTTACCATTAATTGGTTAATTGGGCAAGGAAAGTGGGCCCACAAGACTTAACTTAAGTAAATAATGGGTTTTATACCCTAACTTAAACCAAATGGACCTTAGAGGACAAATAGGTCCTAAGGACATAGGGTGCACCCAAACATACCCTAACTAACTAAATGGACCCAATGGTCTATGACTTGGGTCAAACATGACCTAAGGCCCAAATTAAAACCCATTTAAAGCCTAAGGGATTAACTATGTTCTAAGGACACCTAACCAAACATGACCTAAGGCCCTCCCATCCCTTAAAAGATAACCTAAACCCCTTATTCCCTTATCTCTCCCCCTCCCAAGCAAACCGTGGAGGAAAAGAGACAAGGAAAGGAGGAGAAGGAGGAAGAAAGAAGAAGAAGTAGAAGTAGGAGAGGAATAGGAGGGGAAGGGAAGAGGACGGAAGCCATGCCAAGGTGGCTGGTTGCTCTACATCTCCTCCTCTTGCTGTCCAAACAAGGGGAGGAGGAGAAGAGAAGAAGAAGAGATGGAAAGGAAGGGAGGATGGAAAAGGAGGTGGATCTTCAAGGCTAGCTATGGCTAGAATTGGAGCTCCTCTCACCAAGGTAAGACCTCAAATTTGGTATTTCTCCATTCCCATTTCCATTTTTGGTAGATTCTTTGAGCTTGAGCTAACAAAGGATTCCATTTGGGACTCAAGGTGAGGCTTAGCCGTTATTGGAGCTCAAATGATGCTGACCGAACCCTAGTTGAGGCTTGTTTGAGCTGCATTGTAGCTGTGGTAGTTGAGCCCTTAGTTTTAAGCCATGAAACCTTACCCTTGGACCAAATTGAGACCAAATCCTTGTGTGATCTTGGATCCATGAGGTGAACCTAGGTTCTAGTGACCCTAGGGAGACCTAGACACCCTCTCTATGACCCTGGGAGCAAGGTGTACTCCAAGTTTCAAGCTGGAGAAGAAGCCCTTTGAAATCCTGGAAAGGATTTCAGGCAGACGGACGACCGGATCCACCAGTCGTGGTACCGTCCGTCAGTCCATCTAGTGTAATTCCTGTGATTTGACCTGAACGGATGAAGGAATGGATTCAATTTGTTGCATCCTCCCATGGGTCAATTCACTCTCGGGCATGTCTCAGGGATTGAACGGATGCAGGGGTGGATTAAGATGGCGCATCTGCCCGTGGGTTTGCTCGCTCTCGGGTGTGTCTGAGAGATCGAACGGATGCACGAATGGATCCAAGTAAGATGTTTCATCCGTGGATCCGCTCCTTGTGTTTTCACCTTTTGGCCTGAACAGAGTCAGTGATGGATTCACCTTGTTCCTTCCGTCCATGAGTCTGCTCATGCTATCTTGGTTGAAATTTAGTTTTAACCTTGGGGACCTAGCATGGGATCCCTCTATACACCTTTTAATGATTGCTTTGGGCTACTCAACTCGATGGATAGCTGGTGCACCGATGAGATTCATGTCAACCACGCCGGGTGACACCTGAGTTCGATGAGTGGGTTTTGGGTGACTTGTTGGAAAACTATTATATGCCATCCTGATTTGTATGTGCCGTGCGTGCTGGTACCCAGGTACTAGATGAAATGGGACGTTGATGCACCCAAAATACCTCTCGGGACGATAGGAGTTGCATGTAGTATATCTATGGCTAGGATGCTTGTTTCCTTATGCTACGACCCTTACCAACAGGAGTTTATGTGTTGGATAGTCTGAGCACCTGTTGCTTGTGGAGGTGGGAGAGGCCAGGTCAGGGGTGGTGATGGCTATCGAGGTCTGCCATTGGGTGACCGGATGGTTTCTACCGGCGTAGGCTCCTATGTGATAATTGAGGTTTTACTAGGGCGATAAGTTAAAAGACCCTCAGTGTCTCCCGAGTTATCACAGTAGCATACACTTGACCGATAGAATTGTGTGTTAGGTGGAAAATGAATCTAACATTAGCATGCATCATTTTGCTTGGAATTGTTTGTGTGTATGTATGTGCATTCCCCTTTGCTCCCTCACTAGCTGGTGTAGCTAACCTCGTTGTGGAACCCCTGTTTAGTTGATATGCAGGTAAAATCTTGATAAGCACCGTTGGATACGAATCAAGTGGAGCCGGTGGTTGTGATTTGGATGTTGGTGTACACCCAAGAATGGTGCTCTAGTGGCAATTATTTATTATTTAAATTCTGTACTCATCCACAATCATGTATAAACTTTACGTTTAATTATAAGGAGAGGAATGAATGGTTACAAATATTGAGAGGGTACTATGTGTTATCATTAGAGAACCAATGCTCTATAACTTCACATGCTTTAATTAAATTTCGCTTCTGCTAACTCTGTGATTGGAAAGATTTATTCCATTTGGGTGCGTTCCTTGCTGTATCACGATTGATGACATGGTGGACTGTGGCTCGGGATAGTGTATCTGTGATCCTGGTAGGTATTGGGATGACGTTAGTTGTCCCAATCACCCCCTATATAATATAAAATATTTTCATCGGGATGGGGACGTGACAGAGTGGTATCAGAGCAATGATGCTCTGTATCGACCATAGTCTGGCGTAACCTCTTGATTTACTCTTCACAAATTAGGTTCTAAATTAAAAATCTCAAGAAGAATTATGTGCAGACGTAGGAAGAAGAATGATTGTGGTGAAATAAGAACCTAGAAGATAATTGGTGAATGTGGAACTTAGGACTTGAACATAGGCTGCCAAGTTACAACTGTGTAATTGTTTGGTTGAGTTTTAAATAGGTAATAGATGGGCAATTATATACGATAATTCATAATAAAGAATGAATCAAATATAACCAACCACAATTATTGACCATGATTCAAACAAGAGAGAAATAAACAAACATATAAAAAATATATATATAAAACTAATTACAACTTCAAATTGTCCCAAATCCTTCCTGGAAGGCAATCATGTCCTTCTCAACTGAACACCCATAATTTCATCCATTCCAACTCAAAAACATATGATTCTACCCAGCCTAATTAAAGATATACAAATCTAACCACCATTGTTTCAATTCCTATTTGGGAGTGACTGTAATTCTCTCAACTCAAAACATAAGATCCCATCAAATTCAACCCAAAACATGTGAATATGTCCACCCTAAACCAAAAGTTCCACACAATATCACCATCAGAAGTTCCCAAACTAGCTTATCAAAAGAAAGAAAAAGAGAAAAGACAAGCCAAAGGAAAATATTTCCACAACTGTCCATCAAATGCAAGAAACCAAAAGAATTGATAAAACAACTTCCGAATTTCTCGAGGAAGAGCTAGGCTAATCATCTACACCATTGCCACCACCGCGACCAAGGAAGGTATTAATGTCATCAACTCCTCTCTCTATGCCCTTGAGACGCCGAGCCTGGTTGGAGAATTGCTTCTTGACCTCATCAAAGCCCTCCAACATCCTCAGGTTCAGTCACCTGATAGCCATCAAAATATCACTTCCTCCCCCTGGTGCACCTGAAGATCCTGCAGCAAATGG